>NC_067408.1:87538447-87844530 GCF_009764475.1 Pristis pectinata | reverse complement strand
ATTGGAGGTTGAAAGCAAGATGGCAGTGGGAAGGGGCACAGTTTTCAGCTGGCTTAGCTTTTGTAAAGAACATTTATGTGCCGAGGATTACACCTGTATGTGCTCCTACTCTTTTTTGAAGTGCTTTGAATGTTTTTGGTGTGGTTCAAAGCCTCTTCCACAAACATTTAAAATGGGTTCAAGGTTTGGCCTCTCAATTATGCAGATAGCAAAGGATACCAACAACTGGGTACACATTCGTTCAACTGTTCAATAGCTTATTCAAAAATATTAAAGACAAAATTCATCCAAAATAAGGATTCACATAAAAGCACACTACATTTCTTCCAATTCCACACCAAGCATCTTTGATGGTTGCGCAGCAATGAGATTTTCTTTCCCCTTCAGGGTGTGTCCAGCTTCTATCTTCCACAGACAAAAATTCAATTGAAATCTCAACTTATCCATGGAATGGATGTGAGGAGGTACAAGCTGGCGAAGAGAACTGATCCCATACTAGAAGCACCTATTTTTTATTACTTGAAAACAATACAGAACCTGAGGCAAATCTTCAAACATTTGGCTGCAAATTTAGTAAGCAATTGCCTAAAGGATGAAAAAAATACACACACACACATATATAATAATAACTATATTTTTTTATTTGTGTGTGTGTATATTTTTTTATTTTTTATATATATATATGTATGTATACACACATAGAGAGAGAGAGAGAGAGAGAGAGAGAGGGGGGGGGGGGAGAGAGAGAGAGAGAGGGAGAGAGAGAGAGAGATAAAATTATTAGTTTCTTAGTCTGAACGCTAACTGACATATTCCCTGATAACTTTAAGGAAAACATTGGTAGTGTGCTGCGAACCTGATGTGTATCCCTAAATCTGCTCTGGTATTCTTACAAAATGAAGCACACTGGTATGGAGAGACTGCTTGTAAAGGCTAGTGTTTTATGGGTTATGGCAGGCCTTGTGGCCACTCAATGCTGAGATGCGGTGCTCATAGCTGCATCCTGTCCAGCATGGAGAGTGTGAGCCATTGCTGGGGGCTGGCAATTGCCGACTCCATGTTTTGACAGAACACCTGGTGTCATGGGGGAGACAGCTGCTTCCATTACGACCAACGGGAAGAGACAAGAGAGACTGTAGGATCAGGGCTGTCTGCCATCACATGGAGTAGGCACTGCCCAGCAAGGGCCTGCATTCACCATGCTGGCCAGGGTGATCCCAATATCTCAGCTCTGAACAACTGCACCACTTATCTTGGCTTGCCCAAACCAGCCCACGTAGGCCGTGGGAAATTCATTGCTGGATTGCACCAGGTCCCTGGCAAGGCAACAAGCAGCATCTGGCGAAGCAGGGGTTCACAACAGGCTCACAGCATAGCTGTGCTCAGCAGCACTGTCAGTAATATACTTTCTCTAATGCTTAAATGACCCTTTTTAGTGCCGACTGCATTCATGGCCTCATTCCTGACAATGTATCCTGAGTGCTAAGTGTAGTCCAAATGTTCTATCACCAATTTTAAACCACTTTGATCGATCCTGTGTCTTCAAAGGTGAATTTTAAAAACAAAAACAATCTCCTAGGTCAAAGATCTCAGCACAAATGATAATACAACAACTGATGCTGTCAAGTGAAATGAGATATGTACTTTCACTTGAGTAGAATTATTTACAAGATAAAATTCTTTGCATATTTTCAGACAAATCTCCCCACTAATTTGTCAGTATTCAAGGTGGAAATTGTTACAGATTTAATCAACTAGTGTGGCAAAACTTTGAGCAGGTTCACTGAAAAGAGGGCACAACTTAAAAAATAATGCTCAAATCAGAAACAAACTCTCAACAGATAATACTACTGTTGCCATCACCAAGCAACACCATCCCAATTACCTTCACTACCAAGAACTACCTTAAAATATGCTACTGTCTTACAAGCAACTTCCTCTTTTGTATAAAGTCAATAGATCATAATTTTGGTCACATTAATTTCCTCGAAAGAAACAAATGGAGGAACATTCTATAAATATTGATCTTATCTGACAAGTAGTTATGAAGTGTAAAAAGATAGCACATGACTGCCTACAGGGCACAAATGGAACCACGAATGGGCTGTTTCAGTCAAGCTTTGACTGACTTTAATATATGATTATAAATATATATTTCAACAACGTACTTACTGTTTATCTTTAAGGTTTAACTGTCCAATCAATTTCCTATCATCAGCAGGATCTACAAGTTCACCACCAATAAACAGTTCAACCTTTTGTATGTGCACTATTGGCTTTTATTCTACTGAGGATGCAGCGCCTAACAGACCCAATGGTGTCATTTGTGTGAGACCAAATATCCAAATCTTCTACTTGACGTCCTTGATTTGGAAAACCGTACAACCAGTGACACATGCTTCCCACGAAAAGCTCTGTTTTTAAAAAAAAAAGAAATAGCTTCATGATCCCCAGCAATTCCAAATGGTGGGAAATCTAAAGTCTCAATAAACATTACAAATTAACCATCTTAGACATTACAAATTAACCATCTTAGAGTATCATATTGTTCAAGTAAACTATGGCCATATTTCAGAATAGATGCAATTTACTGATCTGTGATGACAAGTTAGATCACAAGATCTATTTAATTACACTACAAAACTAAAGTGAAGTTGCCTTTTAGAAACCAAAAGGTCTTCTGATTCAGAATGGGGAAAGAGCTTGAGCTTTCTTTACAACTATTGTCAATTGAAAAAAGTTTATCAAGCACATTTTTCTAGCTAACCTGCTCACATTTAAGAGACTAGTCTACGAAGAGCAGATCCACAGACAAGATAAAATTTACAAGGGAAAAGTTCCTCAAAGATTCAATAAAAATGGAAAAATAAATCAACTGACATGCACTGCTGATACTGTTTTCAGCTATAGTATCACCTAAAACTACTTTGTGCAACATGAATTATGAATTTACATAACTTCAGTATAAATGATTTTAATACGGACAAAGTTTAACAGATTCAGTGTGATAGTCCCAAACACAACTTTAAAAACATTAAGATAGAATATACAGGGAAACAAAAACGCTAGTACTTTAGTTGATGTCAGAACATAATTTAACTTTATCATAACTTGAAAGCAGACCTTCAAATATACATACCTTGACATGGGTAGGATTGTTCGCTCTTCATGGTAGTCACTGTCACATTCATTTATGTACTCGCGCAGTACTGTCAAGACACGTACCATCCGTATTGCCTCCTGTCTTGCACAATTAATACTGTCTTTATCACCATCCAGGACACACAACGTGTCATAGGAAGCCTTCAATCGATCAAACACGACTGAATGAAGTCTTCATGAATCTCAACCTAGTTGTGTGAATATTGGGACAAGAGAGTCATTACAAATAGACATGATGTTTACTAGCTTCAACTGACTACAACAATAACTTCCATTTTTTTCTTTCCCCAGCTTGCTCTCCCATCTCCATTCATCCCAATTTCATTATTACAAGCTAAACATACATAAGTTTGATCATAAGAATTCCCAATTTTGCAGTACTATAGAAGTCCACCTACAATGTTATTTGCTCGGCATGATCATCACTGGATCAGATTAAGACACAAGTGCACATCCAGATTTCTTTAATGTCCTCAAAGAGTTGAGACTTTATCAAATTATTTTCAGAATGTTCTAAATTTTAATGGAGTACAGAAGCTATAATACCTCAAGTACTAAACCTGAAGTGAAAATATCAACATATAAAAATTCAATAGTTTGACTTAACATAATGCATTTTAATCAAGAGTAAAATCAGTTTCATATTGATAAATTCCAAGTTAAAACACCTACTTGATTAACCTGCAACCTCGGCCCAAGATTTGTGTATTTCTTTCAGCAGATTCTATTGCTCGACTGGCAATGTCATCACTTCCTTGAATTACAACCTATTGAGGACAGGAAATAATGAAGTGAGAAATCTTAAGCAAAAATTAAGATTTTTTAAGTTTAGACAAACTCAGAAAGATTCTCCATACACAGCTACAAACTTAGAAGTTTCATCCATTTGGCACTTTCATTTTCCTCTGTTGTCACCATTCCAATAGTTGTTATGAAGTTTAATCATTGGACATGAACAATACCTATCCAAATGAAGAACTGAATAGGAAAAATTATTTGTACCCAGCTCAACTAAGGGCATTGAATATAAAGGGGAACCTTGTCTAATCAGGGTTGACTTCAGATCTTGCAACTTCATATTGTTTTTTTTAGTCCTCAAAGGTGTGTTCACCAATACACTGAAAACAGATATATAACATCATGACTTACACTGATTTATCCTTTTCTGTGAGTTACACAATGCAGTGAAGTGTATCAGATGCTGTTCAATGTCAGCAATAACATAGCAGAATCAACCTTTTGTTAGCAGAAGAACTTAGATTTTCAACCTATTTTTCAACTGCAAACAATATTCTGAAACTAGGCCATGATCTGGCTTGTCCAACGGGGAGGAACATTCTCTCAGCATGAACCCTGTCAAGCCTCTTAAGTAGCTTCCATGTTTCAATAATTCTCATTCTTATCATCTCCACAGAGCATTAGTGAAAATGTTCACCCCTGAATTAGGGGGGTGAATCATCTCTTTAATGGGTCCAACATTGGCACCATAGTCCTATGACTTAAACGGGATACAAGCTGCAAAACAAAATAGCTCCACTTGAGGGGAAAAAAAAAATGTACAGGCATAACCAACAAAGCTCAACCCTGTTCTGTTATTGAGGATGATGGCTGATCCTCTTCCTCTTCTTTCTTGCCCAATTCTCATCTCCCTCAATTCTCTTAAGTGCCCAAAAATCTAACCACCCATCAGGATTGAACCTATTGACTAACATCCACAGCCTTCTAATTAAAATTGCTGGAAATAACCCACCCTTATCCAGAGGCTGTGAAGCATGGTAAAAAAAAATACTTCAACCAGAGATAAGCCTCTCAGTATCTCACCTGCCAATCATATTGAGTCTCAATGACATCGCCACTCATTCTTCTAAATTGCAGAGAGTACAAAACCATCCAACTCAATATCTCAGAGATCAAGCCCTCATCTTAGGCATCCATATGGTCAATCAGTAGTGCACAATCTACAAGTTCATCCTCAAATAGAGAGACAAAAAACTATAGCCCAGGCTTGGACTTGCTGAAGCCGAGTAAACTGTTGCAAAGGCTTCCTTACTTTTGTACTCCAAACTCTAAATTTGCTTTCCTAAATGCTGGCTCCACTTATTAAGATTAACATAATAAGTAGGATAACTGAAGGCCTGTGACCTTTCAAACCTGCTCTGCTATTCAATAAGATCATGGGTGATCTGATCTTGGCTTCATCTCTACTTACTGCTTGTTCTCCAGAAAATCAGTGTGTATTGGTGAACACACCTTTGAGACTGAAAAACAATGCCAAAAACTCCATCTGTTTTGACCTATTCAGCCTCCACTGATACACAAGGTAAAGAATTCGAAAGCTTCACCATCCTTAAAAAAACTTTCCTTATCTCCACCCCAAACAAGCAACACTTTATTCTTAAAACTATGCACCTAGTTCTCCATAGTCCCACACTGAGAAACATCCTCCCAGCATGTACTCTGTCAGCCCCCTCAGTATATTGTTTTCGTTCAATATGATCACCCCTCATTCTAGAAAAGTCTCTGGAAAATAAGTTCAAACTTAGCTCAAATGAGAAACCTTCATCCCAAGAATCAACCAAATATTTTCTTTAATGCCTCTCATCCAAGATTGGAAACCAAAGCTGTACACAGCATTATGGATGTGATTTGCACAGTTACAGCATGACTTTCTCTATGTTTGTATGCCATCTGCATTCAAACAAAGGGCAATATTCAATTTGCCCTTCTCAAACACTTGCTGGATTTGCATGCTAATTTTATGCTCCTTATACAGGGATCCTTCTGTGCAGCAGCATTCAGTAGTCTTTTGATTTGAATATTTAGCATTTTCCTATCCTCTTGTGTATCATCCCCAATAATTTGCCCGAATTGCACTCCATCTGCAAAATTTCTGTCCACTTGCTTAATCTAACTACATTCCTTTGCAGATTGTATACTTCATAGCTGCTCTCCCACCCATCTTTGTTATCAGCAGCAAGCTTGGCTATAACATACTTCGTCTCTTCATCTATGTCATTAATTTAGATTGCAGCTGTAGTCTCTGTTGTGTTGGTCCACATGGAATACAAAAATAAAATGCTAGAAACACTCAACAGATCAATTGCACCTGTTGAGTTTCCAGCATTTTCCATTATTTCCAATTTCCAGCATCTGCAGTTTTGCCTGAGTTTCAATGATCATGTGTGGCATTCCACCATTAGCAGCTTGACAAACTTATAAAACACCATTTATTCCAACTTTGTTTTCTGTTGTTAGCCAATTTCTATTCATGTTAATCTATTACACTAACAACAAACACCACCTGCCACCAAAAAATACATGGGTTACTATAGAGACATTCAGCATGGAAAGAGGCTATTTGGCCCACCATAGCCATGCCAACCAGTGAGCATTAATCCCACTTCCCAGCACTGAGCCCATCTATACCAAACGATTTCAAGTGCTCATCTAGAGACTTAAAATGCTGTCAGCGACCACAACCTTTATCACTCTCTGCCAGTGCATTCCAGGTACTCACCATTCTGAGTGAAAAAGGTCTCCCTCATGTCTCCTCTGAATCTCTTCCCCCTTAGCCTAAATCTATGTCTTCTTTTTTTGTCTACATTAGATATGGGGAAGTTTTCTGCAGGATCTATTCCCCTCAATTTTATATACCTCATACATATCTCCCCTCCCCCCCCCACCTTTAACTACCTCTGCTCCAGAGAAAACAGACATAGCTTCTTCAGTCTCTCCTCAAATTAAATGGTCCATCCCAGGCAACATCCAGAAATACATGCAGTACTTCAGTTGAGGCCTAACCAAAGTTTTATTAAGTTAGAGCATAACCTCCCTACTTTCGTATTCACTGCCCCAACTAACAAAGGCCAGTACACCATACACCTTCCTAACCACATCGTCTACTTGCACGGCTGCCTTCAAGCATTTCTGGATTTGTACTCCACAAAGTTCCTCTGTTCATCAATGCTCCCCAAGGCTCTACCATTCATGTTGTTTGTCCTAGCTTCATTAGTACTCTCAAAACGCATCACCTCATATTTATCTAGACTGAACTTCATCTGTCATTTATCATTCCATTTCACCATCACATCAATATCATCCTGTAGCCTAAAACTGCCCTCCTTACTATCCAGTACTCCACCAATCTTTGTGTCATCTGTGAACATGCTGATCATGCCTCCTACATCCACATCCAAATCATTCACCTACATTACAAACAGCAAAGATTCCAGCAGCAATCCCTGAGGAATACGACTAGTAACAGTTATCCCATCACTAAAACAACCCTCTGTCTCCTATTGCTGAGCCAATTTTGTATCCAGTTTGCCAATTTGTCCTGGATCCCATGGGCCCTAACTTTCAGATCAGTATCCTGTATACTAAAATCATGTAAACTTGTTTATCTAGACATTTAATGCAAATACTACTGGAAGCACAAGACAGGAATTACAGCTAGCAGAACCTTGCTTTTAAAATACATCTCTATGTAAATATCAATTCATTATTTGGACAAACAGCTAACGGCAGGCACGGGAGTGTAGTGGTTAGCGTAACGTTTTACAGTGCCAGCGACCCGGGTTCAATTCCAGCCACTGTCTGTAAGGAGTTTGTACGTTCTCCCCGTGTCTGCGTGGGTTTCCTCTGGGTGCTCCAGCTTCCTCCCACTTTCCAAAGGCGTACCAAAGGGTTAGGAAGTTGCGGGCATGCTTTGTTGGTGCTGGAAGCGTGGCGACACTTGCGGGCTGCCACCAGAACACTACGCAAAAGATTCATTTCACTGTGTTTCGATGTACATGTGACTAATAAAGATACATCTTATCTTACATGACAGGATCATGAGACATTATAGGGTGCTGTGTGAAACCCAAAGCGACAAGCGCACCAGACCAGAGTTGGATACACAAATAGATGGCTAACAAATCATTGGTGTACATTAACACTTAAGAGATGCATCGATACTCTACCAGGAACATCGATAAGGGAATAATTTAATAATATATTGAGAATATCTGTGGAATTCAACAGTTGGGAAAGCCATCCACAGCAGACAAGTGCAACAGCCATGGATCAGAGGCCAAAACAGATGAGAATGAAGTTGTCTAGAGTAATGGCTTATGTGCCAGGACATCAGAAACCTCTTATCTAAAATGTTATGTATGACACCAAGAGATGCCTTAGCTCTGCACCCCAGCTCTCTCAAATATGGTCGTGGGCACATCCGCTGGACTGTCAATCATTATCACTGTGTCAAAGATGTATGAAATTTTGATTCTCATTAGATCTCCATTTTGAGAGTGGGGAGTGGAGAGATTGCTGGAGTTTATTCTGGGGAAAATACAGAAGAAAATGGAGTCGGTAGTAGTATTTGGGAAATTTGACTGGAGGGAAATGAATTAATTCAAAATCAAGAGCATTGTAATAAAGTTGGGGATGATACACGAGCTGACACAATTGAAATGAACTTTGGAGTATGGTTGGTGAAGTTTTTGTGAAAGGAACACCTACCATTGCTCACAGCAACAAAACTATGTGCATTGCAGAAAATTCTCTAGAAGAACCTAGTGACAACACCTCCAGCAAATAATGAAATCAGCAGGCCGTTCCAACTGAAAGCAGTATATAATACTTTACAAACTTAGTGACCAACAAAGAACAATGGCTGACATGAGAGGCGTACATCTAACAAGATATTTGTACAGAGCATTTAACCAGACCATACCTTTTCCTGAACAGTTGCTGGACACTTGGATTATATATAATAGTAACACACAGCAATGTATTATTACACTGGTGCCTAAACACTGTCCAATGTAGAAACCAATCTAATCTATAGTAAACCTTCAAAGAAGGGATGTGGAGGAATTGTTTTCACCTTCAACTTTAGCCAATAAAATAAATTTTTAAACCTTAACATAAAATAAACACTTGCACAGTCAACTTCAAACTTTGAGCAGAGTTGCAGTAACAACCCTTTAAGCTTCAATTTAGATTAAACATTTATACTGAGCATTCTTTCCTAATTGTGATTTTTCTTTGGATGCAGCATTCTTTCGTATTTCAATTTGATTTTCTATTTTAGCTTAATAGAAATTTCCAATTTTAAAACTTTTATCAACAGTTTATACAATTTCTTTTGCAAAATTCCTCAATTACCTACATTAGTCATTACTTGTCCACACTTCACACTTTTTCCCTGCTCACACTTTTCTTTAAAAGCTTACTAGAAACAAAACACTTGAAGTGTGTTTATCGATACCATTTAAGGCAAAACAGCATCCTTGTCAATATACCAGTAATCATAAATAGTTATAACAATTAAAAATACCACCAATTAATCAAAATAAAGTGAAATCAGTCTCTGTCCTTACCCTCCATAGATATTCCAGTCCAATTAACTCAAGATCATCCATCATATAAGCACGGCGTTTTGCTACAAGCTTTCCTTCTCGACAATTCACCGCTTTGAAAAACCGTTCAAAGCACTTCATTCCATTTTCCGTCAAGAGAGAAGGATCCAGTTGTAGCACATTATTTTCAAAGAAGTCCTTGTTAATATCTGGGTCTAAGTCAGGCTCATCTCCCATTAGCTTTGAAAACCACTTGAAACATGCTTCACGATCACAAAGGTAGACAGCATTCTCAGCCAAACACTTCCAGATCTGCTTGGCTTGAGGAGCACACAACCATAACTGGCCATCCTTCAATAAAAATCTAAGCAACAAAACAAATTTTCTTATTATCCACTGGTGTCCAAAAGTCACATACTGTCATTGGTCAAGATTACAGTTAATAACTTTGAATGCCTCAGCACTATGAAATACACCTTTAGAATTGTACAGGTTTGGCTTCCCTTCCCTACAATTCACAACTTTGAAAAACCCTTCAAAACATTTCATGCTGATTTTCTTTTTCCACCTTTTTTTGTCCATTCCACTTAACTTACCTTTATTCAGTACAACACAAAAAGTAAAAATTAGCTCAACCATCAGGGGCCTAGGACCATCATGAACCCCAGCTGCACATGGATACTCTAAACTGCGATGACAAAAATTTGATCCTGTTAGCTCAAGAACAGTGTCACATGAAGGTAATGTTCTTCCAACAAATCTGTTTTTCCCTAATAGAAGGAACATAATACCATTGTAAGGCTAATAAATTCTCCAAATACATAATACTTCAACCCAAGGAAGTGGCTAGCCATGCACAAGAAATAGCTTTGTTTTCAAACAATAATCCTCTTCATTTTCAGAGTTCTCAGATCATGGATATGCTTATGGAATAATGGACCCATCTAATATGTGGGATGTCCTTTTGTTTATGATTCAGATTTATCTACATGGGTTTTGATCCCACCTTCCAAGTATGAGCTCAGACTTGATGAAACATACTTTGTTTCATTTTTTTTCCCATCCTCAGAATTATTTACTTTTGTAACAGAATACAGATTTTGCTAAGCCTCCTTTGTACAATGAAGGGCTGATTCTCTTCCACATAACAAAATAGATACAATTTTTCCCACGTTGCAACACCAAAAAAAGTTATGTAGTTTGAAGATATGACAAGGTATTTTTTCTGTTTGTAATTTTTCCTTTTTTTCCAGCTACAGTACAATCCCATGTGAATTAACAGCAAGAAAGCGTGACCATTTTGCTTATTTTACCGAAGTCAATTCTTACATTTTCATGTACAAGCTAACTCACCTTAAGAAATTAAGTCTTTCTTGAACTTCTTGTACATGACTATAGCGGCTTCCTGACCGTACTGTTTGTGGATCATACTCTGGGTTCTCTGCAAGATGTACAATTCTCCATTAATGCACAGGAAATTCACTGGAATCTCAACGAAAAAGAAATGTCACAGGAGAATTTACCACCATCTATTCCAATTCATATAAATGCCAACACATGTTTAAGCAAAATTTTGCTAACATTTTAACAACAATTAACAGAAAATCTCTCTCTCAGGATCACTGCACTGGGATTGGTCATCACTATATATAATGACACATTCGCAACTTATTTGCAGTGAGGATCAGACCAACACCCTGGAACCACACATGAGAAAACACATTTTATTTCCACCATATACAATTAGATACTGATATTTGCAAACACTTTCACAGAGACACAAATTCCATCAGTTTATTAATGGATCTTAACTAAAACAATGCAATAGCAGCTCCCTCCTGTTTCATCTTCACACCTCTTCCCACCTTGACAATTACCTCAATCACCCTTTTTAAAAGTCTCTCTCATCAAGAGAAATAGTCTGTACTTGAATGGTCCCAATCAAATATTTTCAAATCAGAGCTACAAGGAACTTGAGAAGCCCCTAGAGCTGTGTGCTACACTCTGTGGTTTCACAGAACAAGAGTCTCCTGAAATGGAACATCCAAATTTGCTCCATTCCACTTTCTAATCATAGACACTTTAATCCATCACATTTTTAGAACTTTGACGAGCATTTGTGGGGACAGGCCAGAGAAAAACACATTTCCCAGTGTAGCAGGTGCTGCATGCAGGCAGGATAGACAGAAGGAAACACTGAAGTGATGACAATGGCTTTTGTACATGGACCCATTCTGCAAGCTGGATATTATGATGACCTGGAATGAGACTATTGCTCACATATTTTTCTAAATTTATGTAGCTACTGGATGAAAAAGTGGCAACAAAAAATGTAATCACCAAAGACTGGATGTGGTTTTTTTATAAATCTCACTATTATGCACAAATTTATCCTTGTGCTTGCTTACATCTTATTCTTAACCTATTCTGACAAAGATTTAAGACTCTTCATCCAATCATTTATCATCTCTTACCCGTCTACCATGGTACTTATTCCATTTGTTGCCATGCTTCATCTTCCAGATAACAAAGTTGGATTCCTTCTTTAATATATTCTTTAAAACCTTCCTCACTGATGAACTTCCTCCTTTGGCTTCACGTCAATATTAATCTGCTAACTTTCATAAAATGCCCACTGGTATGTTTTTGTAAGTTAAACAAACTAATTCAAATAGCCGTAACTGCCATTGAGCTAATTAAACAAAATCTGTAATTATCCTGTGACATCCAGGAGAGAGTGCTGCAAATAACAGTACTAATCTTGGAGGATTTCAACACACCAGGGAAAAAGAACAAATTATTGACAACTTGGCACAGATGGGGTATGCAAGTGAAGAGTAATAAGGGGTCCAAGTCTATGCAGAGTTCACTCTCTGTTTCAGGTGACCAAGTTAGACAGAAGTGAAATGGTCAGTTTCAGGTTCGTATGAATTATGAGAGTTAAGTCCATTCATGGATGTAAGTAAAGCTGCACAACCAGAATGAATGCAATTTCACCAGGTCTCACGCTATTTAAGTTGCCCAAAAACAAGCAACCAGAAAGCAGGTGGAGAATTCAATTACACCTGGCTTTCAGAGGTGTCTCCATTTGTATGATCCAATCACCCTGCATGGATGTGGTCAGGGCTGCATTAAAATTTCCTCCTTTCTCCCCACTCACCAAACATCTACTGATCTTCTATTGTTATCAGTTGGACAAGCAGCAATATAACTATCTTTAGCCATCTGAATTTTTCCAAGAATCATTTCTGACCCATAGCTCTTAACTCTGATTTTCTAACTAGTCATCTGTAAAATGAAGAGGATATCAGTCAGACCATACTGATCAGAATTCCTCAATAGGTTGTGCTGAGAATAGGGCTGATATCTTGAGGTCAGGATTGGGCTAGGAACACTATTTCTTTCCTAGCTGAACAGCCTGTTAACATTCACAGAATGGAAAAGGACAGAGAATAAAGCCATTCAGGAACTTCAGCTGTGCAGCAGATGACATGATAGCAAGAGAAAGAGCCAAACGGCAGCCGTGTTGGCATTACAAGTCTTTGCCTTTCAACATTATCTCAAGCAGAATGGCAACATGGGAAGAGGCCCTCTCTATTGCTCAGCTCTGGGCCTAACTCCTCTTCACTGGAACTGCAAATGGAGAAAAGCAACACACATTGCTGTGCTGTAATTCACTGACTCTATTCCTCTGGCAAAGAGTCAATGCTCAGGCTCTGGGAGAACCACAGAATTGCTTCCACAGGCCACCCAGGTGCCTCAAGCAATCCCGTGGCAAGTCAGAGTTCACTGCACATAAGCAGTCTGCTCCATCCAACCCCAATACTTGAACCCAAACAAGGCTGTATGCAGAGCCCTTCCGTAATTTTCAAATTGCATTTTTATCATTGACATGCATGATTAAAATGTTAAAAACTTCCAATGCATTTGTGATATGTTGAAAAATTGAGTCTGTTTGTTTTTGTTCCAAGCTTCAATATCCTTTGTTAGGAATACAATGGCTAATATGTCGGAGCATTGGAACAAGAGAGTGCTCACACATTAGACAAAACATATTCAATTTCTCTTGGGAATAGGAAGATTTCCATTTGCATAGCATAAATCACATGCCAGACACCTTCATCACAGTACCTGGGGTGCATCCTATCACATTGGTGGCACAGACCCATGAGAGATGACAACACATCAATTTCCCAGTATAAAGGAAAAGCCCTGGGAGTCCAAAATACTGACTTAAAACAACGACATCAAATGTGGATAAGAAAATCCTAACCTTTGGTACCGTGTGAAGTTTGCACGTTTTAAGCCCACGACCCAGTTGGTTTCCTTTCTGTGCTCCATTTTTCTCCTCATTCAGAAGTTGTGCAGGTAGGTAGGTTAATTGAATACTATAAATTACCCCCAGTGTGCAGGTCAGTGGTTGAATCCGGGAGGAGTTATTAGGAATGTAGGGAGAATGAAAAGGGACCACTGTAAATAAGTGCTTGGAGATCAGTGTGGATTTGGGCCCAAGAGCCTGTTCCCTTGCTATATGACTCTATAACACTACCTTTCACATTGGCCACTTTGGACATTGTTCCACTTGCCACACTTGTTCACTTGCTACCATGACCAGAAAAACCTCATTATATACCGTTAGGGTAACGACTCAAAGAGGGTGCCTAAATAGGTGGTTAGGATTGTATCATAAAGCTGAGTGATTTAATGTTGAAGACAGAATTATTTTGAACGTGGCACCAGGTAAGTAGGTGGTCTGGGAAGCCACTATATATTCTGCACTTGCCAAATGCAAATCCAGCAGTTTCTACGGCAAACTAAATCAGAGATAAATTAAAAACAAAAGACAACAGTGCTTTGTTCTTCTCACCATCCCTTGTTCAAGTTCTTAACTATTTCCTCCCACCAAAGTATTTGCAGCTCAGATTGCAATGTAGCAGGTTTCTGGACTCCAAACTTAACAGTCCATCTCCAGTTGGACACAAAGTAATCTAGTCTACTCACATTGTTCACTTTTGTAAATGTGGAATTCTGTATCTTAGTTTTTCTATTGGCCCTTCTAGAACTTTCAAAACTTCACCCAAATTAACACTCCATTATATACATCAAATTAACACCAAATTTTTGATACGGGAATCCAATTCTTCACAGCAAACTGGATTTAAGTGAGCACTTAAAAGTAAGATTTTGTATTTAACACTTTATTTTCCAGGAAACACAATATCTTCTTTACCTTTGTGAAACTGGCGTATGTTCTCCATATATGCAGAGAGGTTTTCAGCTACCAAGGTGACCAACGAATGATTATGTTGAAGCTGGTTAATCAAATCATGCCGATAGAACACATGAGGACTTCTTTGGGTCTGACTAAAAAGAAAGTGCACAAGTTAATCAACACCACTGGATAGTACTCAAAAATCAATCCACTATGATATTGGACAATAAAGTCATTTCCAATACATATACACAGGTGATCCCCGCAGTATGGCCTTTCAGGTAACAGAAATTTACCTTTACAGCATATAAAATTTGGGTCAAATCCCAAAAGGTAGCACACACAAAAAGTTCCAGAGATTCATTACCCTCAGAAGCAATTTCTATGCACCTCAGTTTTAAATGACCATCCCCTTATATTGTAATTACGTCCCCTTGTTTTCAACTCTCAGACCAGTGAAAACATCCCAATACACCGTCAAGCCCCCTTACATGGTCTTAAATGATCGAATAAGGTGACCCCTCATTCTTCTAAATGCCAAGGAATATAAGACCAAGATATTTAGTCTCACTCAGTAGGACAATCCTCGCATCCCAGGGATTAGCCTGGTCAATCACCTTTGAGCTGCCGCCAATGCTGCTATATCCATTTTTAGGTAAGGGGACCAAAACTGTGCATAGTATTCCAGGGTATGGACTCACCAGCAACCTGCAAATTTCCCTGATCTTAAACTCCAACCACTTCACAATTAAAGCCACAATGCCAATTGCCTTCTGAACTGCTTATTGAACTTGCCTGCTGACTTTTGTGATTCATGTATGAGATTCCTCTGAACTTCACTCATTTGCAGTCTCTCTCCATTTAGATAATAATCTGCCTTTTGATCTCTCTGATCCAAGTGCATGGCTTCCCAAGATTGAACTCAATTTGCAGGTTTTTGCCCAATCACTCAATCTAACTTCTGCTGCAGAATCACAATGTTCTCATCACAGCATGCTCTCCCAACTTTTTTTGTATCATCGGCAATCTATAAAAAGTTAAATTTTGTTCCCTCCTCCAAGTAAATAGGAAACAACCAAGGGCCAAGAACTGATCCGTGGGCTACTCTACTAGTTACATCCTTGCAGACTGAAAAGGACCCATTTATTCTCACTATTTTCTATGTGACAGCTAGTTTTCAAATCCATGCTAACAAACTTCCTCCAATATTTTGTACTTTCACTCTACTGAGGCACCCCTTCGGCTTTCCATTTTCTAGAGGCAAGAAATGCAACCAATTCAACCATTCCTGCTGAGCTTTCCAGTGATCATTCATGCGAATTATTTTTGAGCTTTCCCCAGTTCTATCACTTCTTAAAATATAAAACAGATACCATAACCACACTGTGAGCTATGGACTAAACAAGACTCCATATAAAGTTAGTACCCTTTAGATATTGTGTGTTCATCCAATTTGTCCATAGCAAGATCCCATAAATAACAATGAAACAAATGATCAAATCATCTGTTTTAGATGTTGTTTAAAGATAATTGTTGGCCAGGCTGCCTGGAGAACCAACCTGCTTTGCTGTAATGAAGTTGTATGGATGCAAAATGTGTTACAAGATAACAGATTTGCCTTAAAATCTTACCCAAAAGATGGCACTCCTTTAGCACCACACAGATGTTCCAGCCTATATTAGGCACACGTATCTCTTTGGGGTTGAATGTACAAACAAATAAACTCAAAAAATAAGAGAACTACGAGTGTTAACATTACGTTAACACCATCTTGAGTTCTTTTGAACCAGATGCTACACTCTCAGATTACATCCTCAATGACAAATCAATGACAAGACGTTCAGTAAGTATGCAACAAAAAACTCCCTTAAATGACACAGATACAGGAAATTAAATGTTCATTCAATCACAGAGGTCTGGGAAATCGAACGTTGTGCATGGTAAAATTAAGAACATTACTGATGAGAGTAGTGGGAGAGGGAGAGGTAGGCTGAAAATAAGAAACAGCTACCTGAAAAATGAGGCTCATAACAATAATGTTAGAGATTTTAATGTGCTTCAAGGTGATACCAGGATGCTAGTGCAAGCAGGTATCCACGACTGAATGCTGCAGATTGGCACACATTGTGGCCTAGTACTACATGCTGAGGGCTATGCTGAAGAATAGCACAGCCACCTCACAAGCTCTGTGGGGAAACTTCACAGATCAAGGTTTCTCTGCCATTTCACACCAAGGGGTTAGAGCCTGTGCAAAGAAATCCCTCGAACAGTCTGACCTAGTATAAAGGATAATTGGTGGCATGCTGATAAATGGAACGATATGATTTGTATTGTTTCTTCCAGCCTAGTCCTGAAGTTTGTCTTTGCTGGGGGTGAACTGGCAAAGCCTGGTGCAGAGCAGAGTCTCTCCAGCTTAAGTGGCTGGCTGCACTAACAGAACACCTGGGTGAAACTCTGCACCCAGGCTTCCAAGCTGCCAAAGCTATCAATGTCATTGAATGTTTGCAAACATCTTTGACAATTACACATTTAAAAACATTCTGGACCTATTAAAAATATGAACGCATTAAAGCATCAAAAAACCAAGACAAAAGCATTTAAAAGTAATTTAAAAAATTTTCTGGCAGTCAATTTCCCCCATGCAATTTAAGTAACTGCTATACTTGTATTCTCAGTAGGCAGAATTTCAATCCTGACAGCTGGAAAATCTGCAGAAATATGCACTGCTCTGTTAAATATCATGACAAGCACATCGGCACAGTGCAGGTATTTTGGGGCTGATGGTGTACCAAGTAGGTGGTTGTGCATCAGCCTGCACATGGGAATTGCCCAGTTACAGGCTTATCTGCTGGCATACCCAGGCTTCTATCAACAGAAAACTTGTCCCAATGAATTTAGGCTTATAAAATGCACATCAGCAATCCAGAACTACAACTTTTTAAAATCAAACTTACATTTCATACTGCATCCATACTGACACAACAGGTAAAGTTACATCTTTTATTTATTCACTACTCCGCTCAAGATCTTCCATCTTGCTGTTTACTTAAATCCACACTAGTAGATTAACTCCCGAGAGTGCTTTTTAAGTCCGCGTGCAGCCGCCGCACATAAAAGTAGCAACTAACTCGATATATAAATATCAATGGAAGTCTGAAGGACCTAAATAATCTCAATTTCTATTGGGCACCATATAAAATAAATGCTGTAGTTTTTAAATGTGAAATTATTAAGGTATTTATCATGAACAAAATCAAAAGACAACTTTTTCAAATAATGGAATATGTTATGTACAAAATATTAATACTCTGAGTGAGCTTGCTGCATCAGAGCCTGCCCACAACAAATTCTGATCAGTCTTTATTCTTACCTTAAATTTTGTGGTGCTTCTCCAAATAAACTACAGATTTCCCTAATTTGCTTCAAAGCAGGAATGACCCATTTGTCATTTGTACGGAGTTCCTCCACAAAACGATCTATCCACTGAATCTTTTGGGTGTCCCGATCCTATTTCAATAGCAACTTACATTAGTAATTTTATAAATATTGCCAAAAGTTAAACTAATCTCCATCAATAAGCACTGAAAACCAAATCCCCATAAAAATACAAGTGCTTTATTTTGAAACCAGGGAATAAAACTGCATATGTGAAGCATCAACAATGAACTGCCAAGTGACCTTTCATCCATCTTAAAACAAAGTAAAAGGTTAAATGAATGGAATGAAAACCAAGTCTACAGCTCGCTTTGCAGCAACTGTTTTCATTTCTTGCCCAAAACAAATGGAACATAACTGGGTTATCTTATTGACACCAACAATATATAGTAAAGTATGCGCTAATCATTTATTTTACAAAGCTAGTTTTTGAATGTCATTTCTGGTCACTTGGATATTTTATCATGCTAGTAAAGACTCTGAATTTACCATTTACAGGAGGAACTTCAGGAACCTCCAGGGTGAATTTATTTAAAACAAAAATACTGCAAGAGGAGTTGCAAGGGAAAATAAGGGAATATACTTATTTTGGCTTCAGAAGAGGAGTGTTTGCTCCCTATTAACCAATTTTTGAGTGTTAGCAAAAACATATGAGGTGTTTTTCTTAAAACTCTGATAAGACACCCACATGCATTACTGCATACACTACTTGAATACCTGGATAATTTTTTTTCCAATGCTCAGCCCAAAGACTCAAGTGAAAATTAACTGCAGCTATCAACAAGATCAAATAACTTGTTCCATTGGTAGAATGGTATATTCATTACTAGGATGGGGATACATTCATTAAAGTCAAACAAATCTTTTGCAACCGTGTCTTTCCAAAGACAATGCATCAATATTCAGTCCTAATTTCTGCCAAGGAAGTTTAGGTAGCCTGCTGTCACAGCCACTTTCTTACAGGTAAGCAGCTGGCCAATAGCTAGGGATGACCTAGTTATGATTCAAGTAGATTTATGTCCCAAGTTAGTGAATAACAATCCTTGATGCCAAGATACCTTTCGGGGGGGGGGGGGGGGGGGGGGGGGGGGGGGAGGGGGGAAGAGAACAAAAAGCCATTCAATTTTTGTTTATATCTCAATCACTAAGTCAATGCAAAACTTTAAAAGTTTAAAGCATTTCTGAAAATGCTTTCTAAGATGCTGCTTTCCCTTACCTGAGAACAACTATAATCCAGGATTTTGATGTGTGCGCTCAAAGCCTGATCCATTATAGTCAACAGGTACATCATCACTATGTGCTAAATTCCACAGCAGATTTAACACTTTATGTGCCATAACACCATCTTTGTCATCCTCAGCAAGACGACGGATCAATTCCAGAAGCTTTTCACGCTGCTTTTTACCTGCATTTGTCCAACTTGCCTGAAAGTTGAAATGTTACTAAGTAAATAACTAAGTAAATAACTAAGTATTTTAATTGAGTTATCAATCAATTTAATTATTAAAATAATTCTACCTTAAAGCAATCAAAAAGGTGGTCAAGCTGTTCTGGAGAAAAATCCCACGCCAATTTTGCAAGTAGATCATGGACATTTTTCACAATCGCTTCATGTTTACCCGCCTACGCAAACACAGAAGGACCATATTAAAATCAATTCTTTTAATGCAATTTTTTTTGTTAATGGTCTTGAAGCATTGGAACTCTTACATTCTTTCCCCCTAAAAATATATATATAAGCACTAAAACTATGACTAATAAATAATGGAAACTCTAAACTGCACAAATTGATTAATTAGAACATCTATCTACAACTAAATTCATTAGATCTGAAGTCATCCTTCAGTCAGTGGCGATATTCTCACCCAGTCATCATGCACTCCAATCCGACTAAAGACTTAGCACCCTATTTAAGTCAATGCTTCAATGCAGAACTGGGAAAAAAAAATTACCAAAGATACGCTTATTCAGATAAGCATTAAACATTTAATTCATTATTATTTATTTAAATATTAATTGCAAAGCAATCGAAGTTTTGATTATGTGTGGCCTCTCAGACTAATGTAGAAGAGTAGGGAGTACCAAAGTACTGAATAGCAGTTATACCCTAATCAGATTATCTAGTGATTTTTCCCTTGGCTGCTTGTGGAACCTTAATTCATTTCCTGCATTAAAATAGTAAGCACACCCTTAGTTCTGAATTACGCTTGGTGTATCATAAGATCATGAAAGGCCAATGTTGTTCTGTTCCTTGCCAATTACCAAACTGATATTTTAACTTAAACTTGAGATGACAGGTTCTCTGCCTTTTCATGAACAGTGCAATTCCCTCTATTTAGGAATCTAATACCACCATGTAGATAAAAATTAGCTAAATCTGTTATTTAGAAGGCTTGTTGTGTGCTTTGTACTCACCTCATTGTAATGATAGTTACAATACTATAAACAGATTGAAAGTCTGAGATAAGAGCATTCTTAAAGTTCATGCTCTTTCTATCTTGTTTGTCTACAAGCAGTTCATGATAACTTTTGGTGAGAATAATGCCACAGCATGAAGATGACTTCAAATCTAATGAACTTGGTTGTAGATGGATAATCAGTTTTGTACAGTTCAAAGTTTCCATTATTGTTTGTTAGTTGTAGTTTTAGTGCTTGAATATTAATAGTCTCTGTTAACAATCTGAAAAGGTTTAGAGAAAACATTTTTCCACCAATCAAATATTTAATTAAGAAGCAGCACATCACCAAAAGCCATTAATACATCTTTACTTGCATGAAGTGCACTTTCATTTAGGAAAATCTATCATTTACTGAAATGCCAACATTTACCTACAAATTTACAAACCCAAGGCTGTGGTATCTCAGATTTTAACCAAGGTAACACTGGAGATTAACCAGGTGAAACTACGAAGATTACAAATGGCATTTCCTGCAACTATTCTAGCTAAGATCACAGTCTTTGCAGAAATATAGACCATTGAGAAACCATTTAACTATCAATACAAGATCTACCCTTGCACATTCTATTAGTTAAGCCACACTTTCAGATCAATGATCAATAGAGCCTTGAATAGTCAACCTGTTGGTTCAGGAACTGGACCTGGACAAATTTAAATCCAAGTTTATACAGACAAGCATATCAAAGCCATGAAATTCCAATGGTATTTCTAACTTGAAAAATACTCGAAATGACAGGTGTTGGCATTTATATGGTTCCTTCAATTTAGGAGCATATCTAAAAAATGTTTCAGAACATGATTGAATGACACTACTAATGAAGGAGTATTTAGGAAAGATTACTCAAAGCTTGTTAAGGAATGAGGTTTTAAGAAATCAAAAAAGTGAAATTTTTAAGCATGGAACTTCACTCTGCTCCAAGGCAACTAACTGAGAGAAAGGGTTGTTATGCTAAGTTGCGGAGCTAAAAGGGGGGGGACTTAATCAAATGATTTTTTTTTAAATGGAAGGGATTAAAACAAAAACAAAGATCAATAAAAACTTAAGCTGCAGATGCTCAAAATCTGAAATAAAAACAAACAGAAAATATTAGAAACACTCAAGTCAGGAAGCACCTCAAGAAAGAGGCATTTTGGATTGAAGACCCTTCAGCAAAACTGGGGAAAAATAAGAAAACAAATTAGTTTTAAGTTGCAGAGAGGGCGCATAGGGATGGGAAAACATCTTCCCATCCCTCTGCCCTCTCGGATATGATGAGGCCAGGTTCACCAATGGGCTAAGTAGTAGAGGTTATCCAGGTAAGTGTTTAATGGGAGTGGTGAGAGAAAGAGCAACTGAATGAAAGCCATGAAATAACAGCAGTTAGAAAGTGAGAACACTACAAAGGAACACAAAAGCTGCAAAATGCAACATAGTAGGACATGTCCAATTGGTCAAGCAACTCATCTTTACCAAAGATCGACAATCCCTCTACACATCCATTTCACACCACATTGGTTTAAGGACCCTCCACTTCTTCCCTGAATACAGCCTCAGTCAGTTCCCTTCCAATATACTTATAGGCTTCAATGAACTCATTCTCACATTGAACTCTTCAATTCACTTCCTCCAGATCAAAGCTGTCATTACGGAAACTCACATGGGCCCGAGCTATGTCTGCCTTTTCGTCGGATATGTGTCACAGTTTTTGTTTTAGTCCTACTGGGGCTCCCTCTTTATCCAATATATCAATGGTTGTATTGGTGCTGCTTCCTGCATCATGCAAAACTCAAATTTTATTACTTTTGCTGCCAATTTCCACTCTACTCTCACTTTCATCAGTCCATCTCTGACTCTTACATTCCTTTCCCAAATCTCTGTCTTCATATCAGTGGATCGGCTAATACCAAACATCCATTACAAACCTACAGACTCCCATAAGCTTTCTTGAATGTACTTTCTCCCATCCTGCCTTCTCTAGGTTCATTATTCCATTCTCCCAGTTCCTCTCTCTCTGTTGCGCTTGCTCCAAAGACAAGACACTCTACAGAGGTGCCTCTGAGATGTCTTTCTGAACTGTGGTTTCCCAGACGCCTTGACCATATTCCATACGTTTCCCACAGTTTTGTTCTCACTTCTCCTCCTGGAGGGAACATAGAGCTCCCCTGGCCTTCATCCTCAGCACTCATCAGGTCAATCTTTGCAATTTCCACCAACTTCAAGAGATTTGACCACCAAACATCTTCCCCTCCCTTCTCAGCATTTTGATGAGACTGTTCCCTTTGTCACTCCCTGGTCTGATCTTCCATACCAACCAACCATTGCCCTTTTCATTGTACTCGCCCTCATCCTGTCTGGAGATATTGCAGCCTTTCAAGCAATTTAAGGCAATGAATTTTGAAGAAAAGCCGCTGTTGTCCAGGGAGCTGTGAACCAATTTCATATCAAATCTGTCTGAGCCAAAGATAGGAATTTCTGATATACCGGTTTTTGAGATCTGTCTATCTGGGTGTGCAGACAAATTCTTTATCTGCCGTGTTGCAACACACACTCTGAAATACATTCAAGTCCCCAAACACATCCACAAATTTCTGAAAAGTGCAAGAAGTTCAATGAATGAGCAAGAGTGTCAACTCCAGCTGCATTGACAACTAAAGCAATAGTATTT
This sequence comes from Pristis pectinata, assembly GCF_009764475.1. Lineage (NCBI taxonomy): Eukaryota > Metazoa > Chordata > Chondrichthyes > Rhinopristiformes > Pristidae > Pristis > Pristis pectinata. The sequence continues at coordinate 87,821,270 of NC_067408.1, read as the reverse complement.
TATGGCCATCTGAATTCCTAACAAAAGAACTGTGCACATCTGATGTAAAACTGATCAGAAGTTAGAAATTGGCACACCGAACTTTTGTAATTTATTTTGTACAACGACTTTCATAATGTGGGCATAGCTAATGTGTACAAAAAGGAAAAATAAATTTAAACTTAGAGAAAGTAATACTTCAGTAACACAATTCTTTTGTTCAAAAGTTTACAGTTCTGAAAATTAGCTTTGTATTGCACAATTTCAATCTGGAAAAGTTGAAGAAATATTTAAGATTATCCTTTAATAAATTCATGTATTTCTGTCCAAACTTAACCAGTTTGGCACAAGATAATGACTAAATTTTGCTGTTTCTCATCTCCTCACCTGTGCTGCCCAAATATTGTCAAGATCTTGTAGGGTGAGAGCTTTCTCTTTTATGACAAAGCGAAGTATTTTCTCCAGTTTTTCGACATATTGTGGTTGATGTAGACTGTCACGCAACACAATTGACAGAATGTTGTTTTGTTGAATCCACTCCTAGAAATAAAGAAACTCAAATCAAGTCAAATTAAAAACACATTAACAGAAATTATGTTCTTGTAATTCACAGAAAAATCCTACATTGCAGAATGCACAGTATGAAACAAATTTGCCTTCCCAATAACCACTAACTGCTCATTTTCAAAATTTCAGTTTTCTAACACCCAGAATTGAAAATTGCAACAGAGAAAGGACTTGCATTAATTCACATATCTTTCACAAACAGAAACAAAATTACATTAGACAATCAAACAATCTGCTGGATGAAATCAGTGGGTTGCACAGCATCTGTGGGAGGAAAGGAATTGTCCACGTTTTGGGTCAAAACCCTGCATCAGGACTGAGAGTGGAGAGGTGAGATGGCCAGTATAAAAAGGAGGGGAATGGTGAGAAAGGAATCTAAGCTGATTGGTGGACTGAGTGGTGCAAGATGACAAGCAGGTTGTGCCAGGTAGGGGAGGGGAGCAGGGTGGAGTTGGGAGACAGTGGCTGGTTAATGATAGATGGAGGCAGGCAAATGAAAAAAAAATGCAGAGGCAGATGGAGCAAGGTGGAGCAAAAGTGTAAAGATTGGTGACAACGGCTGGAGGGAGGTCAACAGCAACACAAAGGACTACCTCTGCTGGACTCTGATAAGGAAAGGAGGCAAGAATGGGAACCATTAAGGGAGAGGTCTGCGGCAATTGAAACCAGAACCAGATTTTTTTTGGGGGGTGGGGGGGAAGAGAGGAGAACCTGTGGGTGAAGTGTGTGCGCGCACGTGCGCATGCGCAAAATGAGTGGTTGGAATCAGGAGATCAAGTGGGACAAAGATGGGTGAAGGGGAGGCTAGATGGCTATAAGAAAAAGGGGACAAAAATGGGAGGAACAGAGGATTGAGGGGGGGTGGGAAGGGGGGGAGAGGTGCAAAAGCAACCCACTGGAGGGGTTACCTAAAATCAGAAAACTCAATATTCAAGCCATTGGGTTGTACACTACCCAGGTGAAATAAGAGTTGCTGCACCTTCACTTTGTGTTGGGCCTCATCCTGGCAGTAGAGAAGGCAGAGGATGGACAGGTTAGTGTGGGAATGGAAAGGGCAATTGAAATGGCATGCAACTGGGAGCATGGGGTGGCCATTGCAGACCGAGTGTAGGTGCTCTGCAAAACGGTTGCCCAATCTGCGCTTAGTTTCATTGGTGTAGAGGAGGCCTGAATGCAGTAGACAAGGTTGGAGAAGGTACACGTGAACCTTTGTCTCACCTGGAAGGGCTGTTCAAGTCATTGTATGGTAGTGAGGGAGGAGGTGCAAGGCAGGCACGGTAGTGTAGCAGTTAGTGTAACACAATTACAGTGCCAGAGACCTGGGTTCAATTCCAGCCACTGTCTGTAAGGAGTTTGTATGTTCTCCTCGTGTCTGCGTGGGTTTCTTCTGGGTGCTCCGGTTTCCTCCCACATTCCAAAGACGTACGGGTTAGAAAGTTGTGGGCATGCTATTTTGGCACTGGAAGCATGGTGACACTTGCGGGCTGCCCCCAGAACACTACACAAAAGATGCATTTCACTGTGTGTTTTGATGTACATGCGACTAATAAATAAATATCTAAAAAATATCTATAGGACAAGTTTAACACCTCTTGCGAGGGGAGGGGTAAGTGCCAGGGGTTAGGGAGAGATGAGCAGACCAGGGGTCACAGGAGAGTGGTCCCTGTGGAAGGCAGAAGGGGGTAGGCACAAGAAGATGTGCCCAGTGGTGGGATCTCGTTGCAGCTGGTGGAAATGACAAGGATGATATGCTGGATGTGCTGGCTCACAGGGTGAAAGGTGAGGACGAGGGGAACTCTCTTTTCTGTCTGGAGGGAGGAAGGGTGAGAGAAGTATGAGAAACAGAGGAGATGTGAGAGCGGGCTGCATCAACCACAGCAGAAAGGACTCCAAGTTTCTGCGAGATCCTCTCTCACTGCTCCGCCTCTGTGGTTTAGTGTCCATTAGAGAATGATTATACAGCACATGATGTTAAGTGAAAAACGAGAGCTGAGATGCTCATAGACCAAAGTACAGAATCGAATACCAAAAGTAATAGAGTCAGAGTCATACAACACAGTAAAAGGCCCTTTGGCATGGACATATCTACACTAATCCCATTTAGCAGCATTTGATCCATAGCCTATGCCTTGGAGATTCAAGAGCTGAGAGTACTGCCTCCACCACCCACTCAGGCAGTGTATTCCAGGCACACTTCCAGTGTATTTCACTTGCTGGGCACAAAAAAAAATATTTCTCAAACTCTCTACACCTCTTAAGCCTTACCAGAAATGAAGCCTTTAGATAGGTCTACTATGGGAAAATGTTTCCTAAACACCTACTTCTCCATACTCAATTTTGTATACTGTAATCAGCCCCCCCCAGCCTCCTCTGCTCCAAGGAAAACAAACCTAGCCTATCCAGTCTCTGTTCATGAATGAAATGCTCCCTCCCAGGAAACACCCCAGAGAATCCCCTGCAACCTTTCCAGTGCAATGAAATCTTTCTTATGGTGTGGCAACCAGAAATGCATGCAAGTCCCCTCCAACTTATGAATGCCCAACCCATGTGCAGCCCATGCATACGAACAAGTGTTGAGAGACCAGCAGTATGGATTTGCTAGCTGCTGCAGGCATCTTACATGATGTGGGGACTGTTCGGGTTACAAACAGTTCATGGAATGGAACCCTGCTGTAACCTGGGGAGGAGCCGTATAGTACAGTACTCCTGTACTATACTATAGTGGCCTGAGCAATATTTTATAAAATTGTACCATGAACTCCCTGCTCTTGTATCCACCAGCCAATGAAGGCAAGTATCCCATTCACATTCTTGACCATCGGATCTACCCGTGCTGCCACCTTTGGGGATCCTTGGATGGTACACCAAGGTTCCTCTGTTCCTCAATACTTCATAAGGCCCTACCATCCATGACTCTTACCTTCATTAGTTCTCGCAAAGTGCATCACCTTGCACTCAGCATAATAAAATTCCATTTGTCATTACTCTGCCCATCTAACGACTGATCAGTATCATTCTGTAGCCTACCATTATCCTCCTCACAACTATTGTTTTTGTCATCTGCAAGCTAACCTCCTAAACTTATATCCAAATCATTAATGCATACAACATACAGCAATGATCCAATCGTAAAAGGAACCCTCCACCATCACCAAGTCCTATTATCTAGTGAATTCTGCATCTAATTTGCCAACATGCCCTGGATCTCATGGGTTCTAAACTTTTGGACCAGATTCCTTGTCAAAAGCCTGACTGAAGCCCATGTAGACTACATCAACCACACAGTCCTCATGAATATATTTTGTTACCTCTTCAAAAAGAAAATCTAATTGGTCATACTGGATCTCCCTCTAACAGAATTGTGCTAACTATTTTGATTCATCCCTGCTTTTCCCAGTTCAGATTGATTCCATCTCTGATGTTTTTTTCCAGTACCTCCCCTACCACTGAGTGTGAAAAACAAAGACAATTATTAGTAAACTCTTATGTTGAAGACCTTGGCATTGAATTGTGAATAAAAAGTTGCTTGCTGAAATATTGTTTTGTTTCTTTATCTTGCAAATCCAAATACTCACCATCAGCCTTATGCAATATAGTTACATCACATACTTCAGCTATGTGAAGCAGAGAATTCTAGAAAAAATTTAATATGCATCCAAACTTGAACACTAAAAACCAAATGGACCACACATCCTCAAGTATCCACAAAATGATCCAACAAAACATTGAAAATCAAGCAACAGCCATATATGAAACCCTTCTGGGATAAAGTAATTTCAATATTTATTGCAGGATACAGAAATAGTTTTACCACTTACTGCCATTCTCTCCGCTGTCAACCATTCTTCTTCTTCAGGACTGCCATGGCGATGAGTATAATAAGACACACTAGAAATCACCTTGTTAACTTCATTTAGTGCATTCATCTTCCCATTGAAAGATGAAATTTGTAACAATCTGTAAATAACAAAGCTAAGTTATGACAAAGCTACTTTATGGTAATTTCAACTGATTTTTTTTTTAAGATTTTAGTTACCTTAATATCATTTTTAACCTAAATATTTCTAAACTTTTGACCGTCTCCTCCTGCCCAGGAACCCGTGAAGCTAAATTTTTCAGCGATTTAATTATCATAGATAGAGCATCATTTTTGGCTTCATTCTTTGCTTCTTTCTTCAGTTCCTCATCTGTTAGATTTTCTAGAAATTGTGGAACCATTTCTATTATTGGAAGGAAGTACTTCTTCACTGTGTGCAAGGTAAGAAATTCGTAACACTGGCCAAAAGGTCTGCAAGGAATTAAAAATAATACATCAGAATTCAAATAATTAAGAGTACTTGGCTTGAATTATTCAGTGTGTGTGTCTGGTTCAGTTTAAGGAGATTTTTCATTTATCAGTATGGCAAAAGGTTATTTTAAGAAACTCAAACTATTTAATTATATATAATAAATTGTAATTACATTGGTTAACACAACAATATCTGCACTTTTAATGTTGCTCATGGTTGCTTGCAGTTTTTCTATTTTGTAATTCAATACCACACATCATCCCAATCCCCAAAATTACTCAACTACATCACTGAATATTAATTATAAGTGTGATTTGCAAGTAATTGAGGCATATTATCTGCATTTTCAAAGCCATAATCTTGAAGCAAGACGCATGGCTAACATTAAAATATTGTGAATGGTGCATTATTGGTCAAAAAACAAATTTTCAAATCAAATCAGAGCTTTTCCATTGTTATTGAAGCTGAAGCTCAAAATAAACCATCTTTATAATGAAAATTTTGAAGAAATCAAAATATATTCAAAGTAGCTTATACATCTCAGAAGTTTCATTAATTTACTTAACTAAAGCAGCAGAATTTCAGCAATAGAGAAAAAGTCTACTCTCTGTACACATATGGTACAAAATTCTTTCAAGGACCAGGAATGATACAGTGATCTCTAATTCTCTATTCCAGCAAGTAAGGCTCACTGAGAATTCCATTTGGTTTTGTGATTAGGAAGCAAAATTAAGTCAAATCAGAATATGTTTATTTAATATTGCCAAATTTCATCAGGTCATAATATAACATATATTTTTCGCAAATATGGCAACTATCAAAACTGTAGAGAATGGAAATGAAAACAATCAAGTTAAACCATCAAGACAATAGCTTGCATTAAGCAAAATTTGGTTTATGTCAAAACAAAGATTTGCTCAACAACTATCTGGAATTACAATGAAACATTACACTTTTATGCCTTAATTCGCATTTCACTGGCTTGTGCATGTCAAGATTTTCATCTAAGCCAAGTATGAAATGATCCATTGTCTCAGTAGATGCAACACTATTTGATTAATCTTTATCTCAAGAGGTTAAGATGTCTATGCAGAGAAGCATTAAAATGCTGCAGTCCTGTAAGTCTTGTCAAAATTTTGGATGCTGCTAAGATGAAACACAAGAATTTCTCTGACCTGGATACTCAAGTAACCTGAGTGGTTTGTGTTTTTATTAAATTCTCCAAAAAGCTTTGGTAACCAAAGTCAACAAATAGGTATGCAACACCAAGGTTTCTTCATTTTACAAAGAGTTCTGTTCCTGGAAAAAGTTTAGGAAGGCAAGATTTCTCAAATCAAGAAAGGCTTTTCCCATTTCCCATACTCTCTTATTATGAGGTCAGGAATGCAGAATTTGCAATCAGATCAGCCATGACCTTAATGGATGGCAGAGCAGGCTCGAGGACCCATGTGAACTACCTTGCTGCTTAATTCTCATCTTCAGATGTAAATGGCAATGATGGTTTTGCATGTCAAGGTGACCGGGGAGAGTCAAAGGCAGATTCTTCTACTCATTTTCTGATGATGCATGTGCTGGTAGTGAATCTAATCTTGGAGTCTGCAAAGTTGATGGCAAGGGTCCTTCCTATGATTGCTCCCAACTGGCTGATGAACAAGCTTAAAAAAAGTTGTTGATGGAAATCTAGACAGCTCTCCTCATTCATCTGACAAAGCTCCACACTGCAAAACATAGCCTTTTCTATTATGCAGGCACATTTTAGGATTGTCGCTTTTGAAGATGGCAGTTGGTTTCTCAATGCCTCTGAAAGCAGTGGGTTGTTTTGGCGGTGCAGTTTGTGGCTTCATATGTTCCTGCTGTGCTCTGTCGCTTGAATTCTAACAGAACCTAAAATCAGAGCTTCAACATGAAATTCCAATGACTTTTTCCCCCACATCAAATGTACCCTCTTGTCAAATGGATGTCATCATCTTGGAGATTTTCTTGATTCATAAACGTCAAAGAATTGTGTACACATTCTAGCCATAATTTCCATCATAGACCATTCATTGTTGCATGTCTTAGGCCATTCAAAGAGGCACTGATGGCCATCTTGATTTTGTACCTCTTCCAAATAACATAAGTGGCAGATTTGTCATTGCCACTCTACTCCGAAGTGACATGCCTCATTATGTGCTATGGGTATTAAGCCTCAAATGTAGCAACAGCATTCTAGTCCATGGATTGTAATAATGGAGTGATATTAGGAGACACAAAAGCTACCTGGATGTTGTCAGTGATGTCCCTGATGTTAACCAGCAACATTGTTGACAATGAAGGCAGCTCTGTTGTCAAGGTTATTGATTGCAGAATATTGTTTGATGAAGGGAGAGAGCAATGACATGATGTAACCTTGGAGGAGCAGTACCATCATCCAGGTTTTTTCATCAGATCATCATAACACCAGAAGATTGTCTTTTGAGTATTCCTATAAAACCTTATTGCTTCAAGCACCCCTGGCATTGCCTCAAAGGAGAAGAGTAATGTACTCACAGGCTGATGAAGCCTGGAGCACTTTACTCATTCATCAAAATGAATCTGTGAGAAGGCATCCTCCCCCAAAAAAAGTCCCATTCCACCCACGTAAAAAAAAGTTGTTGAGGAGCAGGCACCTTGCTTAATGATTTGTTCCAGCACCTTGGGAAAATGTTCTGCCAACATGGTACCTCCACTTTCAGAAGATCCATCAGCCACCTCATTTTTTCTAGTCATAATGACCTCACTTTTTACTGGATAATGATCAAACTCAGGGGCACATATTATGTATCTTCAAACCACACACTTAACCCTTTTTTATAAAAAGATCCTCCCTATTAAATCATCTTTGACCAGGTAATGCACTTCCAGGGGCAACACTCTGGGCAGTAATTCTGCTTATGTTTTTGAGGATTGTAAGCACTGTTTTGCAGGATTTATCAAAAGCCTGATGACCACCAAGTGCTCACATTTTCATTTCTATTAAGTCAATCTAGCCTAATATTAAAGACAACAGTGTGCCATGATTTCTTAGACTAGCAATGCTTAGAAATTCTGTTTGAAGTCATCTTGAAGGACACACTGGATGAATTGTGATGAATCCCACTAAGTGGAGCACTGTGACCACAATGATTTCAACAAAGACAAAATGATATGCAGCGAAGTACAAAGTGCACTTCAGCAGAGAATGGCACGTTTTTCGTTATAGTGAAAGAAACTTGGTAAATAGAGGACTTAAACCCACAAATAGCTGAAAATTTGTAAAGAGGAAGAATATCCGTATTTTAAAGTTACAAACAAATGAATTCCTGGAATTAGCTATGTATTCCCAGTGAAAAGGAGAACTTCAGTCTTAGCCATTTCATGGCAAAGGTGGTCATTGTCTACTTAGTTTTCAGAGAAAATCTGAAAAATTTACAAATCAAAAAGATGACAAATGTTGTGATTCAAGCATCTTATTTAAATAGAGGCTTCCTATTTCTAAGTTTCTGATTAGTCCAAGAACATTTCCCTGTACAATTTATTTAGTTTGAATTTTCCAATTTTAGGACAAATAAATAGAAGAACCAAATTTTTCCAATCTATCTGGGATTCCACAGACTGAGCTAAGTTCAACACAGCCAAGAGTAACAGAGTTTTAATGCATTTTTACATTCTACCACAGCCTCAAGGGAAAATCTTTCAACCTAAAGATTTTTTAGTCCCTCTGGTATCCGAGCAAGTAAAACAGGAAGTCATCAGCAGGTAAAGTTGTCATATGGATAAGAGATTCAGCTGTCTAAAATTTGCTGATGTACTAAGGCATACCAGCCTAAACACAATGCTGATATTAAAAAGAACTCCAATTTCCAGCACCAAATTTATATTATATCAATAGCCAATAAACAGTACACAAAAGACATTTGAAGAGGCAACTTGGTTTATTTTAATACTGGGCAATGAAAATCACATAGGTAAAAGGAAGATAATTGTAGATATGGAATATACTCAACATTGTCTTTCCACTGTCCTTAAATTTTCATTCCAACAACCAATCTTACTACAAAATATAAATGTATATCGTTTCTTTTGAACATTCTTTTAAGAATTTTAGTACCACAAAGTTGCATCTTCATTAGAAAATAGATCATGGTCAAACACTGAACATTCCTTCGCTATCTTTTAGCGGACTGATTTATTAGGTCAAACACGACTGTATTTAGTATAGAGAAACAATATACTGAGATGAGACCACTCAATACATTCTGCAGAGCAAGATATATCAGGTAGACAAGCAAACAGGAGAGATGCACAGCTGAAGGCAAGGTAACACCGAACAATCTGAATGCCAAAAAAGATAACTGCACAGAATAAATTACTAAATTTTAATGCAAGTTAAACAAATGACAGTGGCAAGGTGATGTAATTTAAAGATAAAGATATTTCAAACAGTGTACATGATCAGCCAATTATCGCAAACTGCTCCAGTAATGAGGTGCACTAACACAAGTTGTCCCCTCATTGATACAAACTATCAAATGGTGCAAGAATATAGAAACAGTTATTTTATGGAGAAAATTCCCAATATGAATTTGGATTCTTCTGTAGACGAGAGCACAATATATCTATGTATATATACACCTTGTATATCTTCACAAGATGAAGAACGAATCAAACAAAGTAGCTGCTATCAAAATTTGTTGCTATATGCATCCAGTTCTCCACAATATGAAGGCTGAATGGAACATGCAATGTTACAAAACAAAAATGGCATTACCTTGGTGCAATTTCTATTAATTCCTATAAAGGATAAAATTGAAACCTTGCGGGGAAAAGACTGCACATAACAAGTTGGCAAAATTGTGGACTGGCAAGGTGGGTTTAAAGCAACAAGGGCTGCTGAAATGAGAGGGATAAACTGCCTGGGAAAGAGGAAGGAGAGATTTTTTTTTTAGATCTTGTCATTGTTCCAATGTTTTTATTTGTTTTTGAACACACAAGTTCATTTCTTTTTGAACAATATTTTTGTTGTAAAAGGTCTCCGACATTTCCAGACTTTTGTCATAGTTTTAAAGTGCCATTCATCAGGGGATATGGGGAATATTTCATCGCATCCCTAACATGTGCAATGCCGATGAGAGAAAGGCTTTTGCTAAGCAAGAGAAAAGTCGCTCACTGCTGACTCGCTCCTGGCCACAATATTTAAGAGGCTGGAACATTTAAGTTTCTCAGCCTATGCCTTGAATTTGTCTAGACCCTTTTCCAGCCAGGTACAGGCTGTTTTGTTTACCAAGTTGCAAATGGAATTGAATATGCTGGAATGAGTGAACACCTCCTCTTCGGACCTTGTGATGGATGGGTGCTTATCATGAAACAACTGGAAGTGATTATGCCTGAGAAACTACTTTGAGGAATTTCTACCAGGAAATTTCACGTAGTTGTGATGATTGCTCTCCACCACATTTCCTTTCTTCGTGAGCTCTGGCTCCAACCAGTATCATCTCATCTGACAGATGGCACCCCTAAAAGCACAGTATTTCTCTAGAATGTCAGCATGGTTTGTGGTCAAGTCTGCAGAAAAGACATCTTCTGCTTTGCTGTGGTTGCCATCTCCTTCCCTTACAACTCATCACCATCTGTTCTTCCAGTAGCCATCCAACTCAAAACATTTAATGTACCTTAATTATAAATACCTGACAAATGCCATTGCTGAATTGTTCACTTTAAAAACTACTGCGCAGTTCTTCAAACACTTAATTATTAACATGTCAAAAAATCTGCTTACTTGATGAGTGCTGCAATTATCTGAACATTTAATGCTGAACCACTGACAAATCGATCATGTAGAATCTGAAATCCATTTAATGTCCCAAATTTGTTGATAAGATCCACAAGCCAACCCTATAGAGAAGTTAAAAGTCAAAATTCATGTCATCTATATACATTAAACTGTTGTAACAATGCTTTGGCTGTCAGGGGAAACCAAAAGCTCATCCCTTCACTTTCACCGTATAATCAAACTTAGAGAGAAACCAACATATTTTTCTTCAGGTTCTGCAATACTATGAGTATTTCACAAGCACAAGTAAGCTGTGCCCTGATCAGTGCTCCTGCAAATCAACAGTTGCACAAGTGCAGAACGTGTTAACTCTTGTACTTCCAGGATTGAGCCTTGCTGGAAAAGTACTTTGGCTACAGCTCATAGAATCCATAGAAGGTCAGTCAGAGTGGCAAGCCAATTTAACATTAGCTTTAATTATATGAAAATATCACAATTAACCTACATACCAACATGAACTTTATTGGAATATTTTCAGAATTAATGAGGTGAAAGATCTTACCATAGTTCATGCTGTTTTAGCACTGACCATCATGTTAAATATACCTCTGATGAGCACCAGTACTAAATTCCCAGAGTTCTGCATCAATATAATTTCATCCCAAAGCTTGAAAAGGAGCCACAGAGCTTGGTAATTAACACTGTAATCCACAAAACATTATTTCTCGAAAATGGTTGTAGATGAATCGTGTTGCATGACTGCAGCCATTAGAAATCTTCATAATAATAGACTATTTCCTGCTACAGATCTTTAAATCCAGCAGTGAGAGGAGGGAGACAACTAGGCAAGTATACAGTGGCAGGCAAAAGTTTGGGCACCCCGGTCAAAATTTCTGTTACAGTGAATAGCTAAGCGAGTAAAAGATGACCTGATTTCCAAAAGGCATAAAGTTAAAGATGACACATTTCTTTAATATTTTAAGATTACTTTTTTTTCCATCTTTTACAGTTTCAAAATAACAAAAAAAGGAAAAGGGCCCGAATCAAAAGTTTGGGCACCCTGCATGGTCAGTACTTAGTAACACCCCCTTTGGCAAGTATCACAGCTTGTAAATGCTTTCTGTAGCCAGCTAAGAGTCTTTCAATTCTTGTTTGGTGGATTTTCGCCCATTCTTCCCTGCAAAAGGCTTCTAGTTCTATGAGATTCTTGGGCCGTCTTGCATGCACTGCTCTTGAGGTCTATCCACAAATTTTTGATGATGTTTAGGTCAGGGGACTGTGAGGGCCATGGCAAATCCTTCAGCTTGTGCCTCTTGAGGTAGTCCATTGTGGATTTTGAGGCGTGTTTAGGATTGTCATCCTGTTGTAGAAGCCATCCTCTTTTCATCTTCAGCTTGCTTTTTTAAACAGATGGTGTGATGTTTGCTTCCAGAATTTGCTGGTATTTAATTGAATTCATTCTTCCCTCTACCAGTGAAATGTTCCCCGTGCCACTGGCTGCAATACAAGCCCAAAGCATGATCGATCCACCCCCCGTGCTTAACAGTTGGAGAGGTGTTCTTTTCATGAAATTCTGCACCCTTTTTTCTCCAAACATACCTTTGCTCATTGCGGCCAAAAAGTTCTATTTTAACTTCCAAAATGCATCAGGCTTGTTTAGATGTTCCTTTGCAAACTTCGGATGCTGAATTTTGTGGTGAGGATGCAGGAAAGGTTTTCTTCTGATGACTCTTCCATGAAGGTCATATTTGTGCAGGTGTGGCTGCACAGTAAAACAGTGCACCAGCACTCCAGAGTCTGCTAAATCTTCCTGAAGGTCTTTTGCAGTCAAACAGGGGTTTTGATGTGCCTTTCTAGCAATCCTACGAGCAGTTCTCTCGGAAAGTTTTCTTGGTCTTCCAGACCTCAACTCGACCTCCACCGTTCCTGTTAACTGCCATTTCTTAATTACATTACGAACTGAGGAAACGGCTACCTGAAAACGCTTTGCTGTCTTCTTATAGCCTTCTCCTGCTTTGTGGGCATCACTTATTCTAATTTTCAGAGTGCTCGGCAGCTGCTTATAAGAGCCCATGGCTGCTGATTGTTGGGACAAGGTTTGAGGAGTCAGGGTATTTATAAAGCTTTGAAATTTGCATCATCTGGCCTTTCATAACTTTGACTGAACAAGCCATAGCCCTAACAAGCTAATGAAGGTCTGAGACCTTGGTAAAAGTTATTCGAGAGCTCAAATCTCTTGGGGTGCCCAAACTTTTGCATGGTGCTCATTTCCTTTTTTCACTCTAAAATTGTACAAAACAAAAATAATACACTAATCTTGCTTAAAATGTTGAAAAGAATGTTTCATCTTTAACTTTAATGACTTTTGGAGATCAGTTCATCTTCTCCTCACTTAACTATTCACAGTAACAGAAATTTTGACCAGGGGTGCCCAAACTTTTGCATGCCACTGTACAGATTGTTAACCATCAATCGCTGGCCATAGAAAGAACAGCAGCCCAATACACTAAAAATAAATTCATTTTTGCTACCAACAACTTTCCTATCCACTTCTAAAGATAATGTTTAATTCCACACCCATGCTCCATCATCTGAAACCTCTGACTGACAGGCTATTCAACCAGTGGTATTTCAGCTAAACAGTTTCTTGCTTTCAGCTCCACGTCCATTGAACCAGAACTATAAAGCAAACATCAAGTGTGGAAATTCCTCCCAACTGTAATTTTAGCACATCAGCTTCTGCTCCAATAGAAAGTGTAACTCAGTAGAAACCTGACACGAAATCTGTAATGATATTAACATGAAAAAGAAATTACAGATGCTGGAAATCTGAAATAAAAACAGAACATGCTGCTAACTCTCAGGTCAGGCAGCATCTGTGGAGAGTGTTAGCTTTTCAGGTCCAAAATCTTCATCAGAAGGGTCTGTGACCCAAAACCTTAACTGTTTCTCTTTCCACAGGTGCTGCTGGACCTGCTGAGTGTTTCCAGCATGATGTCAGCATGCTTGGCTTATATTTGTAGAATAAACTTACAGAAATCTTTAAGAGACCAATTTTTAAGTGGTCTTTATAATTTCACTTTGTCAGCACTGTGAAACTAATTAAAATTTGGGTAATAGTAAAGGAAATGGACAAATCACTGTTTGAAAATTTTGTATTTGTGTACTAAGTGTGCTGCTTTCAATTTATAGTTATTTCAAATTTCCATTCTAGAGACCCATACATTGCTAAGTGATAGTAACAGAAACATCAAAAAATAATGTAAATCCTTAAAATTATTTTACAAGATTTAAAAACAAGCCAGCCCCAAGATACAAGTTTGGTGTGGTACATTTACAATGATAATAATCATAATAATTCCAACAACTATTAGTTTGTTTGCAATTATGAAAATCAAATAAAAATAACAATTCTAGTTTCTCCTAACCTTGGGTGAACGTGGGTCAGGCGGACGTGCAAAGAGTTCATCTTCAGCTAGCTGCACTCCAGCAGGAACAGTTTCAGAGGGACGGGTACCATTGTAGATATGAAATTTGCAGTGAGGATTTAAGGCCATTGCAAGGAGTTCAAGAAGAGGAAACCAGTCCTGGGACAGCTTGGCCACACACAGTTCTATGAGGCGATGGGTATTATTTATAATACATCTCTTAAGGGAAAAAGAAAAGTCAGTTAAGCATTAAACCAGAGTCTGCAATAGTATATCAGATCTGCAAAAGAAAAAAAATACAAGATGAGCATTTCCACTTATCAGTCGAATCATATTAATAGTTCTAATATCCTAATTTTGCCAATCTTTGCTACTACACACCAATCCTTCATGCACTATTACACATTAAAAGAAAAGTGCAGCATTTTTGCTGCAAAGGAGCCATTAGGCTCAAGCAGTTCTTGTTTGGAATTGACAAATGGGAGAATTTTCGCAAAATGTTATATGCCCATTAAGTGTCAGTAAGTCATAGGTTTTGCTTGCTTGCTTGCCTCACCAGAACTGAGAAGGTGAAAGTTTAAAATATCTTGGGGAGAAGAGATCAAAAGAAAATTACAGAGCCACAACAATTAATGTAGCTGAGAAAGAGAACATTATCTTCACTTTTGGCTTGACTGCAGCAGTACATGCATTAACGCATTCAAACTTATTATTAGAACATTTATCCTGATATAGAAGGAAGGTCATTTTAAACAATGACCAATTCCTTTTTTTATGCTTCCCTCAGAAATTTTCACACAACTAATATGACTAATCCAGTACGGTATTGTGTATTGAACGCAGACATCCACCGCATTACTGGGAACAGTGAGTATTTTTTGTTAATTGTCTTTTAAACCACTAAATTTTGCATGCTTCCAACCTGCATTTTTTTTAAAGACTAAGTTTCCTCATCTCAAACTGAAAGACTGTGTATTTAACACTGTTCATTGTCCTCTAGCAAGATCTTCATTCTTGGGGATGTGGATATTATCAAGTTGAGTCAAGACAAGATCACATGATACTTTAACCACACAAAGTCATTTACAATTGGTTGAGCAGCATTATTCTAAAACCAATAGAAAAGCTGGCATGAATGGGAGCACAAAATTGCTTTCCTCTTAATCTCTAATTCTGGATCCTAAATTAGGGACCACAACAGTTGATCTGGATGATCCAATAGTTTTGGAAAACAGCTGCTTTTATTTTGAACCAAGATGAAAAATGCAGCAGTTGCTGCTGCTTGCATCACAGCTCATTATTATTTGTAAAAATTACCAACCAATGCATTCAAATATCCATAGCTTTAAGTGATGAAAGCAACAAGAGCAGGAGACCTCTCACAAGCTACACTAACAAGGCTGACAAAATTGCCTAGAATCAACTTAATCCAAGCCCAAACACATCACAGGTCAACTTCCTCTAACTGCAGAATTGTGATACAAGTCAGAATCAGATTTATTATGACTGACTTATATGATGTGAAATTTGTTTTTGTGGCAGCAGTACAGTGCAGAGACATAAAATTACTATAAATTACAAAAATAAATAAATAGTACAAAAAAATAACAAGGTAGTGTTCATTCAAAAATTGGAATCGTTGAGTGCGGGTATTCAGGCTCCTGTACTTCCTCGCTGATGGTAGTGACGAGAAGAGGGCATGTCCCGGATGGTGAGGGCCCTTAATGATGGATGCCACCTTCTTGAGGCACTGCCTCTTAAAGATGTCCTCAATGTTGGGGAGAGCTGTGCCCATGTTGGAGCTGGCTGAATCACTAAACAGCATGGGGTATGCATCATCTCACTCATTCCACAAATCCAATTTACCTCAGAGTAACCCCACATTACACACTTTCAAGAGCCAGACAGAGGCAAAGCTAAGTCAAGCCAATTCCTGAAACATCAGGAACTACACAAATTCAAAAGATGAGGTTTTTATCTTTCCATTGTTAAAACTTCTATGCTCACACAGTTGCTCTTGTTGCAAGGGTATTTTCTCCTCACACAAAATAAAACTGACCCTGTGCAAAAATCAGTGATTGCCCTTTACAAACAAATGGCAACACATTATATGTCCTCATTGTAACGTTATCATTGGACATCCAGAGAGCAATTGCTCATCAAGGAGGAATGACGCAGCAGATAGAGAATGGTAGTCACCTTCTGCATGTTGGTGACATGAGAAAGGCTGCAGATGCTGGAAATCTGAAGCAACATACACGAAATGCAACAGTAACTCAGCAGGTCAAGCAGCATTTATGGAGGGAAATGAAGAGTTGATGTTTCGGGCCGAGACCCTTCATCAGGACCCTCTGCATGTTTGTATGATAGTAGAAAAACACCCAAGATTACATGACAAAAATCATAGCCACCTTTACTGGTGTGACCACCTGCAAGGAGTTGTGGCTGGTGCAACATGCAGATCTTGAGAATGGAGCTAGCATAGAGGATAGGGGTTAAAAGTGAAATGGACTACCTGGAAGGTCCTAACTCACCTTCATATCCCAGTTGGCTTAGCAAGTGCTGATAACAACTTAGGCACTTGATTGCAGTGAGGGACTAAAAACACACCTTTAAAGTTAGTCCAGGGCTTGAGGATAGAGAACACATGATTTGGGATCTTGCCAAGGACAGTCTGTGAACTCTACATCATACCCGGCCAAGGAAAGTGTTGTCACTTTGGCAGATGGACACGAAGGACAATGGTATTTAGCTTTGACTTACACAAAATGTCATTATAATGAAATTGAAAGTGCATCACATATGGAATTCATTTTCCCTATTAAACAAGATTTTGAATTCTGTGGTAAAAATTTCCTTACCAATAAAATGCAGTAAATTTCAGTTTATCAAAATTGATAAACAATTTCCATCATTAAAGTCCTACACAAAGTTTTTTTAAAAATCTCATGAATCAATTGTTTAAAAATGGTAAGAACAAAGGGCTGTATTAACAGTCACAATGAGAGGCTTTTAGATGAAACACGAGTGTTCATTTCAGGCTGAGCCTATGAACCATTGTAACAGTAATTCCCATATTACATTGAACAGTTCCCTCATACAATGAGGTGGACCATGACTTTACGATCTACCTTGTTGTGACCTTGCACCTTTTTGCACTGCACTTTCTCTGTAGCTGTGACACTTTACTCTGTACTGTTATTGTTTTTACCTGTACTACATCAATGCACTCTGTACTAACTCAATGTAACTGCACTGTGTAATGAACTGACCTATATGATTGGTATGCAAGACAAGTTTTTCACTGTATCTCAGTACAAGTGACAATAATAAACCAATATCAATAGAATTCAGGCAATTTCATAATGCTGCAAGAGGACATTCAGGCACGAGCTGAAATATGACATCTAACAATTATAGCATCCAAATGTCAGGAAATCTCTCAAAATATTTTAACATCTGTCTTTAAACATTTGGCAACGTTAGCATTGTCAGATCTTTCACCAAATATTGTGGATGCAATAGCAGATCAGAGACCGAGTATTCAATAATAAGATTTGGTAAATGGAGTAAATGAAAAAATGTGAAAATGTCCATTTTTAACATAAAAACAAAGGGATGTTTATTGGAAAGGGGAGAAATTACAGAACTCTGAAATGCAGGATAAAATTGCTATTCTTGTGCATGATCTGCAACAAGGCTAGTATACAGGTATTACAAGCTAACAGAAGGTTAAATATCTATTGCCAGAGAAATTGAATACAAAAGTGGATAGGTTATTATTCAGTGATACAGGGCATTGCTGAGACTAGATCAGAAGCATTGTATACAGCATTGGTCTTCTTAGTTAAAGAGAAGGATGTTAATGCACTAGGTTTACTGGACTGATAATTGAAATGAGCAAGATGTCCTACAAGGAAAGGCTGGACAGGCTAGGTTTGATTATACCAGAGCTTAGAAGAGCAAGGAGGGAACTTGACTGATACACATCAGACCTGAAGGGTCCTTGATAGATGGATGTGGAGAGGAAGCTTCTTGTGGGAGAATACAGAACTAAGGGTCACTATTTAAAAGGGGTCACCCACTTAAGATAGAGATGAAGCAAAAGCATTTCTCTTAAGGTCATGGGTTTTTGGAACCATCTTCCTCAAACCTGTCTTCCTTGTGGCTGTACAATATTGGTTAACTGCACTTGAGCATTGTGCACAGTTCTGGTTGCCACACTACAGGAAGGAATTGGTAAAAATGGAGTGCACAGAAGAGATTCACCAGGATGTAGCTCTAAGCAGAGATTGGATAGGCAGGTTTATTTTCACTGGAACACAGAGGATGAGGGGTGACCTTATAGAGGTTTATAAAATTATGAGGGGCAAATATACAATAAATAGTCAGTCTTTTGCCCAGGTCATGGGAGTTTGCAACTAGAGGGCACAGGTTCAAGGTGAGAGGCGAGAAATTTAAAGGAGATCCGAGGAGACAAGTTTTTTCACACACAGGGTGGTGGTTATTTGGAACAATCTGCCAAAGGAGGTGATGGAGGCTGATACAATTGCAATGTTTAAAAGGCATTTGGATAGGTACTTAAGAAAAGAAGAATGAGAGGGATACGACCCTAATTCTGGCAAATGTGATTAGTTTATTTAGGCATCGTGATCGACATGGATGAGTTGGGCAAAAGGGCCCATTTCTGTGCTGCACAATTCTAGAAAAAGGATGGTGGAAGCAGAGTCTTTGAATATTTAAGGCACCGAGGGATAGATCCTTGTTGAATAAGGAAGTGAAAGCTTGAGTTGAGTTTACAATCAAATCAGCCATGACCTTCTCAAATGGTGGAGCAGACCCAAGGTGCCAGTGACCCACTCCCGCCACATGTATGTATTTAAGTGACTCACCCCCCGACTCCTCAAAGTCTTTTCATCATTCACAAGGCAGAAAGCAGGGGTATGATGGAACATTTGCCCAGATGCATACACTGAAGCTTGATATCCAACACAAAGGAGCTGTACACCATCCTCTATATTTGGGTACAGTCTGCTCCACTTAGGAACTTGTCAAGACATCTTCAACAGTACCTCTCAAACCCACAATCAATGTAATTTGGGAAAACTGGGAAGCAGAATGCTAACATCCCTTAACTACCCTATCCACCTGTGAGGCAACTTTCATGGATCTGTGGATATGAACCCTCAGGTCCCTCTGCCCCTCCACACTACCCAGAATCCTGCCATTAACTTTGTACTCTGCCTTTGAGTTCATCCCTCCAAAGTGTACCACCTCACACTTCTCCAGATTGAACTCCATCTGCCACTTCTCAGCCCAGCTCTGCATCCTATCAATGTCCCTCTGCAATCTTCGACAATCCTCCACACTATCCACACCACCACCAACCTTTGTGTTGTCTGCAAACTTGTCAACCCACCCTTCTACCCCCTCATCCAAGTCATTAATAAAAATCACAAAAAGCAGAGGTCCCAGAACCCATCCTTGCAGGACACCGCTAGTCACAGCCCTCCAATCTGAATGCACTCCCTCCACCACAACCCTCTGCTTTCTATAGGCAAGCCAATTCTGAATCCACACGGCCAAGCTTCCCTGGATCCCATGCCCTCTGACCTTCTGAAGCCTACCATGTGGAACCTCGTCAAATGCCTTACTAAAATCCATGTAGACCACATCTACTGCACTACCCTCATCAATCTGACTGGTCACCTCCTCAAAGAACCCTATCAGGCTTATGAGACACGATCTGCCCTTCACAAAGCCATGCTGGCTGTCCCTGATCAGACCATGATTCTCTAAATGCCCATAGATCCTATCTCCAAGAATCTTTTCCAACAGCTTGCCCACCACAGACGTAAGGCTCACTGGTCTGTAATTCCCTGGACTATCCCTACTACATTTTTTGAATAAGGGGACAACATTTGCCATCCTCCAATCCTCTGGTACCATTCCCATGGACAACGGGGACTCAAAGATCCTAGCCAACGGTTCAGCAATCTCCTCCCTTGCCTTGCGGAGCAGCCTGGAGAATATTCAGTCAGGCCCTGGGGATTTATCTGTCCTAATATTTTCTAACAGCTCCAACATATCCTCTCTCTTGATATCAACATGCTCTCAAACATTAACCTTACCAACACTGTCCTCAGCGTCATCAAGGCCCCGCTCCTTGGTGAATACTGAAGTGAAGTATTCATTGAGGACCTCACCCACTTCCACAGCTTCCAGGCACATCTTCCCACCTTTGTCTCTGATCGGGCCTACCTTTACTCTCATCATCCTTCTGCTCTTCACATAAGTGAAAAATGCCTTGGGATTTTCCTTAACCCTACTCGCCAAGGCCTTGTCAAGTCCCCTTTTTAAGTTCCTTCCTTGCTACCCTATATGCCTCATGAGCCCTACCTGATCCTTGCTGCCTAAACCTTATGTATACTGCCTTCTTCCTCCTAACTAGATATTCCACCTCTCTTGTCACCCATGGTTCCTTCACCCTGCCATTCTTTCTCTGCCTCACCGGGACAAATTTATCCCTAACATCCTGCAAGAGATCCCTAAACAACGACCACATCTGCATAGTACAATTCCCTTCAAGAATGTCATCCCAATTTACACTCCCAAGTTTTAGCCTTATAGCCTCATAATTTGCCCTTCCCCAATTAAATATCTTCCTGTCCTCTTTGCTCCTATCCTTGTCCATGACAATGCTAAAGGTTAGGGAGCGGTGGTCACTGTCCACCAAATGCTCACCCACTGAGAGATCTGTCACCTGACCCAGTTCATTACCTGATACTAGATCTAATATGACATTCCCTCTAGTTGGTCTGTCAATGTACTGTGACAGGAATCAGTCCTGGACACACTTAAACTCTGCCCCGTCTAAACCTTTGGTACTAAGCAGGTGCCAATCAATATTTGGGAAGTTGAAGTCTCCCACGATAAAAACCCTGCTATTCTTGCACCTTTCCAAAATCTGCCTCCCAATATGCTCCTCAGTATCCTTGCTGCTACCAGGGGGCCTATAGAATACTCCCAGTAGAGTAACTGCACCTTTCTTGTTCCTAATTTCCACCCATATTGACTCTAGAGAGGATCCTTCTACATTATCCACCCTTTCTGCAGCTGTAATAGTATCCTTGACCAGTAATGCTGCTCCTCCTCTTCTTCTTCCCCCAGTGCCCCCCCTGCCCCCCCCCAATCCCTTTTAAGACACTGAAATCCAGGAATATTCAATATCCATTCCTGCCCTGGTGACAGCCAAGTCTCTGCAAGAGCCACAATATCATAGTCCCATGTACTTATCCAAGCCCTCAGTTCATCACCCTTATTCCTGATACTTCTTGCATTTAAGTAACTGCACTTTAGCCCATCCACCTTTCTACTTTTATACCCAATACTCTGCTTCTCCTTCCTCAAAGCCAATGTTAGATCTGACTTTACTCCATGCACTTCTTCCATCCCTCTGGTTCCCATCCCCCTTGCAAACTAGTTTAAACCCTCCTGTACCACACTAGCAAACCTGCCTGCAAGGATATTGGTCCCCCTCGAGTTCAGGTGTAACCCATCCACTCTGTACAGGTCCCACCTTCCCCAGAAGAGATCCCAATGATCCAAAAATCTAAATCTTTGCCCCCTGCACCAACTCCTCAGCCACGCATTCAACTGCCATCTCCTTCTATTCTTACCTTCACTATCATGTGGCACTGGCAACAATCCTGAGATTGCTACCCATGAGGGCCTGTTCTTCAGCTTTCTGCCCAGCTCCCTAAACTCCCTTTTCAGGACCTCATCCCCCTTCCTACTTATGTCGTTGGTACCAACATGTACCACGACTTCCGGCTGCATTCCCTCCCGCTCAAGAATGCTGTGGACCTGATCAGAGACATCCTGGACCCTGGCACCTGGAAGGCAACATACTATCCAGGATTCTCGCTCACATCCACAGAACGTCCTGTCTGGATATTAGGGGCAGATGTTAAATGCTGCAAGTCCAATGAATATCATAAAGGAAAATGCTTGTGGTCTATTATAAAAATCCAAACTATTTTTACATATGGTTTTCCTGGACCCACCCTCTAATATATTAAAACCCAAATCAGTTTAAAGACTTTACCAAGCTGTACATGAACTTTTGAAAAATTATGTTCCTGTAACCCAACATTATTTCTGTACATTCTTTGGTGTCTTTCCAACAATTTCAAAATCCCATACATTGCTTATCCTCAAGATTCATTACATCTTACTCTTTTAAATTATGAAGCCACAAATATTTAACAATAAAACATCTGGTAAAACAAATATTCCCAATTAGAATTAAGCTATAGTGGGAACAGTGAAAGAACCTGAATCACTGCTATATAGCTAGTTGTTCATTAAAAGTAAAAGGATAACAATTGCTAATAATTAAGGTGAAAAAAATTTGGGGCAATGCAAGCAGCTGTATAAGCTTAAAAAGTTTCACTAAATTATCATTTAAGTTAGTATGAATTAGGAAACTCTAATACCTTAACTTGTTCAAATTAATTTTCATAAAAGATTTCATAAAATTAAAGTGAAGCATTTTACTATAAGATACTTACATGAATTTCAAATTTCCAGCCACTCACAGCCTCATCTGTTAGAATTTTTGTGAAAGAAATTGTGAGCCCATCACGAAAAAAGCGTTGACATGCTTCACTTTTAATATCAAGGCCTTGAAATGAAAAAAAAATCAAAAATGTTGTGTACATCTAGCAATTAACAGTCCCTCCATCATAAATCAGGATAAATCACAAATATCACAAGAACAATTTTTTTTATGTACAGTAAAACACCATCAATCCAGCCTGCTCGAGACTTTGGTGGTGCTGGACTGGCAGATTTTCTAGGTATTGAATGTTTTTTCCTTTTAGTACCCCAACACAATTTTAATTTGGTTTAAGATGTTACATGGTAGGATAATAAATTTTCCAGTGAACACAGCAAGCTTAAAAGGGAGTGCAGGAAACAGGGAACTGCAACTTTGAAGGGAGCATGGGAAACAGGGTCCTAAAATGTTTTGAGGGAGCACTGGAAACAGGGCCCCAGCAAGTTTAAACTGAGCATTGGAAACAGAACTAAGTGGATTTAAAACGATTGCAGGGAACAGAGAAAATAAAAATCACCCAGTTAGCAAGATGCCAAACCATGGGGATTTCTGAATAACCCGACAGTGGATTATCAGTTATACTAAATATAGATTAAAGATTAAATTGATATAACCCAGCACACCACCAACTATTTTGAGATAGCCATTCTTGAGTCAAATACCAATGAATATGGAACTGAACTCAGTTTGATTTCACATGATTTAGACATCATGAATTCAAATTACCCATCATTCTGCACTCTCAGAATTTATTCAAGAGTCTAATTTAAGTATCTGAATAAAATGCTTAAGGGAATAACCTCTTGGGCACCAGACTTACAGTTAAACCTGCAATTCCTATTTTGAAACCTTTGTAAATTAAAACTTTGGGCCAAAGTTTCAATGTGAAAACTATACATTTACTTTTTATTAATCAAAGTGCGAGACAAAATGCAGCTTTCAATTTATATTATTTCATGATCCATAGTTAAGACTATCCTTCACTTTCCATAGTTTGAGGAATTACAAAATGCCACTGAATAGCATTATGGTACCATGACAACAACCTTTCCCTCAATGTTAACAAAACAAAAGAGATGGTCATTGACTTCAGGAAAGGGGGCGGTGTACATGCACCTGTCTACATCTATGGTGCTGAGGTCGAGCAGGTTGAGAGTTTCAAGTTCCTGGCAGTGAACATCACCAACAGCTTGTCCTGGTCAAATCACGTAGAAGCCACGGCTAAGAAAGCTCACCAGTGCCTCTACTTCCTCAGGAGGCTTAAGAAATTTGGTTTGTCCCCTTTGACCCTCACCAACTTTTACCAATGCACCACAGAAAGCATCCTATCTGGATGTATCACAGCTTGGTATGGTAACTGCTCTGCCCAGGACCGCGAGAAACTGCAGAGTTGTGGACACGGCCCAGCGCATCACGGACACTAGCCTCCCCTCCTTGGACTGTCTTTACCTCTCATTGTTTTGGCGAAGCAGCCAGCATAATCAAAGACCCCACCCACCCAGGACATTCTCTCTTCTCTCCTCTTCCATCAGGTAGAAGATACAGGAGTCTGACGGCACGTACCATCAGACTTAAGGACAGCTTCTACCCCGCTGTGCTACGACTATTGAACAGTTCCCTTATACAATGAGATGGACTATGACCTCACGATCTACCTTGTTGTGACCTTGCATCTTATTGCACTGCACGTTCTCTGTAGCTGTGACACTTTACTCTGTACTGTTATTGTTTTTACCTGTACTATTTCAATGCACTCTGTACTAAATGTAACTGCACTGTGTAATGAATTGACCTGTACGATCAGTATGCATGACAAGTTTTTTTTTACTGTACCTCGGTACAAGTGACAATAATAAACCAATACCAATAATATCTGGCGCATATGCTGGATTGTATAGAGTTGTAAGTTGATAGGCAAAACCATGATGTACACAATTTATCAGTAAGGTAGCATGCGATATAGCTTTGAAGCAATTTTTTGGGACAGATGGAGCATGGACAGGCTTTGCGATTCAAAAAGGTCAACTCAGAAAACTGACATGTTCATCCAACATCAAGCTGTTGACACGCTTGAAGAGTTACAGTCATCATTTGATTGCAGTCTTCTTACTCAAGCAGTTGATACCAACTAAGGAAAAACACTCATGTTCCATGGCCAGAGTCTTGAAAGAACATTGTTAAGTCTCTCAATCTCAAAAGGATTTGACAGTGTAGAAGTCAAGGTACTGTTCTGACACATTGAAAGCATAGGACCTATAAATCCGAGACTAACAAATCCAATAGGAAACTCATTACAAGGAATAAATAAGTTGAACAGTATGGATGTATCTCAGGGAAAGCTTGGCAAGTACACAAGGAAGGAGGAAATACCAGGATATGCTGAAGCACTGAGAACAGAAAACAAGTTCATCATGGATAAAGAGAACAGAACTGCACATTTCCTATACATATTTGCCCTTGTGATTATATCGAATCATGAGATATTATTTTCAAGCTAGGTGGAAGATTTCCTTTTATTCTAGACAATGAAAAATAAGGAAAATATTGCACACAAAACATAATATTTACTGGCGAATCCTTTCCTTTAAAACATTCCCTTTAAAACCAAGATGATGTCTTTATATTCTGCTAAATATGCCTTTTTCTTTCTTCAAACATTAACTAGTAGCAATGACACACAACCAGAAGGAAAATTACTGTTACAGAAAATGCTGGGGATACTCGGGTCAGGTAGCATCTATCAGTGAAATATTAATGCCATTTCCTCTCACCAGATGCTGCTTAACCTGATGAATATCCCCCTTCATTTTGTTTTCATTTTAGATCCCTAACGTGCAGTTTTTTTTCCGACTTTTCAGATGTGACTGTCAGATAGCTCACTGCAATCTTATTCCTCCAAATCTGAAGGGCCTTCAGTTTTATTTTATACAATTAAAACTAAGTATTTTCCTCTATCTTTTAATAACTTAATAGTTCAACAGATCAATCTGTTTCTAAAATCCAAAGTACTCATTTACCTGTAAAATTAAAATAGCTTCAAAAAATTACTTACTTTTTTTACTAAGGTCTATAGCAGCTTCAAGTAAAACTTCTAATTCACCTTTCGGCAACACTGGGACCACCCAACGAGGCCTGCAAAATGCAAAAATATTAACAAGTTGTACACGAATGCAGATTATCATTGTTCCAGATTAGGCGCACTCACCTATTAATCATATCATCCAGCTTTGCTAAATCGGTGTGAGGAAATGCAGGCTCCTCTTCCTCAAGTTGAGGAGGAGCATCACCTTGTCCTTGTTCATCAGGAGGGCTAACTGGAGAGTTTTCACTTGATGTATTAGGTGAAGAGGTCTGTTGGATAAGAGAAAAGCAAGTTCAATATTGGATCTACACTATTTTATCCAATTTGTCTGTGCAGTTGTCTTTCTACAAACCCATTTCCTGTTAAGTATTTAACTAAGATCGTATTAAGATTTTTAAAAAAATCTAAGGAAATTCTTGTTCCTTCCTTTTAAGTACACTTTATTTGATTTAATTACTGTGTACACTTTATACAATACATTAATAAAGATAATTGAGCGGGATCAAAAACTGAAAAGTACCATTACATGAAGTGACTGAAATTTCTTAAACTGGCAATGTAAAATATATTTCATAAGATGTACTGACTGATCTTGCCTAAAGTGAGCCACTGCCATATAGCAGGAAGTATTTGAGTTGCATTCAGAAATACACCTTTATATTGATGCAGAACCAACAGCATCTACTTTGGCTCGACAATAGTACTTTCCAAATCCAACTTGAGCACATCATCTGAGCTGTCACCAGTTCAGTTTGGAATAGTAATGTGTTAAGGAGGGGGCATTGAGATACCTGCCCTCAATTGAGCATAAAATGACAAATTAGCTAAAATGCAGGGTTGTACAACCCAGTGACCTAGTGAATATTAAGCCCTCAAAAGACGAAAGAATATAACCTAGTCACCTCTCATATTTTTGGGAAAATACACAAAATTTGTTTACCTGGTTTCCTATAGTACAAGGCTTGGAAATATAAACAGCAAGAAGATTAATGTAGTGGGGCATAGACTGATGAAATGGCTAAATACATTTAAGAGGATACAGGGTTCACAGGTTTAGAAGGAATAAGAGGAACATGGATAGATCACTGAAGGACATAAAACAAGGGTTTAAATAGGTTATATTTAAACTATTAGACAGTTAATAGCAGGTTACAAGATCAGTGGTGGGGCTTCAACCACGTACAACCTACATTCATGATGTTTGAAAAACAAGTTTACTGATGAAAAAAATAGGTGAGAAAGTCAACTCTGAAGTTAATGCTCATAGTTTGCAATGGCATACAGGTGGATTAAGTTAGTGCCCAAAAGGGACAAACAATATTATGTGAAAAAATTTGAAATGAAAGCTGATGTGAGTAAAAAAAATGGTGAGAAATTATATACTCGTGTTCAGGAGCATTTCATTTCCTTGTCCACGAAACACAATAACACGAAAATTTAGCTGACAATAGGGAAGCCAAACAATATCACTTTTCGTTGCAGGCATGTTGAGGTACAACAAAATGGGTCTTGTTGGAATTGTACATATATTTGGCGAGAACACACCGAGAGCTGCATGTGCACTTCTGTCCCCAAGAAATAATCTATTTGCCCTAAGACAATGGAACCAAGGTCCACCAGATAGGTTTCTGGGATGAGGTGCCCTTGGAGGAGGATGAGCCTATTATCAATGGTACCTAAAGCAATGGGAAATGATCTTACTGAAGTAGACAAAATCTGAAGAGTCTTAGTGGGCAAGATCTTGAAAGGTCAACACCTGGTTGGCATTTAGAATTTGGTGGCACACTGGAGAATGAAGGGTAAACCATTTAACACAGATGCTAAGAAAATGCTTCAGAGGGTTGCAAATCTTTGAATTTCTCTAATCCAAGGGATGTGGATGCCACTCACAGAGTACGTTCAGGATGCTATTCACTCAGTATGTTCAAGGCTGACAGAAGGAAATCAAGTAACATGGAACTGGGTATGAAAGCGGAGGTTACAAATCAGCCATATGTTGTTTAATTGCAAAGCAGCTTCGAGAAGATGCATGGGGTACTCTTATTTATGTTTTAAAAGCAAGTTGAACAGAGGGATTTTCGATAATGGAAATTCAATCTGATAATAATTAACAAGGTATAAATCCTTAGCATTTTATTAGAGATGGCACAAAATTATAGTCATGGAAAACCTTAATAAATAACTGGCTAAACCTCTTTTTGGGAATATTGGCCCAGTTCTAGGCATCATACTTTCACATGATTAACAAGGAAATTGCAGGTGAGAAACACCAAGGAGAAATCTGAAATATCTGTTAAGATTGCAGTTGCTGGGATCCATTTCCTCAGAGTAGGAAAGATTAAGGTGATACTTAATGTTAATGCAAGATGAGGAAATGAGAAGATTGCTAGAGCAAATGGTCATCTGGCAATAGAGTCAAGAACAGGAGGGCACAAGTTTGATAATTTCCATAGACATCCAGGAAAAGTTTTCTTTACCCCCCCAGTCCCCCAACAAGTTATGACAATGCATTGCCTGAAAGGATGACAGAAGCAGATTCAATCTCAACTTTCTATATTAACGTCTGAGCACATCTTCTAGACAAAGCGGAAATGAGAGCGAGATCAATTCAATTGGTCTTTCAAAGAGCTGGTGCGCAAACAGACTAAATAGCCTTTATGGTTCTTCTGCCCCTGCTGTCTGTGCCAATCGTCAAGCACCCATTCAAGCTAATCCCATTTTTCCTCTTATCTCCGTTAATTTCCCCCACCATCAATTTCTCCAGCCACCCACCTATGCTAGAGGCAATTTACAACTTCACAATCAGCATGTGATAACATCAGTCATATAGCACTGAAATAGGGCCCTAATGACCACCATGTCTGTGCCAACCATCCATTTACACTCATCCCACTTTATGCTCCCCAAATTCCCATTAACTCCTGGCAGATTCTACTACTGAACTAAACACTATAGGGGCAATTTAAGCAGCCAATTAACTTAGCAACCGACACATCTGTGGCACTGGCAAAGAAACACAAACACATGGGGGAAACCCACGCTGCCACGTGCAGAATGTGAAAACTCCCCACTGATAGCACCCAAGGTCAGGACTGAACCCAAGTCCATGCAACTGTCAGACAACACTACTAACCAATGTGCCATGGTATTGCCCCAAAATTTTGATGCTATAAAAAAAACCAAAAATAACATTAAAATTTTCAACAAGCTGAATTGTTTGCTTTGCATTCTATGTCCTTCCTACTTGTTTAAAATTGGCAATCACTATTAGTTTTACATCTTCCCAAATAATGAAGTTCAAACCTTCCAACTGTGTGTCCTCTCATCTCCAGATCCATAGTTTAACACAAATTTTGATATCCTGCTCCTTGACACTGATCAACTTGCCAAAAGACAATTAAGTTGGATTTCAAATAAATCCATTTGTGAAGGAGCTCAATGAAGTTAATTCCGTTAAGATTACTTTCTGGAGTTAACATTGGTTTTGAAAAACTTACAAACCTTGTTCAACCAAATATCATTTTATTGATTTACTAACTCATTAACTCCAATCAATTTTCCCAACTTCCATTACATTGGATTTCTAAGTAATCATTCTTATTTAGATCATGTTGATATAATAACTATAATCAAATTTACACTCCTGAAAATTGGATTCAGTAAAAGTCTATGCAAACATTAGACAGCCAGACATGATGAAGAAAAAGAAAACAATGTTCATTTAACATGGCTTTCAGGGTTCCAAATAAATGACAACAGTGGAAATTGTTTCAGAATTGTTGTAAAGATATTTTTAATTTTAAAATAAAAATGAATTACATCCTGGACGTCTAAATACTGTATGCAGGGAATAGCCAATTATTTTAACAAATTTACTCAGATAAATAAAAGCAATCCTGTTACTCTGCATTGGGGAATAATACCAAAACCAATGTACTGCAGATACATGAGACTGCAGATGCTGGAAACTGGAGCAAAAATCTCCAATCTACCCATCATCCTTCACCCCCTCCCCCCACTCAGTCCACGTATCACCTCCTGTTCCCTACCTCACCCTTCTGTTTATACTAGCTATCTCCCCTCTCCATGCTCAGTCCTGATGCAGGGTCTCAACTGAAACATTGACAATTCCTCCCCCTTCCACCACCACCACCACCCCCCACCCCGGCAGATGCTGCTCAACCTGCTGAGTTCCTCCAGCAGTGCTTTTTTGCACCGACATGCTGTGACCAGGTCAATGTTCCATTATCTCAGTTATCTGTCCCATATCACAGATATGGATGCTAATTTTCCTGCATAAGAGTCAAGACCACCCTGGACAGTTGCAACTCATTGAGAGTTTATCCTGAAGCCCTGTGCCAAGTGAAGAATTGAAGACGTGTGCAAGTTGTGACAGATAACTTGAGAGGAATTCAACTTCATTTGCTGTTTGTTCAATCCTTGGGGCCCAGTCAAAGCCAGGCCTGAGAACCATGATCCTGCCCAAATGAGTTTCTTGATGGAACAAGATTAAAATAAAAACAGAAAATGCTGGAAATACTCAACAGGTCAAACAGCATCCGTGGAAAGGGAAACAGAGTTAATGAACTAAAACAAAGAGAAAACTAGTTTTAAGTTGCAGAGAGTTGGGACAGGATGGAATGGACAAGGATTTGTAGTGATAAGTTGAAGAAGCCATCTGGCTGATGTTAATGAGGACAGTTAGGAAGAGAAAACAAGAGAATCATTAAAGTCTGAAATGCAAGTCAGAGCTGCAGGAAAGGTAGCAGATCGGACAATATTAGTGGAGAGAGAGGAAAAACAGTGAATATTGCAGACAGATAACCTACAAAGCAAGCAAGCTACCTGAAACTGTTGAATTTGATATGAAATTCAGGTGGCTGCAACATACCCAAATAGAATATGAAGTACTGTGCATCAAGATTATACAGGGTCTCATTAACATAACGTAGAAGGCCACAGAAAGATAGGTCAGAGAGTAAGTGGGAACAGGACAGAGAAGTAACTCGAAGCTTAGGGTCATCCCTGCAGGCTGAACAAGGGCCCTCCACAAAGCAGTCAACTGATCACATTTGGTTTTTCCAAAGTAGAAGAGACCATGAATGCCTTACTTGAAATGTAAGTGAATCAGTACTTCACTTGAAAAGACTGTTTACATTCTTGGATGATCAGAATGGAGTTAAAGAACAGGTGGTGTATTGCTTGAAAGTGCATGGTAAACTGTCATAAGGGGGATGGTTAGTGGACATGGAAGTACAGATCGGAGATTTGTAAAAGGGTAGGGAAGGAATCTCGTTGAAGGTAGCAGAAATTGCGAAAGTTGAATGTGAAGGCTGGTGGGCTGCAATGCAAGGACCAGAGGAACTCTACCTTTGCTCTCACTGGGAGGAGGGGGCCTGAGGGCATAGATGTGGGAAATTGATGAGATGTGGTTGAATGCAAGCCACAGTCAAGGAAGGAAGACATTGCAAGGGTACTTGCATGGAAAGTCTTGCCATTGGGAAGATAAGATGAAGGCAGAGGAACTGGGAGAACAGAATCAAGTCCTTACAGGAGTCAGGGTGGGAGATTGGGCTTGTAATGGATGTGTCAGTAACTTAGCACGTGAAACAGAGACAGAGAGATTCAGAAAGTGAAGAGTGAGAGATAGACAGTCTGAAGTTGATTATAGGGTGGAAATTGACAGCAAAAATAATGAAATACGCGAATTTTGATTGATTGCAAGAAGTGGCACCAATACAATCCCAAAGAACCAAAAAACTGATAATTGTTTGCTGCCTGCAGTCTAGTCACTGTTGCAGACTGCTCCACATAGAACAGCCGAGCAACAATGTCAGCAGAAAGTTGACAGCCTTGTAGCAGCAGAAGAGGAGATGTGGGTTGGAGCCAAGCAGTGGAATCCATGTCAGTCCACTAGCAGGACCCATGCCCATCACCCACTGCGAGCAACATTGGATGGCCTGCTGCCATTTTCCCCAGGATTTGAGAAGAGGGTGGGTACTAAGATTCAGGCCTTGGGGGTGATGGGGGAAAAGTGAGCACAGCTATTAACACTGCTGAGAAAGCTTGCGGTGAAACACAAGTCTGGGGCAAAAGGTAGGGGTTTGGCTCAAAATGCGAGATCTTTTACTTGGGCTGCAGTTATTGATTTAATGAAGTTTTTGGTTTGTCCCTGGCAGGGCTGCACGAGTTCTAGTGGAAACAAGGCTATTGCTGCAGAGTCAGAGGGCACTCCCTTCCACTCACTGGGGCCCCATCTCCCATGCTCATCTCACTTTGTTCTGTTCGCTATGCTCTCTTGAAACTTATCCAGTTCTGTTTTCCACACTCCCTTAAAAAAATACTGAACTAGCAGTGTTTTGGAGTATTAATAGAATAACACCTGATAGTCCTTTAAATCTGCCAGTCCGGCTCCCAACTGCTGAACTTGCCAGATTAATGGAGTTTAATTGTATCTGTAATATATTACAGGATTTACTCGCAAAGAACTCGGGCAAAAGTTATTTGCAGATCCTTAATATCATAAACAAGCACAACAGGCAACGCATCAGCCACGTCAAAGGGCAGATTTTATTCCAATCAGAATTCAAATAATACGAGACAAAAATGATATTTCATAAAAGCTGAAGGGCCTCTGAAGTAAATGCAAGTGGGAGTCAACAACAACTTGAGGCTGCATTCGTTAAAAGAATATGTCAAATATTTAGAGCATTAGAGAACTTTAGACAACATCAAGGTGATTGCCAAATAAAGGCATTAAATTGTTTGAAACAAAGACCCGCACAGGCTAAGAGTGGCATACAAGATAAGGTGTTTTGAATACAAGGAACAGGAGCTGAACATTTGAGGGGACTGGACACACAAGAGCTTTTCAGATCATAAAATGCAGAGGCTGAAAAATAGAAGACTGACAAAAAAATACTGGTTTAAGTAGGGAGGTGACAAAACTGTATGAGGGCTTCAATAACAATGGATAGAGACGAGATAGAAATTGGCCAAATGTGACAGAATGTGGGGTCAGAAGTTCACCTCACTGTTGGGTACTGGGATTGGCATCGAGCGCAGTTTCAAATGAGTGGGAAGGTTGGGAATTTATTAAGCATGAGATCGGTGACTGCCATCTCACTCCAAAATATTATTTTCATCCTTGCATTTAGAATTTTAACTACTTTAGAATGGTTTCTTTAACAGTATTATTCAACATTAAAGAATTGTTAGCCAGTGGCAATTAACAGGTGATCAACTTGAAAAGAATGTAATTACCATTTTTGGGTAGACTTGAAGGCATAAAAGACATGGTTGACACAAAAATGGCGACCCAGAGTACTGCTTTGAAGATTAGGAATCTGTTAAGCAGGTCAATAAATTTTAATTAAATAAACCAGTAAAGCAGCCACTTGTCAAATGTTGATCTGAAAACAAATGTTTGATTCTTGTCCTGTAATTATACTAAAAACAAGAGAAACATTGGAGCTCTTGGTTCTGTTTACTACATACCTTGTAACGGACTAGGTGAATGTTCCTTTAAGATAGAGCATAGTGGGGTGTGGGTGTGTGTGGCGTGCTTACGTCAACAGAAGATAAAGGACATAGTGTTGTTGTTGAAGAGGTCAGTCGAAGTCAGTCAGAGGAGAGAGAGACACCAGCCTGCTAGTTTTCTCTATCGATGGATGAGAAACAATAACTGTCTACTACTACAATCCACGTATGGAAATTAGGAGCAATCTGGTGGAGTTCACTTTGTTGCTGACCTGTAGAGGGAAACAGGTATTTGTGTGGACGACCACGATTCGGATGCTTTTCGGGGTGAGGAAGTCACTGCCAAGTAAACACTGAGGTGTCGTTTGGGTTCCATCGTGGAACATTTGGATTTCGTAATTATTCTCTGTTCTCTACATCTACGTCTTATCTTCAGACAACAGTAGTTGTTGAAGAAGCCTTTGCTCATGTTTCACCTTATGGCTTGCTGAACTGAACTTTAAGAACCATTCCTGGACTTGGAGTTTGGGACTTTGCCACACACACACAAAGAGTTTAGTTTTGGGGTTAATGTTCAAGGTTTAACATTTTTACTTTTATTTTTCTTATCATAAGTAGTTATTAATAAAGTAGTTTTTAACAATGAATCATGACTCAGTGTGTTTCTTTTGTTGCTGGTTCGTAACACCTGTGTTGGTGGTAAAATGCACAATGCTTCTCACATCCTAGGGAACCACACATTGCCAGATCACTTGATCCAGAGGGAGAAGCTAGTTTAAGGTCATGCAGGCAAACTACAGAGCTCAAGAGATTTAAAAAGTAGAAGTACAGAATGTGTTAACTAGCAAAGGTACTCAAAGCAAATACAAAGCAGGAGGATTGTCCAAATGAACGTGCATCTGTCAAGATAGTGCCAGAGGATTTGAGATTTGTGGAGGAGTGGGGGCTGGTGCAAGGGAATGCAAGGCCAGTGCAAACCAAATAGATTGCACCTTCATAGGAACATAACTAATATTCTTGTGCTTATCCTTACTATTGCCACTGCGACAGGTTTAAGCCATCTTGGCAAGGGTCTGGGGATAAGCTGACGGCAGTTTTAAGCAAATTTGGGTGTTGAACGCATTAAACGTCTAGTTTTTTCCCCCCTCACTCTTCACTGTATAATTTGTATTCTGTGTGTGGTCTGTACCTACGTGCCTTTGATGATCCTGCAAGCAAGTTTTTCATTGTACCTGTTCCTCACCATATTTGTGCACGTCACTAAACTCGATGAATGAATTTGGCCATCTCCAAACTCCTAGACCTACGAATTGGCACTTTCCTTTGCAACTTGACTTCCTGACCAACAGACCGCAAATGGTAAGGATAGGAAGCAACACAAATGCCACGATTACCCGCACTGATGTTGCACTCTCATTCCCTTACTTTATTCTCTATACACTCAACTGTCTGGCCAGATTCTGTTCCAGCTTAATCTACAAGTCTGCAGATGATACCACTGGACCTCAAACAACAGCGAGACAAAGTACAGGAAGGAAATTGGGAGCCTAGTGGCATGGTGTCAACACAACAACCTTTCCCTCAATGCCAGCAAAACAAAAAAGATCTGGTCATTGATTTCAGGAAGCAAGATGGAGTACATGCCCCTCTTGGTATCAGTGGTGCTATGGTGGATATGGTTAAGAGCTTCAAAGCTCCTAGGTGTAAATATCACCAATAATTTGACCTGGTCCAGCCATGTAGAAACCACAGCCAAGAAAGCACAACAGCACCTCTGTTTCCTCAGAAGGCTAAGATATTTCAGCATGTGCCCGGTGACCCTCACCAGTTTTTACAGATGCCCCAAAGAAAGCATCCTATCTGGATGCATCACAGCTTGATATGGTAACTGCTCTCCCCAAGACCACAAGAAATTGCAGAGGATTCTGCACACAGCCCAGTCTATCACAAAAACCAGCCTCCCCTCCATTGATTCTATCGACACTTCCTAATGCTTGGGAAAGCAGCCGACATAATCAAAAGATCCCTCCTTCTCCAGTCATTCTTCCTGCCCCCACCCCCTCTTCCATCAGGCAGAAGATACAAAAGCTTAAGAACACATACTACCAGGCTCGGGGACAGCTTCTACCCTACATAAGGCTCTTGAACTGACCTCTTGTACAATAAAGATGAACTTGATTATTATTGTTTTTCCTTTAATACTCCCTCGATGTACTTATGTATGGAATCTGTTTGGATGGCATGCAAACAAAGCTTCTCATTCTATCTCGGTATATGTGACAATAATAAACCAATTTATAACTCCTGGAGTTATACAGCAAGGAAACAGGCCCTTCAGCCCAACTCATCCATGCCAACCAAGATACCTTTCTGTGTGAATTCCACACCCGCATTTGGCCCACATCCTTCAAAATCTTTACTATCCATTTACCTGTCCAACTGTCTTTTAAACATTGTAATTGTACCTGCCTCTACCATCTCCGCCAGCAGCTCATTCCATATACCCAACATCCTGTGTGAAAGATGTGCCCCTCCAAATCCCCTTAAATCTTTCCCCTCTCACCTTAAACCTTTGCCTTCTAGTTTTAGACTTCCCAACCCCGGAAGAAATAAAACATCAATGCCCCTCAATTTTATAAACCTCTCTAAGGTCACCCCTCAGCCCCTTTTGCTCCAGGGAAAACATTCACAGGCTACCCAATTTCTCCTTATAACTTAAGTCCTCCAATCCAGGCAATATGCTTGTGAATCTTTTCTGCACCCTGTCTAGCTTAATCACATTCCTCCTGAGCACAATACTCCAAGTGCAGCCTAACCAATGATGTATACACCACTAACATGACGTTCCAACTCCTATACACAAGGCCTTGACCGATGAGGTCAAGCAAATCACATGCCTTCTTCATTGTCTTGTCTACTTGCGTCACCACCTTCAGGGAACTATGCACTTGTATCCTAAGATCTCGCTGTTCAACAACACTCCAGGGCCCTGCCATTCACTATGTATGCCCTGGTCTGGTTTAACTTCCCAAAATACATCACTTTGCACTTGTCTGAGTTAAATTCCATCTGCCATTTCCCCAATTGATCTAGATCCTGCTGTAACCTCAGACGACCTTCTCCTATACCACCAATTTTGATGTCATCTGCAAACTAATCATGCCATCTACATTCCCATCCAAATCATTAATATTTATGAAGGACAATAAAGGACTGAGTACCAATCCTTGTAGCACACCACCAGTTACAGATCTGCAACTGGAAAAGCAACCCTCCACTACCACCCTCTGCCTCCTATCATCAAGCCAATTTTGTATCCAATTTGCTATCCCACTCTGGATCCCATGTATTCTAACCCTCTGGACCAGACTACCATGTGGGACCTTGCTAAAATCCATACAGACAACATCCACCACCCTGCTCTTGTTAATTCTACTGGCTACTCCTCAAAGAACAAAAAGGTACAGAATTCTCAAAATGCATTCAAAACAACTTTTTAAAATTAGTACATAGCAAACTTAACAAGAGAAGAGGCAATATGGAAAGCTTGGCAGTGGCATGAGACTGCGAATATAATTCAGTTGGATTTAGCAACAAAAAAAACTCAGAACTACTATTGAGGACAGTCTAAGAATCAAAGTTGTAAACTGGAGTAAGACCAATTTTACCAAACTGATT
The DNA here is from genome assembly GCF_009764475.1 of Pristis pectinata. NCBI lineage: Eukaryota > Metazoa > Chordata > Chondrichthyes > Rhinopristiformes > Pristidae > Pristis > Pristis pectinata. Next base: position 87,784,378 of record NC_067408.1, on the reverse strand, counting down.
TAGACGAAGTAGACAGGAGACAGCAGCTCTATGGGAAGCATTCAAGGAACAAAAAGAGTTCAGATCAAGTTTGTTCCCAATAAAATTATAACAATTAAGTTGTTCTCTGCAACTCAAAATACACTAATTTCTTATTTTTTCTTACTCTGATGAAAGATCAACAACCTGAAATGTCTTCTGTTTCTGACCATTAATGTTGCCTGACCTGCTGAATTTTATTTTTGTGTCATTAACACCTTGAGTGTTGAAGTGCAGGGAGGTCATGCTGCAGCTGTATAAAATGCTAATTAGGACACAGCTGGAGAATGTGTAGAGCTCTAGTCATTACACTAGAGAATCATTCTAAAGAGAGTGAAGAGGAGATGTACGCATGTAAGCAAAGCGAGAGAATTACAGTTATGAAGATAGAAATACAAGGCTAGGGCTGCTTCCTTTGGAACAATGGAGTCTGAAGGAAGATTCACTTGACAGGATAAAGACAGTAGACAGGAAGGGACTATTTCTGCCCATGGGGTAGAAGGCTTAGAAAGATGCAGAGGTGCAATACTTCACTTCCTTTAAGGGCCATGAACACAAACCCTCATCACATTTAAAAAGTAACTGGATGAGCAGTAACCCGCAAGGCCATGCACAGATGAGAAATGCGATTAACCCAACTCAATGGCCTGACTTCCTCCTTTTGTGCTTTAGTTTTCTACAAATACAAATATACTAAAAATTCTTTCTTTGCCTTCAAGTTCAATTTGAAGATCCACACCTCAGGGGCCTGTTCTTATCAATTTTGGCACTGCATCATCACAAAAGCACATTTCACCCTCAACATTATGGTTATTGATAGCATTGAAACTGAATGCAGACATTTACAGTACCCCAATGTTCAGTAACAGCTGACAAGCTATAAGTTTCTAGATAGCCAGTCTCAATCATCAGATAAATACATCACTTATGATAGTTATAAGTAATTAACATCCAAGTTAACTGTTTACTTTATCAAAATCTGCCAAATAAACACTATAAATCCTTTTAGTTTCACATAGTAAAGCAGTTGTAAGTCTTTTTGTCCAGCAATATCCTACTGAAAGTTAGCAAACCCATCGACAAGATTTGCACCTGTTTAATTGTGGATTAGTATAGCCCAATGACAAGTAAAAAGTTTCAGAGCAATGAAAAGCAATGTTTAGCAAAACTAGCAATAGAAAAATAATATTCACAATCCAGAACAAAGATCTATCACTGAATCACCTTTGACATTGCTCCTGCCCTTAGACAATATTTCTTCTCGTGTAGTTCTGGTCACAGCATAATACAGAACAAGTGTTCTCTTATATTATGTGGCCAGCTGCTCTGCCAAGATAGTTTTGACAGCCAATGAAATCCCACTCTGCCACCTCAGCAACTGTCACAGCTATCACTGAAACTCAACATTCAAACATTCAAAAAGACTCACATTTTTAAAATATTTTGCAAATAATTACTAAAAGTTTAAATTATAAACGTTGAAGGACACTCAAACATAAAACAAGAAATACATTTAAACCAGCAAAATCAGCATTTCGTTCTTTCTCCCCCCAGATTTTCAGCATCTGCAACAGTTTGCATTTCATTAAATTCTTTACATTTGGCTATATATCAATCACATTCTCTGCCACGCTATAAATTCTCTTATTCTTATAAAAGAGCACAATACCCAATTTACAATGAGTTTAGATGTACTTCAGTACAGGCAAAACTATTACAATTACTTGAAGAGTAAATACAACACTACCAAGTTCAGAAAGCAAACCAAGTAAAAAAGGAGTGCAGTGCCCAGCCAATGGTATGCTGTCTTACTATAGAAATAAAAGCACGACAGAAGGCAAGATTCACACATTTTCAGTTTTGCACAGGTACACAGTACAAACCTTTGGCCCCATAGTCAACAACAAAAAAAAACTGAAGTTATATCTTAAATGCTTACCTGATTCTGTGGAAGAGGAGGCTGGGACTGGCCATCAGGAGCCTGCCCCTGGTTATCATTCCCTCCTACAGGAGAGCCACGGGTCGTGGCTGTCATAGTCGACACAGGACAGATTTTTGCAATTTTGTCTGGCTATGTGGTTGTTGAAAGAGAAAAATAAATTGCCTCCTCAATGAAAATGGGAAAACAATTTATATCTGTACATAAAAGCACCACCTCGAGCTCAGGTTGTGTTGCAGAGACCATTGCACAGCCTGAAAGGAAAAGAAAATAATTCATACCATGTGGAAAGTTCCAATACGAAAACATAGTACAAGTTTTGAAACAAATCATACCAAGCATCAATGACAGAACAGAATCAACCAATAAACAGAATCATTGGTGGTTATTAGATCTAATTAATTCTAAGAAATACAAGGGAGGTATTAAATATCAATAAGAGAAAATTTATATTAGGTAAATTAACAGGGCTGAAGGCCAATAAGTTCCCTGGACAGGATGGCATGCATCGCAGGATTCTATAAAAAGTGGCTATACAACTAGTCATTGCATTAACTGTAATCTTCCAAAAATTCTTGCACTCTGGAGGATATTAAAAGAAAGAACACCTGCCAATGTGATATTATTCAAAAAGAGTGCGAGGCAAAAAGTGGTCACTGCAGTCCAGTTAGTCCAATGTACATTTTGGGGGGAAAAAATTGTTAAATTATTAAGGTAATGGCAGAACATTTGGAAAGATGTACTCTGATCAAGTAGAGTCAGCATAGTTCCATGAAGGGGGAAAAAAAATCACATCTAATAAATGTATTAAGTGTTCTTTGAGGAAATGTCAGGCAAAGTAGACAGAGGAGATAAGCAGATGAAATGGAATGTAGCTTTTTCTGACTACAAGAGACCATGGTATTAGGAGGTAAAATATTGGCATGGATTAGGGATGAGTGGGCAAAAAGTTAGCTTGAAAGTATTACATGGGGCAATACAAACTTGTTCACTTTGGGAAGTATGATCAAAAACATCTAAATAGAGGCAGGCTACAGAAAGCTGCAGTGAAAGGGATTTGGGGAATCAGTGTACATGAAAGAAAGCCAGCAGATAATTGGAAAGGCTAACGGAATGCTGGATTTCATTGATCTTGGAGCATATGTAGAGAAGTCTCATTTCAATTGCTCAAGGCATTTGTGAGATGACATCAAGAGTACTTAGTAGTTTTATACCCTTCTATGAGGCATGACAAATCATTAATGGAGGCAGTTCACTAGGATGTTCTCAAGTATGAAGAAATAGTCTTTTGAGGATAGATTGAACAGGATATGTCCATACTCACTGGAGCTTAGAAGAATGAGAGGCGATCTTATTGAAACAAACAAGTCTTAAGGGACTGGACGATCACATCCCCCCTCAGAGGAGAGACTCAGACCAGAACACCGTGTCTCAGACTAGGGGGCAACCATTTAAGAGCAGAGATGAAAAATTGGTACTCTCAAGTGTCAAGCCTCTTTGGAATTCCCTACTCTAGAAAGCAATGGAAGTTGAATTCTAGAACATATTCGGTGGAGATGGGTAGATTTTTAATTGGTAAAGGAATCAAATGTTACAGAAACAGGACAGGAAAGTGGACTTGAGGAAAGTTATATTGGCCATAATCTTATTAAGTGGCAAAGGAGGCTCAAAGGGCCAAATGGCCAACTGTTGTTCCTATTTTTTTTAAATGGACTGTTACACAAATGTGTATTCACATGCACCAGTTAGAAACCAGCTGATGAGTGGGTAATTACGACTGTTACCACCACAGTACTGGCTATGACAGCCCATCAAAATCACTAATAGTGACACACTACATAGGAATTGCACCAATAATTAAACACAATTCAATGCCAATAGAAAATTGCACTCATTCCCAAAACATTTAGAGCAAGAGAACTCAATTAACGAACAGCCACATAGTGGTTAAGCCAGTACCCACAATGCTTGCTTTTACTAGCAAAGGCACAGAAAATGTGCATTGACATCATGTTATATCAGCAGAAAGCACCAGTCCATCAACCCTGCCAATCCATCAAAAATGCCAGTTACCATGGCATGCCAGATTTTACGCACTTGAAAATTTAAATCAGTGATGCCTTAACTAAAAACTTCCTTAATCTGCCATCCAGAAACTACTTGTACGACAGTAAAACTTCAAAGAATCATTCATTGGCTTTCAAGTCCCAAAATCTTTTGTAATAAACATCAATGGCTACAACACATTCATTTATTTTGCAATTCTTAACATTTACTGCTCAAGTTTCTTTAACCAAGTTTTGCTTTTACTTATAGTTTCCATGTTACACAAGACTAAATTCATAACATCCTAAAATGTTCTGACCAAACGGAAATAATAATGCAGTAATGATGTAACATTTGTGTTGCAGGTAATTTTCTGAGATATACCAATTAAGGCATACAAAATTCCAAAAACATGCTTTCACGTGGAATTCCAACAGCTGAGCATACCTGTCCAACACCCTCCTCCTCCTATTTTAAATTATAATGCAAACGAGTGAAAGGCAACAACAGAATTGGTTCCATGCAATCCCACATGTACTCCATCCTTCACTTAATTCCCACTGCGACAGCTCTTTGAGATAATCTATTGCCCTCAGCAGAGGTGCCAGTTTGTTAGTATAACACACCCTGAAGGACAAGAACAACTAAGGTGCACTTCATTAAGTTAACTCAGAATTTAACCAACAATATGTTATTAGGCTAAATATTCAAGTCTGATTAAGTGGCAGAGTATACAAAATTACTATACAAAATTCATCAATTCATCAACTGGTTTAAGCATTTTTCTTTGCAAATTAGCTTGCTCTACCAATTGGTTACATTAGAATTTTCCTCATTATCAAATATAATCTGAGAGAAAGGAAATAATCATATTTATTTGTTGGCTAACACGTGTACAAGGTTCATTTTGTTTTAACCTAATGAATTATATTCCCTTCTACAATGCTTTAGTGTGTATTAAGGTCTGCATTTTGAAAATTAGGAGTTTCAATAAATCCACTGAGTTATCTGCCATGTACAAAATCTAAATTTAATTTGACACAAATTTACACGGCAAAGAAAGCACATCAATGCCTCTACTTCCTCAGAAGGGTAAGGAATTTCAGCATGTCCTTGATGACTCTTACCAATTTTTATAGATGCATCATAAAAAGCACCCTATCTGGATACATTATTTGGTATGGCAACTGTTCTGCCCAAGACTGCAAGAAATTGCAGAGTTGTGAATGCAGCCTAGTCCATCATGCAAACCAGCCTCTCCTTTATTGACTCTGTCTATACTTCCCGCTACTTTAGGAAAGCAGACAACATAATTAAAGGACCCGTCCCACCCCAGTCATTCTCTTTCCTCCCATCTCCTATTGGGCAGAAGATATAAAAGCTTTAGAGCACATACCACCAGACTCAAGGATAGCTTCTATCCCACTGTTATCCAATCCTTGAACGGACCTCTCATATGCTAAAGATGAACTTGTCATCTCCCCATCTACCTAGTCATGACCTTTGTACTTTGTTTACCTGCACTGCACTTTCCCTGTAACTGCCATGCTATGCATTGTTTTGCTTTTTACTACCTTGATGGACTTCTATCTGGATGGCATGCAAAAGTTTTTCACTGCATCTCAGTTCACTTGACAATAATAAACCAAGACCAATAACAAAACAATACCAAAGCATACCTACCTTCACGCTTCCTCAAGACAAACCTTTACCCAACCTTCAATTATGCCAAAGCAATAAAACAGCTCTAATCCAAGTCATATTTCACATCTTCTCAACTTCTGAACAAAATCATCTCCCAGTGCCATTTTCCAGTTCAGTGGACCAGTCATTATTAGCTCTACCTGAGAATTCTCAAATAGTGAGATCACCTCCAGCAACACCTCTTTCTCACATCACACCATCACATTCAGAGCTCACCAATTTACACTCAGACTCCCATCTTCAACAACATACTTGCCAAAGGTAATGGCACATGGAGATAAAGCTCATCCGCATGTCCATGATAACTCCTACCATCCACTCCTTGACAATGACAGAGATGTTGTTCCTTTTGCTTACGTTCAGAGTTAGTGGATAAGTGCAGGTAGAAGATACAGAGATCAAAGCAGGTCTGATTGGGAGAGACAAAGTAACCAAAGCTTGATGACATGCTTCCAAGTGGTATGGAGGTATTCTGCAAAGTAGTAATGCTTTTAACAACAATCACAACATAAACAGCAAATAGACAAATTACAAGTTCATCTGCAAAGTGTGTTTAAAAGTCTGGGCAAAGAGAAAGCAGATAGGAGTGTAGGTGCTGGACTGCCTGCATGAGAAAGTGTTGCTAAGGGGAGGGTGGTGGTTATGTTTGTACAGTAAGCCGGGATATAGATTGAACATTCACTTGTTCCAGTTTCCTCACACATTCCAAAGAGGTATGGGTTAGGAGTTGTGGGCATGCTGTGTTGGCACCGGAACCGTGGCGACACATGCGGGCTGCCCCCAGAACACTACGCAAAAGATGCATTTCACTGTGTGTTTCAATGTACATGTGACTAATAAAGATATCTTATCTGAAAACCCAAGGAAGGCATGAAAAATTTGATGGTGGAATCATGGAAGGGCTGCTGGAAATGACAAAGATGTGTTGAATATGGAAGCTGGTGGAGTGACAGATAAGAACAAAGAGAATCTGACCATGATACTTGAAGGAACAAGGGTGAGAGCAGAAGTGCAGTTAACAAAATGGAGATTGTGCAGATTATCAGTTACTTTGCTGGGGAATCATCAGTTGAAACCACTGCCTTCTTGACCACCCATCTGAATCAAGGAAGATCTGCTTGCACTTCAGTTGGGGGTTCTGAAATGGCTAATGAGGCCAACATGGGACCCACCAACTGTGAAAGGTGGTACACAAGTTGCTCGATGTGACAGGTGGGTTATTTGGGAGGTGATACGCTTCATCTACTGTTTAAGCTGAACAAACCAATCAACGCGAAACTCTCAATGCCAACCTGAATACTCCTCTATTTTGAATAGTCATGGGCTAGGCATTCCCAGAAGTTAGTGGAGAAGTTATACTTTTCAAGGAGACTGAGAAAATCCATAGATCTCATCTATCTTCACCCAGTCATTTCTTGCTGTGAATAAGCTGAAAACTGTGTTTTGGGAGTCTGGTGTAGGGCATGCAAGTGACTTGGTTTGTCCAGTAGAGCTTAAGTGGGCCTTAATGCGAGAAATGATGAGCTGGCTGAGGTCACTGACATTAGATATTGGAGAGGCAGTGTTGGTATTATTGCAAATGACACAAAGGTTGGTGTTGTTGTGGATAGTGTGGAGGACTGTCGAAGCTTACAGAGGGATATTGATAGGATGATGAACTGGGCTGAGAAGTGGCAGATGGAGTTCAATCCGGAGAAGTGTGAGCTGGTACACTTTGGAAGGACGAACTCCAAGGCAGAGTACAAGGTTAATGGCAAGATTCTGGGTAGTGTGGAGCAGAGGGACCTGGAGGTTCATATCCACAGATCCATGAAAGTTGCCTCACAGGTGGATAGGATAGTTAAGAAAGCATATGGGATGTTAGCTTTCATAAATCGTGGGATCGAGTTTAAGAGCCATGAGGTAATGATGCAGCTCTACAAAACTCTGGTTAGACCACACTTGGAGTACTGTGTCCAGTTCTGATCACCTCATTATAGGAAAGATGTGGAAGTGTTGGAAAGGGTGCAGAGGAGATTTACCAGGATGCTGCCTGGATTGGAGAGTATAGATTATGAGGAGAGACTAAGGGAGCTAGGGCTTTACTCTTTAGAGAGGAGGAGGATGAGGGGAGGCATGATAGAGGTATACAAAATATTAAGAGGAATAGATAGAGTGGACAGCCAGCGCCTCTTTCCCAGGGCACCAATGCTCAATACAAGAGGGCATGGCTTTAAAGTAATGGGTGGGAGGTTCAAGGGAAATATCAGAGGGAGGTTTTTCACCCAGAGAGTGGTTTGTGCATGGAATGCACTGCCTGGGGTAGTGGTGGAGGCAGGTATGTTGGTCAAGTTCAAGAGATTGTTGGATAAGCATATGGAGGAATTTAAAATAGGGGGATATGTGGGAGGAAGGGGTTAGATAGTCTTAGGAGTGGCTTAAAGGTCGGCACAACATGGTGGACCGAAGGGCCTGTATTGTGCTGTGTTGTTCTATGGTTATCTCTTCTTGCTTCATGATACCTGCTGTCAGATGGACCAAGAGCTTTGTTCCCGGCACAATTTTTTTTAAACTTTGAACCCTTTTCCTCAGAAGGCCAAAGACTATGTTAGCATACTGAAGACAATGGTGAATTTCATCATCCACTCCTGCCTTTGCCAACAGATTGCTCTGGAGATACATGGTGATCTGTGTAATCCCAAGTCTCTGTGACTTTTTTTTTGTCAGAAGTTGCACAGTGGGACAAGTTAGTATTGTGCACATGTTAAACGTAGGGTCCATTCTCTCAAACGTTTCAGTGAACAAACCAACAATGACTTGGAACTTGGCCTCCCAATGTGCCCATATGCAAGTATTGTTGCAGCTCCATGACTGAAGTTTGGATGAACTTGGTCCTGGAGAAGAGATAACCTATACACGGACATGGAGAATATCACGTCAAACAGAAAATAGAGAAACTGGGAGAACAGGACAGGGTCCTTACAGGACTGACATGGGAAGTAGCAGCTCAGAGAGCAAGTGGATATTAGTTTGTCTAATCCCAGAAATGGAGACAAAGTAATTAGAAAAAGAGCTAGACAGTGTGAAGGTGAGGGAAGGGGTAAAATAACAGAGGTTGGAGAAAAATTCCAGTTCAACACATGTAAAAACCAGCATAGATACAGACAGTGATTTACTGGAAAGGTGGCCAAGATAGAAAATGAATGGGACTGGAACAGAATGTTCCACGTTTACTACAGAGATAGGTATAGCTAGGATCAATTTGGATTTCTGCAACAACACTTTTTAATTGGAGAAAATCATTAGAGGAGATGTTAGATTAATATAGAAACAAGTTGAGCCATGTGGAAAAGAATGCAATTTGACCTGGCCACTAATCAAGCAGTAAACCTCGTAGTAGAACAATAGGTTCTCAAAGTGAGGGGACTAGGAAAGTGAAAACTGTTATTAAAGTGATTGACAGGGTCAAATGTCTCACAGATAAACGTGGAAAGAGACCAAAACTCTGCAGTCCAACAAGCTAAAACAATGGGTCTCCTGAGGCAAACCTGCTTTTGAATCCCAGCATATACATAAATATGTTTAAGTGTGTGATAATGATGCAATGAGGTTGGAAGCCTTGCATGTTCTCAGAGGTGACTTAGTCGGAGGCACCGATGTTCAGTGATGTAGCCACGATCGAGATGGAGGTATGAGGTGGCATAAAAGAACAGTCATTCAGAGTCTCCAAAGTAGAGGGTAGATCACCAACAGTTACATCTGACATGGCAGCTAGTTTAAGACAGTGTTTGGGTTGGACTTTAACGAACAGAGTTTGTAAGTTCCTTCAGGTTCAACCAGCATCTCCTGCATTTATAAAGGTGGGTGCTATGGGATGTGGAAGGGGCAATGGTGGTGATTTAAATTGAGAGGTATGGTGCTGAGGAGGGACTGATTCATTATGGAATCGGGTTACAATCAATTTCCTCAGCACTATGCAGGGGACGCAACAGGACCCTATCACCTTCTCTCTTCCCGCTCTCCATGGTCATGCATTCCAATAACACAATTAATTTGAACTTTCAAATTAATACACTATTCATAATAGTCATTGTTACGTTAGTGAGACCATAACAGCTTAAGTATGCCAATTGATCCCTTGAGTCTGCTCCACAATTCAATAAGATTATGGTTGATGCACTCTCGATCTCAGCATCAATTTCCTGTTCTTTCCCCACACCCACTGACTTCTTTATAGCTCAAATATCTGTCAAGCTCCACCTCTACAGCTCTCTGGCATAGAAAATTACTAAGAGTTATGAACTACAGAGGATACATTCCTTCTCACCTTTGTTTTAAATGAGCAAACTCTTACTCTGAAACTATGCTCCCTAGTTCTAGATGCCCCCTATTAGGGGAAGCATCTTCTCAGCATCCACCCTGAAAAAACCCTCAGAATCTTTTATGTCAAGATCATTACTGATTCTTTTCAATTCCAATGAGTATTTAGATAAATGCTGTCAACCTTTCTTACATCAACCCTTTTCATCCCAGGAATCAACCTGGTGAACTTTCTCTGCATTATCTCCAATGCAAGTTTATCCTTCCCTCAATAGAGGCCAAAACTGTATGCAGTAAGCCACGTGCAGTCTCACATGCACCTTAAAAATTGCATCAAAATTCACCCACTTTTATACTCCATACTGCTTGCAATAAAGATCAACATTGCATTAGTCTAATTACTTGCTGTGCTCTTCACATTTCATTCACTAGGACCCACAGATCCCTTTGTACTACAACATTTTGTTATCTCGCTCCATTTAAATAATTTTCTTTTTCCATTCTTCCTCCCACATTATATTCCACCTACCAACTTCCTGCCCATTCACTTAACTTTTCTACAGTGGCATGCAAAAGTTTGGGCACCCCTGGTCAAAATTTCTGTTACTGTGAATAGCTAAGTGAGTAAAAGACGACCTGATTTCCAAAAGGCATAAAGTTAAAGATGACACATTCCTTTAATATTTTATTATTTTTTTTATTTCCATCTTTTACAGTTTCAAAATAACAAAAAAGGAAAAGAGCCCAAAGCAAAAGTTTGGGCACCCTGCATGGTCAGTACTGAGTAACACCCCCCTTGGCAAGTATCACAACTTGTAAACACTTTCTGCAGCCAGCTAAGAGTCTTTCAATTCTTGTTTGGAGGATTTTTGCCCATTTTTCCTTGAAAAAGCCTTCTAGTTCTGTGAGATTCTTGGGCTGTCTTGCATGCACTGCTCTTTTGAGGTCTATCCACAGATTTTCGATGATATTTAGGTCAGGGGACTGAGGGCCATGGAAAAACCTTCAGCTTGTGCCTCTTGAGGGTAGTCCATTGTGGATTTTGAGGTGTGTTTAGCATCGTTATCCTGTTGTAGAAGCCATCCTCTTTTCATCTTCAGCTTTTTTTTTAAACAGATGGTGTGATGTTTGCTTCTATAATTTGCTGGTATTTAATTGAATTCATCCTTCTCTCTACCAGTGATATGTTCCCCGTGCCACTGGCTGCAACATAAGCCCAAAGCATGATCGATCCACCCCCGTGCTTAACAGTTGGAGAGGTGTTCTTTGCATGAAATTCTGCACCCTTTTTTCTCCAAACTTTCCTGCATCCTCACCACAAAATTCAGCATCAGAAGTTTGCAAAAGAACATCTAAACAAGCCTGATGCATTTTGGAAACAAGTCCTGTGGACTGATGAAGTTAAAATAGAACTTTTTGGCCGCAATGAGCAAAGGTATGTTTGGAGAAAAAAGGGTGCAGAATTTCATGAAAAGAACACCTCTCCAACTGTTAAGCACGGGGGTGGATCGATCATGCTTTGGGCTTGTATTGCAGCCAGTGGCACGGGGAACATTTCACTAGCAGAGGGAAGAATGAATTCAATTAAATACCAGCAAATTCTGGAAACAAACATCACACTGTCTGGAAAAAAGCTGAAGATGAAAAGGGGATAGCTTCTACAACAGGATAACGATCCTAAACACACCTCAAAATCCACAATGGACTACCACAAGAGGCACAAGCTGAAGGTTTTTCCATGGCCCTCACAGTCCCCGAACTAAACATCAAAAATCTGTGGATAGACCTCAAAAGAGCAGTGCATGCAAGACGGCCCAACAATCTCACAGAAGCCTTTTGCAAGGAAGAATGGGCAAAAATCCTCCAAGCAAGAATTGAAAGACTCTTAGCTGGCTGCAGAAAGTGTTTACAAGCTGTGATACTTGCCAAAGGGGGTGTTACTAGATACTGACCATGCAGGGTGCCCAAACTTTTGCTTCGGGCCCTTTTCCTTTTTTGTTATTTTGAAACTGTAAAAGATGGAAATAAAAAAATCTTGCTTAAAATATTAAAGAAATGTGTCATCTTTAACTTTATGCCTTTTGGAAATCAGGTCATCTTTTACTTGCTTAGTTATTCACAGTAACAGAAATTTTGACCAGGGGTGCCCAAATTTTTGCATGCCACGGTATCTGTTTGCAAGCTCCTTGTGCTTACTCAACTTGGTATTTTTGTATCATCAGCAAATTTGACAACAGTACACTGTCCCTTTGTCCAAGGCATTGAATTAAATTCCAAATGGTTGAAGCCCCAGCACTGACCCCTGTGGTATCACAGAATTAATGATGCCAGGCAAAAGTGACCCATTGATCCCAACCCTTTGCTTTGTTAGCCAATCCTTTATTCATGCCAATATATTTATCCCTAATCCTATGCACTCCTATTTTGTCCAGTAACTCCAGATTAGTCCAACCAATTTGCTATAGATGTCCATTTAACCACAAACTTGACTCCAAGCTTCCAGTTAACTATCACTTTAAATCTTACCCATTTCTAATCACTGTCACCTGCATCTTACTTGTAGGTAGTCCACAGCTCAGAAACACAGAGCAGGGCAGGAATTAATAGATTGTTTTCAGGTTAGGTGCTGAGACTAACGGAGTGCCACAGGGATTGGTGCTGGAGCTCCACATTTTCACAATCTATATCAATAACTTGGATGAAGGGATAAACATAATATATCCAGATCTGTTGGCAATAAAAATCTAATTGTGTGGGCTGTGAGGGAGATCCAAAGAGCCTTTTAGCGATATAGACAGGTTAAGTGAATGGGCAAAAATACATCAGCTGGAATATGAGGAGAGCTGTATCATCATTTAATTTAATACAAATAAAATAGAAAGTCAGTTTTTTTTTTAAAATGTAGAAAGCTTGTTACATTGGTGTTCAGAAGGATTTGGATACATCACAAAATTAAATGCAAGTACAAAGCCTTGTGGTCTTAACAGTAAGAGAATTTGAGTACAAGAGCAAAGGTGTCTTGCTCCAATTACATAGAACACTGATGAGAGCGCATCTGGAATGCTGTGTGCAGGTCTCCTGACCCAAGAAAAGATAAACCTCCAATAAAGTGAATACAATGAAGCAATGCTGGATTGATTCCTGGAATGGTGGGTTTGCCATCCAAGGAGAGATCAAGTCTGGGCCTGTAATCTTTTGAGCTTAGAACAAGAGATGTTCTCAATGAAAATTACCTAGCTTGATAGAATGCATGCAGTTGGTATTTCCCCAGCTGGGTGTCAAATACCAGGGATCAGAGTCTGAAAACAAGGTGTCAGTCATTCTGGGCAAAGGATAAATTTCTTAACTCAGACCAATGAATCTTCAGATTTCTCTACCCAAGAGGATTATAGAGGCTCAGTTGCTGAATATATTCAAAACAGAAATAGTTAAGATTTTTAGACTCAGGAATTAAGCATATTGGGTTAGAGCAGGAGGGTGGTGCTGAATTCAAGATCAGCCATAATCTTATTAACATGATAGAACAGGAGAGGGGTCAAACAGCCTACCTTCCGGACCCTTCAAATAAGCTCAACACTAGATTGAGTTACATCAGCTTTACACTTAGCACAAACCAACTCAGACTAAGTACGAGTTTTAGCTCATGATCTTGTTATTCCAATTTACCCCTTTCCTTATCCTATAACCATTCCATTTTGCCTTGCAACATCAGTTTTAACATTTAATATCTCCTGCTTTCCATCCCTTTATAATCCTTTTGTTTCTTCCACCCATTCCCCTTACTCGACAACTTTAATTTTTTTCTAATTTTTCTTTCTAGTTCTGGTGAGAGCTCATCTGTCTCACGGGAAGCCTTCCTTTGTCCAGATCTTCAACCTGCCAGGTGATCCAACATTTTCACTTTTTGTTATCTAAAACTTCATTTTCTGTGCCTCTACTTCAATCAATCTTCTGCAAAAAAAAACTTACTTCATTCATGCACCTCCATACATACGACATGATAGGAGATCTTTCTTGCCTATCTGGCCAATCCAGGCTCCCTATCAGTCCCATCCTCTCACCCTTGAGCTGTGCAGCCCATTGACTCTCCTTTGATTTTTTTGCCACTTACCTACATTAAGGGAGATTATTTACAACTAATGTACCAGTACATCTTTTGGAATTACATATTTAATTTTTCACTAGCTTATTTACAATGAGAACTATTTGTTGGCTGTTCATGCTTTAATTAGACTTTCTGAAACCCAAAAGGAGACACAGAAAAAGCCACTTTAACAGCTAATATTCAGGGACTTTATTTTCCATTCAGTTCACATTGCAGTTTAATATTACCAGTTAGTATAAGTTTCTATAATTTGCTCTCTTCCAAGAAAGAACAAGTTCCTGTAAACCTCTGTGATATTATGGCTTCTGTTCACATCCATTACCTCTTCAATAAATTGATCAAATTTAAGCCTACGCACGAAAATATTTATTCAGTTTCTTTTTCCAAAGATAAACTGTAAACATATGCTAATAGTCATTCAAATGGGGAAGATGTTCTGTTCCATTTATGACTTTGTTGCAAATTATCAAGATATCAGACAGATCAAATCATAACCCAAGAATCTGGAGTCGCATCTTGCTACAACAGTGGCTAAAATTCCGAATCAAAGCATATCCTGAATTAAAAACCCAAATAGTAATTATTTCTTAGCCTTTAACACTTCAGTGTTAACATTATCATTACAAGGAAATGATCAGTTACTCTAATCAAAGTCAGATAATTTTTTTTAAATCATGAATTTCACAACGTATTGTAATAAATAATCTGAAATAATTTTAAGCAATTGTCAAATCGGTGTATCACATATTTAGTATTAAAGAGTTTCCTTTTCATCATTTGGAATATAACTCTAGCCCTTGACTGTTAATACAATATTTTATGCAAGAGTAACAGTTTCATTTAGAACCAGACTTGATTAGGAGTTCTCACTTTTAAAAGCTCTTTGTGAAATAGAACAGGGTAAATTAGCAATCTCAGTGCAAGGGATCCTCCAGGGAAAAAGAGATCAAAATATGAGTAGAGACAAGAGACTGCAGATCCTGGAATCTGGAGCGAAAAAAAAACAAACTACTGGAGGAACTCTGTGGGTCAAGCAGCATCTGTGGAGGCAAAGGAAGAGAACATTTCAGCCGAGACCCTCCATCAGGGCTGAGAGTGTAGAGGGAAAACAGGCAGTATAAAATAGTGATGGAGGGCTGAAGTACGGTCTGGCAGGCAACAGGTGGAACCAGGTGAGGAGGGAGATGACGGATAGATGGAGCCAGGCAGAGAGGAGGAGGAGTGCAGTCAGGAGACAGTTGCTGGTGGGCAATAGGTAGAAACAGTTAAGGAAAGAGGTTAAAAAAGGGGGCAGATGGAGCCAGGTTAATGGGAGCGAAGGAGAGGTAAAGACAGGGGTTGAAGTGGAAACAAGATGCTGGAATCTGCAGATGTGAAATCAGATAAGGGAGGGATAAGGGGGAGATGAAACCAGTTGGGGAAAGGGGAACCAGAAAGTGCAGTGTGTGGGTGATTGGCAGATGGATCAGGTGGGGACATGGAGTTGGTGGTGGTGGTGGGGGGGACGAACCAGAAAGAAAGGAGCACAGGGAGTGTGGGTTATCTGAAGTTGGAAAATTCAATGTTCATACCATTGGGTTGTGGACTACCCAGATGGAACTACAGGTACTGTTATGCAACCATGAGGTCAGGCTGGCCACTACAGAGGGAACATAAATCTTCCACAAAACAGTGTCCTAGTCTACATTTAGCCTCATGATGTAGAGGCCACATCGAGAGCACCCAATTCAGTGTACATGCATGGAGGTGCACGTGAATCTACGTCAGAGCTGTTAGCCTTATACCAGTTTGTCATAAAAATACCACATTAATGTGGTAACAGCACTTAGAAAAGTTATAGTCTTAGTGTCAACATGGTTTGAGTCAGAGAGAGATACAGTACTGAAACAGGCCTTCCACCCAATTTGGCACTGACCATCAGGCAAACATTTTTACATTAACCCTACCCTAACTCATTTCAGTTATTCCCATTTACTCCCCACAGATTCTACCACTCAACTACACATTAGGGGCAATTTATGGTAACCTACTAACCCACACATTTTTAGGATTTGTGTAGAAACCAGAGCACCAAAAGACCACAAAGTACCAGAGAACAGAATTGAACCCAGGTTGGTAGAGCTTTGAGGTAGCGCCTGTACATATGCTTTACAGCAAAATTTATGAAAAGAAAATCATGCTTGACAAATTCTTAGATTTTTTCCAGAACCATACCAAGATAGATGAAGTAACCAGCAGATATAGTATATTTATATTTTCCAAGGGCACTTGGTGAGGTTGTTACACAAACTCTGCACCCTTATGTAACATATTGACATAGATGATTGTTTAAATAATCAAAACAAAGAGTTGGAATTAATAGATTGTTTTCAAATTACCATTTTGTTACTAGTGGTATTCTATGTTGGGCAATCAGCTATTCACATTATATATTAAGGATTTAGATGAGAAGACAGTGTTATACATCCAGGTTGGCTGGGTGTAATGGGGCGAACACAAGGAGTCTGCAAATGTGGGCAAGTTGGTGGGCAAGGTAGTAGATGGAATGTGAGAAAATGTGATGTTAGTCACTTTGGTAGCTTTGATATAAAAATACTTCCATTAAAAAATACAAAACTGCACAGTTTTTATATGAGCAAACTGGTTAATGTTTGTAGAGAGGGAGGAATCGGGGGTGCTCATTCACAGGACATAGAAAATAAACATACTGGTATAACAGGCGATTACAAAGATGATAGGACTGTTGACCTTTTCTGCATGAGAAGTGACTTCTGAGAAAATGAGGTGACCTCACTGAGATAGATGATTCCAAGAGGGATTGACGGTAAATGTTGAACAATTGTTTCTTCTCAGTGGAGTGTCCAGACCTGAAAGGCACAGTCCAATTAGGGCCAAGATGAATACTAATTTTACCTATAGGTTATAAATCTTTGATTCTCTCTCTCACACTGAAATTTGTCTGTGAAATTTGTCACCTAGTCAAGGTTGAAATAGATACATTTTTCAAGAACGAAGGGGTCAGGAAATTATATGAGATTGGCATAGAATCTATCAAAATATTACAAAATGATGAAATAGACTTAGTGGGCTTTATGGCTTACTACCACTTCTACCCCTCAACTGTTTATGCACCTAAAATGGCACTATTTCTGTTGATCTAGTTGTCTGTGGTTAGAAAACTATTTTTTTTCTTTTACAATCAATGCAAGCATCTGCACTTCTATTTACCAAGGGAACATAATGAGTATAGCTGACAGCTAGAAAGAAAAACAATTGCATTATTGGTTAGCTTATCTTTTTATCCTCATTTTTTTCCACCCACTGTTGAAAAATCCCTAACTTTAAACCAAGGTAGCAAATCAGCATTGATTCCCTTCTACCCCTTGCAGGGGGTCTTCTTCATCAGTGAGAACTAGCAGCAAGCTGCTCAAGTATTGTAGTTTCTAACTTCAATACCTAGAAAGATGAGGAAGTTTTCAGCAGCCTACCACTACAAACCATTAAACCTACGACATGAGTTTACTCAGTATCACATTACCTTTATTTACAGAACTACCCAGAAATGGAGCTGCTCAACAAACTTAAGGTACAAGCTACATAACTGTTCCATGGTAGTTTATAATTTTCAGAAGGATCATAATGGCCCATTTTATGGCTGCGGAGGGGGTGATATTAGTAGGTGAAAGATTAGGTGGTGCACAAGGTTTGCAAAATGTAATCATTTGTTGATATATGGTTTGAATGCCAAAATTCAACAAATACAGGGTTTATGATAGTAATAACCTAATGTTATAATTTCATTTGAATAAAGAACAGCATTTTAAAACAAAATGAGCACGATTAGCTTTAAGCAAATTATTTTTAGAGGCGATGCCCAAAAGTTGTCTTTTCCCTGCCAGTTATTTCTTTCATGCACATAAAGATACCTACCACTACAGTCAAGGGAATATGATCTGTAGAATGCCTGTTAGTTTACAATGCTCTGTTCCACTCTCAGGGAATATAAAAAGGCTGGGATACATTAACCCAAGTTCCATGAATGATTACTGTACAAGGGTTCTACTGAAAGCATGCACTTGGTCATTGGGCTTGATTATGCTGCTGCTTCAATAGAATTCCCTGTCAAAATTATAAATCAAAATCACTACAAGATACTACATTCATGTCTCCATTTCTCAATACCATTCTATCCATGTCATATTACTCTGACTCATTCCCCAATATGCCAACTTCAAAGATTTTTTTCAAATCTTTCAATTTTCAACCGATCACTGAACTCCCTCCTTTTCCTTCATTTATCTCAGCCCTCCATCATCAATCACAGTTTTTAAACCATTTGCAAGAGGGCACCTTGCATTTTTGAACCAACTCACAGGTATCCCTGAACTTTATTTCCGAAAGCATCAACTACTGTTTAGCTAAAATCATTTGAGAACCCAAGTCATTACGGAAGCTGTCCTGAACATTTCATTTTTGTATGACAATACTGTTTTCTGATTAAAAACCATCTTTTGTAAATATTTTCCTTACAACAAAAAAAAGCTTTTAGAAAAACTACTGCCCAACTAACCTAGTGGAGCAAAAACAGAGTCATGGATTTGCATTGCTAGCCTCCTTGGAACAACCTTGACATTTTGCCAAGAATCCAATGTAAAGCTTAAAAATACATAATGAAAATGATTTCAGGTTTCTCCTCACCATCTTCAACTACCAACAGTCCCCTACCTTGCACTTTGGTATTCCTCAACAATTGTTTTTGTTTGACTTCCACATAGCACCTCAGGACATTTACAACATGATATCAAAGAGGAGCATGGAATTCCTTAAAGGATTACGATAACATACGATTCAGCTGTGTTGACAGTCACAGAATTAACAGAGTTTATAAAGGAGGCCTAACTCGTACTCTCTTTCAGTCATCAATTCGAGAGAAAAAAGCCAGCTAACAGCATGAATCAGCATGCTCCTTACTTCCATGCCTGTGCACCGCAGTTCCCAAGACTCAGAGGTGCGGCGTAGCCCATCTGACATCCAAATCCACTGGACTCAGCACAGACTGCAGGAATGGAATTAAGTCACACTGAGAAACGGATGTACACTGTATGTGGCACCTTAAGCTTTCCACCTATGGAGCACAGCCCCATTCATTTGACCAAGATGGAAAAGTTGTTGAAGTAAATTATTTTGGTTTCTTTACTGTAATTCAGAATACTTCCAGTTACAGTTGTATTACTTTAAGTAATAATTTTAAAAATTAAAAATAATTTTCAATTTTATTTCAATTGCATTTTAAGGCTCCAATCATCAAAGACATTTTGGAGCAGCCAGCAAAGGTCTTAACAACAAATGTTAACAGGCCATCATTGTGGTCTAGAGGCAGAACCAACTGCTGCCTGATTATCACTTACAGACTACACCTTTTTGTTGGGCAGTTACAGCAGAGAAAACTTCAGCTCGATTGGATCCTCATGACCCAACTCAATGCAGCTGCAGGTATCTCACAGGATGGGGTGCAGTGTTCATGGGAGCCATGGGTTGGGTCACAAAGAATCCAGCCCATTTACTTGCTTGGGAATTTGAAATGAAAAGGTAATGAATCGTGGAATTGTTATGGCAAAGCAGGCCACTTGGATAATAAGGTCTGTAGTGGCTCCTTTAGTTCCATTACCCCACTCTTTATGCAAAGGCCCACAGATTTTCCTTTAAATTCCTGTTCCTTTAAGTTCCAATAGCCTAAATAAACTCTGATTCTGCCAACCTAAGTGGTCAATGAGTTTCATATCATGATTACACTCTGCTTAAAAGTCTTTCTGCATATCCTCCTTCTATCCTTTCCTCAAAACTTCAAACCTGTAGCTCCTGATCCTTGAACCCTTCACAAATAGGTGCAGCTTCCCTCTGCTTCCTCCATCTAAAATCAGTTATGATCTTGTACACCTCTTTGCCTTTACCCCATGGAGAAAGCACCATTTTCTCCAATCTAATTTATCTCTGCTCGCCAGAAAGAGTCCCATAAATCTTTCCTGAATCCTTGCAAGGCGTTTCCCTTCTCCTTTAAGTTTGGCAACTCAAATCTTTTGCAATTTTCTTCACTGTGACATAACTGGTATTTTATATAAGTTCAACATAACTATCCAACTTTTGTGTACTATGCTTCTATTTATGGAATTCCATTTGCTGTACTGACCACTCTCTCAACATGCCCTGCCATTTTCAAAGCTATCTGTAAATTTACAACATCTTTCAGTTCCTATACACCCTTTAGAGCTGCACATTTTGCCTATACTATTTTTCATTCTTTCTGCATCACATCTGCCACAGTACATCACTTGTAACAATTCAGGGCAATACAGTGGATACAACTCTAATATTCTCAATTCAGGAATAACATTGTGCTCTTAAACAATGTTGTTCGTACAACCAAAAACATGAACTGGCCATTCAATTGACAATGTACAAAAGAAGTATTCAATTAGTTGATTATGACAGAAACCCAGATTTTCTGCTTGGATTTTCAGAGCAGCACTGTGCAAGAAATTAAAAGATGAAGCAATTAAGTAAAGCCCCATCAAGCAAAACAACACTCCTACACTCTGCTTTTCAAAACTTATTTACCAACAAATACACAAAGAGGTTATAATACATGAGCAAACCCTGTGATGTCAATATCCACATCCTGTTGTTGCAACCCTACCAGTTGCAAACTTGGAACATTTACATTTGGGGCCCCTCAGTTGATATAGATTATGAATAGCAAAGATATAAGCATCCATGCCTGTGCACCTACCAGTCCTAACCTGCCAACCTAAGAAACTGCCATTCTCACTTTTTGTTTTCTATGTGACTAATTCTCAACCCATACCAGGGTATTATCCAAATTCCATGTGCTCTGAACTTATTAACCAATCTCCTGTGTGTAAATTTGTCAAAAGACATCAGGAAATCCAAATGCATCCTATCCACTTGCTCCCCATTATCTATATTATTCATCAAGCCCTCAGAGCTCCAGGAATGTAGTCAAACATGATTTTTCTTTCATAAATCCATGCCAACTCTGCTCCATCTACTACAGGTCCCCCTTCCATTACAACCATTCAAGCAACAGAAATTTGTCCTTATAGAATTGACAAATCACTACCAAAAAATTTAAGAAACTGAATAAAATTCAGTCTCTCAAAATTTGTGTGAAAGAAAAATTAAACATAATTCTTATTTCAACCCACATTTCTTGATGTATACCCAGATGACGCGATTTCACGTTGCAGTAAAAAAATGATATGGACTTTCTAGGAACGCAGACCCCAATAAAACAGTGGTCCCTTTATTCATATCAAAGTGTTCTGTTATTACAGCTTTCACTATTGATTCTAACTTTTTTCCTACTACTGATCTTAGGCTAACAGGTCAGTAGTTCACTGTTCTCAATCTCCCTCCTTACCCAAATGCAGGGTAACAAATGTGACCCACTAATCTGCAGGAACCATTGCAGAATCTGTAAAATTTTCCAAAGATGATAACCCATGGTTCCACTACTCAAAACTCACCTCTTTCAAAATACTGGAAAGTTAATCTGGGTCCTTGGAATTCATCAGTTTAAGTCTCATCAACTTCCCTCGTAGTTATTTTTAACTCATATAAATTTCCCTCAATTCTTTACTCCTACTGGATTCTTGAATATCTGGTTTTTTTCTAGCAGTTTTTTTTGTGTCACAGAAGAGAATGCAAAAGTATTTGCCATTCCCATATCCTGATTATAAATTCTCCACATTGGTCTTTCCCTTTTCACATACTTAAAAATGGACTGCAAGTGCTTCTGTACATTTCTCACCAGTTTATTCTCATATTCTTTCCTTCCTTGCTTGATCCATTTCACCGTCCTCCACTGAGTTCTAAAATGCTCCCAATCTTCAGATAAACAACTATTTCTGACAATTTTATGAAGCCTTTTCCTTTGATTTAATATTTCTATCGCAGACTTTTCCTGTTGGGTTTTTGTGCCTAAAGGGAATCTATCTTTTTCTTTTGCAAATCACATATTGCTTTTAATGCTAACCCCATGGCGTGACCACCAAACCTATTAATATAGTTTTCCAGTCAACCTTCTCTAAACAAGGGAAACTTTTGGATTGAACTCCATCACTTTCAAGTTCAATATAAAAGCTCTATCATACGTAAAGGTAATAACAAAGGTGGTGTTGGAGGCCCTGAAAAAGAAAGGTGGATAAATCCTCAGGGCCTGACCAGGTAGTAACTATCCCAAGATATTATGGGAAAGCAAGAGAGGAGATTGCTGGAGCCTTGGAGATTTCTGTATCTTCATTAGTCACAGGTGAGGTACCAGAAGACTGCAGGATAGCTAATCTTGTGTTTTTATTTAAGGAAGCAGGGATAAGCCAGGGAACTAGAGGCCAGTGAGCCTTACATCAGTGGTGGAAAAGTTATTGGAAAGGATTCTGAAGGACAGGATTTATTTCCATTTGGAAAGGCAAGGACCGATTGAGGATAGTCAGCTTGGCTTTGTGCATGGCAAATCATGTCTCAAATTTGAGTGAATTTTGTTTTTATATAATGAGAGGACCAAGAGAATTGACAAAGGCAAGGCACAAAACATCATCTACATGGACTTTAGCAAGGCCTGTGACAAGATCCTGCATGGCAGGTTGGTCCACAAGGTTAGAACACATGGGATCCAGGGCAAGGTAACAAATTGGATACAAAAGTCGGCTTGGTGGTAGGAGACCAGAGGGTGGTAGTGGAGGGTTGGTTTTCAGATTGGAGCCACGTGACGAGAGATGCGCCGCAGGGATCGATTCTGGGTCCTTTGCTGTTCGTCACATCTATTAATGACTTAAAAGAGAAGGTCGATGGCTGATTAACAAGTTTGCAAATGGCACCAAAATTGACGGCATAGTAGACAGTGAAGGTGGTGCCCAAGTTACAACAGGATATAGATCAACTAGGAAAGTGGGCAAGGGAATGGTAGGTGGAATTTAACTCTGATGAGTGTGAAGTGATACATTTTGGAAAGGCAAGCAAGAACAGGACCTATACAGTGACCCTGGGGAGTGTTGCTGAATGGAGAGGTCTTGGATACAAGTACATAATTCCTTGAAAATGGGAACACAGATAGACAGGGTGGTGAGAAAGGAATATGGTGTGTTTGTCTTTATCAGCTGAGGCACTGAGTACAAGAGTTGAGATGTCAGGTTACAATTATAGAAAATGCTGGCTAGGCCACACTTAGTGTTCAGTGCAGCTCTGGTCACCACACCATAGTAAGGACGTGATTAAGCAAGAGAGGGTGCAGAATAGATTTACAAGGATATTGGCTGGATTGGAGGGCTCAAGTTACAAGGAAAGGTTGGATAGGCTAGGTCCATTTCCCTGGAGTGAAGGAGCCAAGAGGTATGCAAAGTTATTTCAGACGATAGGGGAGATAGACTCTCTGTTTCCTATTGTAGGGGTGTCAAAAACTAGAAGGCATTGGTTTACTGTGATTGGGAAGGTTTAACGGGGATCTATGGGGTAAATTTTTCACACAAAGAGTCATTGGTATCTGGAAATAGCTGCCAGAGGTCACAGACAGGTACTCGAATGGCACAAAGGGATATAAAATTAATGCAAGCAAATAGAATTAGTATCGATAGGCATGTTTGCATAGATGCAGTGGGCCAAATGGCCTGTTACTATGCCTAGCCAGTGTTTTCTATAATTGTAACCTGACATCTCAACTCTTGTACTCAGTGCCTCAGCTGATGAAGACAAAAACTCTGATTATGACGCCTCTACAACTAGATGAATTAACCCTTTCTCATCGCAAAATACCACATCTGACATAGCCTTTTTCCTTGCTGGTTTTTCAGTATCAAATTTGATACTGACCTCCATCTTACAACCATTAATTTGACTTGCTCAGACCATAAGTAGATTTGAGTTCTCCATGAAACAATATTATCCCTGTATCTCTAATTTCCTGATCTATACTATGCCAATATTACAACTACTATTTGGTGGCCTATAACAAGAGAAAAGGAACACTTCTGGGAGTTAAGTTACAGTATTGCCATCCCCAGCTTCCAACTACATAGACAGTACAAAGATGACCCACTCATCTACAAATATGAGGAACGCTTCAGGCTTTGCTTCACTGGCATCTCAGGAACATGAGAGATCCATCACAATTGATGGCTGAATCTTTTCGTATTTGGGGTTGGATGAGGACAAACAGCTTTGTAGGTAAGAAAGCGAGGCCAATCTTTGATCCCTATCAGGCCACAACCTAACCACCATCTTTGTTTGTGGTCAGACAGCAAATAAGCACCAATCACTGCACGTCTAGCAAGTGAATGTCATTTACCAGAATATTTAATTAACACTTTTCTTAACAAAAAATTCTATTTCCAGTTTGGAACTACTTCAGAATAAACAAATCCTCATTTCAGAGAACCATCCTTCTGTCTCTAATCATGCAGCACAGAACAGGCCCTTTCTGTCCACCTTGTTCATGCTGATCAGGATACCACTCTATGCTAATTCCATTTGTTTGCATTAGGCCAATATCCCTTTCCACCTTTCCTATCCAAGTACTTGTCCAAACACCTTTTAAACATTGTAATTGTATCTGCCACCTCCTCCAGCAGATACTTTATGAATTTAATTGCTCAACAAGCTAATAAAAACCCAGCATTTCTTTTTCTTCCCCAAGGGCTGACTGGTGAGCCAAGTACATGACTACACACATCCCGACTTCCCGTCTTTTCAACTACTGAGGAACCAATTTCCAATTTACAGGGGCTCATTGATTTTTAAGAAAACAATGACCAGAACTTTGTTTAACAGTCCAGAAAAGTGCAGTTTTTAAAGCAAATTTTCTTTAGGCTTACCTCGTCAAAGAATTTGTTTTAAAGGTAGCAACAAATTCGACTGTTAAAAGCATTGTCCAACATTGTAGGTTATTTAAGGCTTCTACAATCTTATGTAGCCAGTGTCAAACATTAAAAGAACATGATGCTTATCTGTTGGACAAGTGTGCCAAGCAGAAAGTAACTGCTTTTACATTCTTTCAGAAAATGTTGAAAAATATTATGAGCCAGAAAGTACTTTCATCAGTCAATGAACTATGCCTGCCATTAATGTACCTTACCCTTGCCCATTTAATGCAATGATATGTTGCACTGTGTGTTTCTGGGACAAAGTGATGGAAATAGTTTAGCATTCAATGCAAGTCAAGGAAACAAGGCTAATAACCACGTTACCTTAACCAATTGCAATTCTCCAGTGAAATTCACAAGACAAGGACTGAAAAGGAAGTGCAAGCAAGAATAGTAAAATCAGTATCAAAACAAGTTAAAAAAAGATTGGATTGCAAGAGAACTGATGAAAGAAAATTTAATCCTCAACACCCGAAAGAATTAAAACTCTGCTTTGATGATTTTCAGTAGCAGAAGCTGAGTAGCAGCGATTAACATCTATAACGATATTATAAGATTATTTAAAATTACTTGACTTTGTGATGAAGTTAGTTTAGAATCACAAAGGAGTTAAACAACTTCGCCACTCCATTCATTTTTACAGGAAGTCAAACAGGGAGATGCACATTTTGCTCAAGTATCAAAAGAATACAATAACAGACTTTCAAAATGCCCCCATCAGAAAATGCTGAAAAACCTCAGCAGATCAGGCAGCATTCGTGAGAAAAAAAAACAAGAGTTAACTTTTCCAGTTGAAAACACTTTGCCAGCCAGGTCTTTGACCTGAAACATTAATTCTGTTTCTCTTTTCACAAACGCCATCTGACCTGATGAGTACTTCCAGCAATTTCTGTTTTAGTTACTGACTTCCAGCATCTGCACTTGTTTTTGCTCATCTTTCTCCATATAATCATCCATCACTGCTGTAACACTTTCACAGGAACAAGAGCCTTCAGCTCATCATTATTTTGACAACAGATTATGACACAATGTGTGCCCTGCTCAGGATAAAAAGAGCCAATGGTTTACAATGATGAAAACTTAAATTTCATTTTCAACCACTTGACATTCTTGGATATTTACCACCAATTTTGCATTTGAATTCTGTACCATTCTCAACTATTACACAAAATCAAGGACACAACAAAAATATTTAGGCCAAAGAATCATGCATTGTCCCAGGACACCTATTAAGTGGAATTTGACAGGAAACCATAACTCACTTGTGATTAAACATTTGGAAAAAAAATTTAAGGAACATCTTGAATAAGAGGGTAACAGCAGCATAAATTTTTATTTATTAACTATGTTTAATTCAAATTTTTGGGCAATTGGCCTTCCTTGTTTCACCTGCATGTCAGTATGCAGTGACATACGTATGTACAAAGACACCAGGTATCTGAACAATACATTGTAATCTCTTATCATTCAAAAAAATCTTACTATTTACTTTTCCCCAATGCAGGGGAATGACACATTTCAATTTGGAGATACAATAGAGACTGCAGATGCTGGAAATCTGGAGAAACACAAAATGCTGGAGGAACTCAGGTCAGGCAGTATCTATGGAGGGAAATGGATAGTCAACATTTCAGGTTGAGACCCCTCATCAGGACTAGCATTATTTCAATTTGTTCACTATCTACCACGTTATTTCCCCAGTCACTCATTTAGTCCACATAATCTTGATGCCCCTTTGCGTTCTCATTACTACTCACATAACTTCTTGACATCAGCAAATGATTATAGACTGAATACTTGGGGTCAAAGCATGAATCCCTGCAGTCCACTGCTGGTCAGTATGCAAACCCAAGGTGGAAACATTTATTCTTACTCTGTTCCCTAGTTGTTAACTATTTCTCAATGTACAATAATAAACTACCCAAAACTCCATATGGTCTAACTTTGTTCACCAATGTAAATTGGTTTATATGTACAGAGCTACAGTGAAAAACTTTGTTTTGCATGCCATCCATACAGATTTCATCACATCAGTAGTACAAGGGAAAACAACAGAATGCAGAATAAAGTGTTACATTTACAGAGTAAGTGCAGTGTAGGTAGACAATAAGGTGCAAGGTCAATAACGAGGTAGATTGTGAGGTCAAGAGTCCATTTTATCGTACTAGGGAACTGTTCAATAGTCTTATAACAGCAGGATATCACATAATGACAGTAATTTCTGCTGTTATCAGAAGTCATTCAGGTATCAAAAGAACCCTCAAGTAAATTCAGATACGTAGAACACATAAATGTTTCAACTGCATGTCATTTCTTCCCAAACTGGCAAAAATCTAATCATAACAAATGCATGCCAACTGTCTAATAAATAATTTGTCTAGATCACACTTTTTTCAATATTTGCAGATTAGATATTTTTTAAAAGCTACTATACCCTCTTTTCCGACACCTCACAAAACTGAAATTACGGAAAAAATTTTAGGTCTTAATCCTTATCAGAAGGGCTTGATAGCAACAATCTATGATTTAGTTATGAAAATACGTCCAGAATCACTGGACAAAATTAAGAATGAATGGGAAAGTGAACTCCAGACATCTATACCTACAGAGACATGGAAGAAAATTCTTCATTTAGTTAATACATCTTCAATGTGTGCCAGACATTCTTTTATACAGTTTAAGGTAGTTCACAGGACCCATATGTCAAAAGATAAGCTGGCCCATTTTTAATCACCATACAAATCCAATATGTGACCGATGTGAATCGAATGTGGCTTCTTTGACACATATGTTTTGGTCCTGTCCTCTTTTGGAAAAATATTGGAAAGACACTTTTCACATTATCTCAACTGTATTGAATTTTGATTTACAACCTCACCCTATCACCGCAATTTTTGGATTACCAAGGATAGAGTTTGGCCATTTATCTGCTTCCGCTTACCGTATGATTGCCTTTGTTACATTAATGGCCAAACGATCCATTTTGCTTAAATGGAAGGATCCAATACCCCCTACTACTTTTCAGTGGTTCTCTCAAACTATATCATGTTTAAACTTGGGAAAAATTAGAAGTGGTACTGTTGATCCTTCACTTAAATTTGAAGATATTTGGAATCCATTTATCCAATATTTTCACATGATGTAGATCCCCTTTTAATAACTTTCTAATTTAAAGGAACGGAGTTCACGACATAATATTGCTCTGTTTTTACTGAGAAATTTCAGTCCAGTCTTTTTGTTTTTTTTTAATTTTTCTGTTTAGTTTGGTTTGATATATTGTTTATAATTTTTCTTATTGATTTGGTGATTTTTTTCTCTTTTATATATAATAAATCATTTTCTTTCCTTTCTTTTATATTATATTCATTTACTAAGAGACTGTGGGATCTACAGATTTTTAAATTTTTTTTGTTCTTTATGATTACCTATCCTATGATTGTTCTCCTGATCTCTGTATTACATGTATTATATCATATATTAAAGTTATATATTAATCTGTATTAATTTGAAAACTAATAAAAAGATTGAAAAAGAAAAGAATGCATGCCATGACATCATACAGGAAGAATGTAACATCTTCAGCTAACAACTTCAACCAATTACCTTGAATTATTCAGTGCATTCTAACTGTCATTATTCTAAAATATGTAAAACCAGATAACTGTATCCACTCTTTGCTTGTTTCTTATATTTCAAGTTATAAAACCTCTGATTATAGAGTCAGAGAACATATTTTGCAAAGAACTCCATCAGTTCTGACATCACAAAGTTCTATCCAATGACATCATAAATGCCAAGACAAACCATGTACGAAGATTATGCGGTTGTGTAGTTAGAGGTGGTTATGTAATTAAATTTATTTTAAGTCATTCTATTACTTAAACATGTTGAAACAGTACAACACACCAATTCCAAACTGCTTATGTCAATTTTATGCAATTTTTTAAAAAACTTTTCTAAAACTGCTGCTTAATTACTACTTTCAGATTTCAATTCTAGATTCTGAATGCTTCCAATTTACCAACAATTTCAATTAAGTTTGAGATGTAAAAACACGTTCTTCTCATTAAAGTAGTTACAAAGCTGGGGTCCACTATTGGCAATCATTTTATAACCCACAGAAAGTTCCAACTTTTATTTTTGTATTTTAGTTCAAGTTATGTCAGTCTTCTTGCTCCTTATTAAGTTTGTTCAAGAGAAATCCATTCTTTCATTACTTCAGTTATTCATCACAAGGTATGTGAACCAGTGGCGGCTCACAGACCTTACTATCCCATTAATCCAAAGTGGAGGCAGTGGCCAGGAACAAGTTTGGCGAGCAAACATGTCAGATGTCAGTTCATCGAATTCCTTTTACAAATCCACTCGCCTTTATCTATCCAGCGTATTGCAGCCTCAAAATACTCCAACCAATTTGTCAAAAGCAACTTCCTTTTCTGAAATCCACTTTGATATTTGCCTGATATCAGATCCATAATATTAGATTCTAGCATTTCACTTCACACTGATGTCAGGCCAGCTGGTGCAGAATTCCCTTTTCCTCTCCTTATTTGAATGTCAGAGATACATTTGCCACCTTTGAATCCAAGAGCACCATTGTATAATCTTTCCAACATTAAAGTCAATAGAACCATTGTCTCTCTAGAGACCTCTTTGAATTCACAGGATAGAGGGTGACCAGTACATTAAGAGTTTTAATCGCATCCGTTGTCTTAACATTTTACGAACCCTGATTTATTCAAGTTCCTCACTCAGATTAGCTTCTTGGTTTCCCACACTTTCTAAAATATTCTTAATGACTTTACTGACGTCCGAGATATTCGCTCGCCAGACTCCATTCCTGCCCACACTGCCTCCACCCGTTGGAGCTCCACTTTGGATTGATGGGATACTAAGGTCCGTGAGCCACCACTGGTTCAACATACCTTGTTATGAAGAACAATGAACTAACTAAAGAATGGGTTTCTCTTATTGAACAAGCTTAATAAGCAGCAAGACTGACATAACTTGTTGAGCGAGCTAGGGATTTTCTCTTTGGAGAGGAGGATGAGAGGTGACTTGATAGAGGTGTACAAGATAAAGAGGCATAGATCAAGTGGATAGTCAGAGACTTTTTCCCAGGGCAACAATGGCTAACATGAGGGGACATAATTTTAAGGTGATTGGAGGAAGATATAAGGGGGATGTCAGGGGTAAGTTTTTAAACACAGAGAGCGGTGGGTGTGTGGACCGCATTGCCGGCAGAGGTTGTGGGGGCAGATACATTAGGGACATTTAACAGACTCTCAGATAGACACATGAATGATAGAAAAATTGGGGGGCTATGTGGGAGGGAAGGGTTAGATAGATCTTAGAGCAGGATATAATGTCGGCACAACATTGTGGGCCGAAGGGCCTGTAATGTGCTGTAGTGTTCTATGTTAAAATACAGAAATACAACACAACACATGTATTTAATGTTCTCGCCTTGCAGCTTCTGTCCTGTGTGACCCATGTTTACTGTTGCTAATCTCAATATTTCACATACCTCTAAAAACATACTATGTTTTCTTCTCTTGGTATTTTACTCCAATATTTCATTTTCTGTCATATCCTAAGCCATGCAATGCACATTACCAAAATCCTCCCAATTCTCAAAATGACCATTGTTTGCCAGTATTTTTGTTAGCTATGGTTGCACTCTATCCACAGCAGAGGGAGTGAAGTCAGAAGAATGAGAGTGAAGGGAGGAAGAGGAGTAAAGAGGGCCAGGGTGGTGATATGTTGGGAAGGGGAAAATAAATAAGGCAAACTGAAATAGAGTGAAACGAAAAGAAAGTACAAGTGTGAGATGCAGTATAAAGATGCAGTAAACTGTTAATTTAGTAGTTTTGGCATTCTCATATTGCAAGTTTTTTTTTGCCAAAGAGGGCCTTACTTGAAAAAAAAATCAAAGAATGTTACATTAACTAATATGTTAAGGTTATCTCCAAGCATTCATTTTCCATTATCTCTTAAATTTCTTAAAACCTGCTCAAATCTTTTTCCAAGTTTTAAGCCTCTTTCCGAATTAAGTAACAACTATAAAGACATTAATAAACACATCTACAAATTGTGCAATGCTCTATGAAGGCCACTGAAAATGCACAATTAAAATTATCAGTGAACTCTTACACAAGTGCGAAATTTTATTCAAACCCACAGAAGCTTGATGCATTGCATACAAGTAATGCAAAACCAATTCTGACTTTAATTAGCCATGGTGCTGAGCTTCATTTCTTAAATTGACCAGTACACTTAAATTTTGAAGTTGCCAAAATGTAGTGAATACAGTGCATCTAAAGACAAATTAGATAGGATATAGTGCAGTACTTGTTATATTACGTTAAACATGAGCAACAGTAAAGCAACAAAGCCAGATTCCCTCTTCTCTTAATGTGCCAACAGTACCACTTTAGACTTAACATTGTTATTCTTCTTCCCTAAAATTTTAACCTCTCTTTATGATAATGATTCTGTTCCAATTCCATCAATACAAACTTTTGAATGAGATGCCAATTTAATGAATACCATATTGCAACCTAACAAAATCCTGTTTTGACAGCCCAATCATTTTTTTCGCACAAAAGCAAAAATTCATTGGGGGAAATTTCACTCTAATGAATCTCATTTCACTTTTAAGTGATATTCTAATTCACTGCATCATCTTCCTCCAATAATTTTCATTCATTACACTGTAAACAAGAACTTGTGTTGTGATCCATTTTAAGATCTCTATGCTCAGTTTTAATGGATTAATATTTGGCTGCAAGTAACAAAAATATCTTGCTGATGCTACAAAAGAACTGTAGTTTTCCACTGCAAAACAATCTAAAACCTGTATCATTCTCGAATCCTAATGTGTAAGCTCCCCTCAGTTTCAGCATATCCAATTCAAAAGATAAATGCAAAACTATATATTCTAGTAATGGTATTTTAACTAGTTGAAGCACAATTCAATAAACAAAAAGCCAAAGAAGGTCCAAAAAACAAATCAACAGAATAAGAAGTCCCTTGAGCATACTGTCCCAATGACATAGTTGTGAAGGCACCACCTGGTGTGGTACCATGATAAAACCAACAGGCTCCACATTGACATTAGATTCTCTGTCTGTGCCAAGATAGTTCTTCTCAGCTGGAGAAGATTTTTGGGTAGAGACGAGATGAAGCAGAAGAAAGGGGCAAGAGTAATTAGTGACTAAAAAGAATCAGCCAAGCAAGACTTCTGCTCCTGAATATTTTCTAGTGTCTCGTACTGCAAAGTGTGCATGTAAAATACTGGAATGATCTTGACTGCAATGCCACCTGCAATCAAATAACTATCAACATTCATTGTCAATGCTTTTGCATCAATAATCATTATTTGGGCAAAATACCTGAGGGCTGCTGCTGTCCATGGAACAATATCCAGTAAATCAGCACCTTCAGAAAAGAATGGGGAAAAGATGAAAGATAAATAGTGTGTGCGCATGTGTAACTTAGGCACTTTATCAACTAATATCCACACATCAAGATTCCACTCCATTTGAAATGATAACCCAGTAGGCCAGACATGGCAAAGACCTGCCTCTTAACTGTTGCATGTTTTATAAACCCCGTCATTAGAAATCACCTTCCTGTACAAGGACTAGATCTGTCAAGTTTTCATATTCCAGAATCAGCAGGCAAAGCAATATAACATTTTATCTTGATGAAAGAAAATGCCACTAAACTAAGTACACATTATAACTCCTCAGTTTATAAAAATGAGTCCAGAATTGAGTGAGTAAAAGAAAATCTGCAGAAGCTGGAAAACATTTTCCCTTTTCACAGCTGCTGCCTGACTGCTAAAAGATTCCAGCATTTTCTGTTTTTATTCCAGTGAAGTAATTCACTGGCCATTAAATGATATTGCTGGGCCAGGAAGCAGTTTTATTTCTGGAAATTCAAAAATACTTTGAAAACTGTCTTCATACATTATTTTCCAAATAAGACAAGCTCTGCAATCGATGTTCTTTGTTGTTTAAGTCAGATATCACAACTTTTGTCTATAATACTACTGAATATAATTTTTCTCCAAAATTGAAGTACATAGATTCAAAATCTGAAATGGATAATTCTTAGTAACTAAAGCTCTGGAAGCAACAGTAATTTCATAAATTGCAGTGTCAGCCATTAATATCATGGAGTTTTGAACATGTTTAAACTTCTGCTGGAATCAACTTCATTAATATGGTATTACCATTGTGCAGCATCTAGCTGGAAACCTTAACTTCTGAAATATTCTTTCAAAGATATTATGGCTGATGACACTATTTTAATTTATTATAGGGAATTGCGTACGTTTTTCTTACAAGCACCACTGATGTAATAATGTAGCTTTCATACTGGAAAAGTCGTATTGACCACTTTTATGAATAATAAGACAGAACTGTGTCTCTAGCCTAGGGTTATTGCAAATTGACAATGATCCCATATTACTGACAGCAACCTAACTGCTCCAGTAAGAGAATCTCTTTCAGTTATAGGTATCATTATTTTAAAAATTAAACCAGTTGAATACAAAAGTTGATACCAGTTTAACCAGTAAATATACAAAGTTCACAATAGAATCATAACTAAGTTTAAGGTTACTGCTGCTTCATTACTACCGCAGGTTTACAAACCATACATTTTTTCTTGAAATATGAACGATATTTCGCAGCTTAACCTACACGTCAATCTTAAAATTTCCAACTCTATGTGCATGACTCTACATTTACGTCTTAACGATACAGACCACAATAACAGGCGTGGAACATCGTTTTAAATTACTTTAGAATGCTATTTCTGCAAATTATTTGAATCACACAACGATTCATTGGAAAAATGAGTTTTAAGGCGTAAAATAGACTAGGCCTAATGTTTCAGGCGTAGTCGAGGCCTACGTTTTCCATCAGAAAAAAAATCACTCCACCTCAGAAATGGCGTTTAACAGTCCAAGAAATGAAAAGGGAAATATTCCATTCAGAGTTCGTTCACAGAAACGATGACTTATTTTTTAAAACACAGAGAGGAAATGGTTGCCACCTTGTATTAAGCCCAATGACACATCAAACCAATATAGGCTTTCTGCACAAAAACGGGTGCTTTCCCCCCACAAATACAGCCGGATAAGGGAGTCTGTCAGCCATTTTCCTCCTCACACAGGCAGCAGCCGGCTTCACCGTCGCCGTCAAAAATCCTCAGACATGTAAACAGCTCCATCGCTATTCAATCTTTTCCTAGACTTTCCAAAACCCCATCACAGTCCTCTTGGCATAAACGCAGACAGCAATTCACATCCCTGAACTAAACTCTCCAAGAAATTGAATAAAACATATTATAATGACACGAGAGTCCCATGCCTTACCAGGAATTAGGTCTCCTTTGCCAGGACTGCGAGCCTGGTTGCGTAGGGAGGGTGAGATTGAAGAGGGGGAGGGGGGGAGAGGTGGAAGAGGAGATACGGCTTTATTTTTTTGTTCTTCCTGCAGTTTCTTCTTCGTTCCTTTGCCCCCCTTCTCCCCCACTCTCAATCTTCCCAGTTACCCTTTCTCTGAACCAACACCAACCCCGCTCTCACCAGGACCGAGCCACACAACAATATGGCGGCGGTGCGCGTTATTAAAAAAAACTGCACAAACAGAGCAGACGCAACGGCCTGCGACGACACCGAGACGCACGGGAGGAAGAAAACTGTGGAGAGCGGCCGCACAGAAGGCAGGGATCAAAAGTTCCGACAGCCGGCTTCTCTGGGGATTTTTTTTACCCCCCGCCGCCGCCCCGTTCGTTTAAGGCCGCCTCTTGATTTTTATTTGCCCCCAAATAAATTTAACTCAAATTCGCCAAAAGCCCGGCTTGTTGTTACAAAAAAAAAGACTAATTCTACGTAACCTCCAGGCCATTCGGTTTTTGGGGTTTTTGTTTAATATAAGGGAGAGGCTGTCGCAGCCATTGCTCCCCTCACTCCATCAATTTTTTGTTCTGCCCACAGCACACTAGCACTCATGCCGCAACCTGAAGACTCCCAACAATTCAACCCCCGGCCGGGCATCATCTCCAGCCCCCGGATGGTGATGTCACCGGGCCAGGAGAGGCGGGTACGCGTTTACAAGCGCCATCTCTCGACGGAGCGTCGAATTGCCGCTCAAGCTCCTCCCGAGTCAGCTGAAGGAAAATGAAAGCGTGAGCAAAGTTGCAGGAAAGCAATGAAGGTTTTTCTTCCAGGACATTGTGATGCAAACCTATAGCAATATTTGGCCTCGTAACATCAAGCACTACATTTTAATAAAGAATACACGATGTTAGGAACTTTCAAATATTTTGAGCTAAGAATGCTTAGAATAAAAAAAATGCTTTTTTTGGTTCTTCAATTTCACTTCATGGATATCCCACCATATTCAATATTGTGTTTCCTTCTCGTTATGTGTTACAGTTTTGGATTAGCCTCAAAGCCAATATGGATCACCACAATAATTCAGGTAGATATTTATTTTCAAAAGAATTTCCTTGACCAAGATCTTCTTTCCCTTTTTAAAGACTTATAACGAGATTAAACTTTTGAATTTAATTAATTGTTGTTTGATTAAGCTATACTTGTTTCAGAGTATGTAAACACACCCAAGTAACATGGCCCAAAGATTCCACAGCCAGGATTAAAATGAAGGTACACAACTTTATTTTTATTGAAACAGGTCACATGTGTAATATGAAATATATAAATGTTGTTTTCTGAATATGTTATAACAGAAAGAAAATGCCAAATGGCAAAAACTCTCATTCACATAGCATCTTCAAGATTATAATATATTCCAAGGCATTTCACAGGACTGAGCCAAAGGAGAAAGCAACAAAGGTGATTTAAAGTTTGGCAAATGGAAAAGACTAAAGGGGCATTTTGAAGAAGATTACATGGATAAAAAAAGAGGGAATTCTGAAGCTCAGACTTCTTAAGGAATGAATAATGTTTAGGAAAATAATTCATTTAAATTGTTAAAAACACTGAAAATGTTAAGGATAACTATGTTTAATACATTTCATAATAAAGTGTGAGGTAACAAATTCTGATTCCAAAACGTCGACAATTCCTTTCCTTCCACAGATGTTGCTCCAGCAGATTATTTGTTGCCACTGAGGTTGCAACTGTTGGGCTGGTCATATAGTTGAAGCAGTCCAAAAAAAATTGTTAAAGCGACCAAAGTGGCAAATAGAAAATGCATTGTAATTGATTTGTATTCTTTAAAGTCAAAGTTATTTACATACAACTAAATTACCGAAACTGTGAAACCTACATTGCTACAGGCATACAAATGAGATAATATATGATAATGATTTCTAGTTTCTTTTCATGTGCATTAAGCTTTTCTGAAGCCAAGTATTAATGATATATCTTTATTTATTGTCTGTATATTCTAGATTTTAATTTAAACTGTATCTGTATTTATTACAGTTCAGTTTTGGACAGTTTATGGTATAAAGAATATCATGAAACTTAATTTGCATGCAGTACAGTTTCAAAGATGGAAATCTACAGTAATGAGATACTGGAACTGCTTGAGGATCAGATGTGTCTCTGTGAGGACCAATCATAAGTCAAAGGTTTATGGATTCAAATCCCAGTTTAAAGGCTTGAGAACTAGTGCAACACTGAGATTCCAGCAGCCCTCTCCAGTGGATATAAACAATCCAAAGACACTGTTTCAAATAGTCCATTCCTGGCTGCTATTATCACTCATTCATCTTCAGTTAAAACAGACTAACCAATCATTCTCATATTACTGTTTTTGGGACCATGATGTGCAAAAATAGCAGCTGCATTTCTAACTGAAGTAACCCATATCCCCTGTGCTCCTTTCCCACTCCTAGCAGTCCGCCTAAGTTCTTTCTCCCTTTGTTTACCTTTACGATTCCTCGCACCTCATTATCTCAACTCATCACCCTCCCCCACCTGGTTCCATCTGCCCATCACCCACTTATCTATCTACCTGGGTTTCTTCTCCCCTGGCCCATCCATCTGTCCCCCATTTAGTTCCATTTGCCCATCATCCCTCCCTTATCTGGTTCCACTTATCACCTTCCAGCCTGTTTCTACCTTACCCCTCCCTTCACATCCCCCAGCCCCATCTGTCTAAACATTTTCCCCTTATCTGTTTCCACTTATCACCCTCTAGACTCTGTCTCCAAATTCCCCTCTCCCCCACCTGGCTCCATCTGTCTATCATCCATCACCATACCTGGTTCCACCTATCACCTACCAGCCCCTGTCTCAGCCCTCCCTCTCATCTCTTTATTCTGGTTATCTTCCCTCTACACTCTCAGTCCTGATACAGGGTCTTGACCTGAAATGTCGATCATCCTTTTGCCTGTACAGATGCTGCTTGACCCACTGAGTTTTTCCTCGAAAGTACTTCATGGGTTGTAACAACCAAGAGGCATTTTAAGTCATGAAAGTCAGAATACAAGTTCAAGTTATTTATTTTCCCACAAGAGCAGTGTATATTAGGGTAAAGTTTAATAGTTTTAAAATTATTTAGCATTTTGTTTGGGTAAATAGGAAAATATTAATGTATGTGGTAAGTTACTAATGAAGGAACATAAATTAAAAATTTTTAATAAGGTAAAGTGGAAAAGAAAATTGGACAAATATTTGCAACAGGGGTATATGTAAGGCTGTGGGAAAATAGATGGAAAGCTGGATAATGTTGGATAACTCCAAAAAAGTGACTAGAGAGTATTCATTCTCTGCTATAAACTTTTATGGTTCTACGTGCAATAGAACAAAAATAACTAGGTCAAATCTGTTTAAACAAATCTTCAAATCTTTTTGGGAATTACTATTGATAAACTATTAAATATATGAAAAACAATGAAAATGTTGTACACTTTTTTTTCTTTTATCCCTTTGTTTTAATCTGATTACATCTGCCTAGAAATTAAATTTACAACAAATATATAAAATAGTAAATAATTCTCAAATAAAGTGTTAAGCTTATGCAAGAAAAACCTTGTAACAGCATTCTTTCAAACAGGCTTCTGAGGCCTGGGGCTTGAACTCTTACAGGTTAGCTCTAGTATTCCAGGTGATTAAACAAAGCGCTATCTGTTTGCAGCTTGAGATAATTTGAAGACTGCCAGTCTTAATGGCTGGTAAAATCTCAATATTAATGCAGGAAATAAAGTCAATCTGAAATCTCTAATTTTTGCTCAGTTCCACCGTGCAAATTTACCTCAGAATCCAGACCTTTCCTCTTCTTGGCAGCAATAATTAATGATAATGCCAATAGAATGAAGCATCAATCAATACATAAAATTATATGCTGCTGCTATTCGTAATTTTATAACTCTGTATCTACTAATCTGGAATCTGTTATTGAGGAAATGGTATTAGGATTCTTAGGTAATAATAATAGAATTGGATAGAATCAACATGGTTACATGAAAGAGAAATCATGTTTAGCAATCTACTTATTTTTTTGAGGTTTAAAATCAAATAGATAAGGGAAACCAGTTGATGTGGTATATTTGGACTTTCCGAAAGCCTCCAATGAAGTGCCACACTATAGATTGTGAGACCAAATTACAGTGATTAGTAATGAGGCTGAAATACTGATATGGATTGTTATTAGACAAAACAGAGAGTGGGAATGTTAATTTAATTAATGGCTCATTTTCAGTTTGGAAGGCTGTAATCAGTGCTGGGGTTTCAGATGTTCATAAAGCAGATCAATTATTTGCTTAAGGGGATAAAGGGCAATATATCCACATTTGTTGATTAAATAAAGCTGAGTTGTGAGAAGGATTCGGAGAGGCTTCAAGGTAGATATAGGCAGACTGAGTGAATGGATAAAGACATAGCAGATGAAGAGAGAGCAGACTTGGCTTAAACACTTTAGAGTTTAGAAAAAAATGAAAGGAACATGCAAAATTCTTAAGGTGCTTAATAGGGAAGATGAGGGATGGTGCTTTCCTTGTCTGGAGAGCCTAGAACCTGTGTGACAGCTTCAAAATGCAGGGTTGGCCATTCAGGACACAAATGAGAAGAAGTACCCAGATAGTATTGGATCTTTGGGATTTTCAATCCAAGAGGGGCATGAATGCTTGGTCTTTGAGTACCTTCAAGAATGAGATTGATAAATTGTTAGATATTAAGGGAATCAATTGACATGGGGTTAGTGCCAGGGAGAAGTACTGAGGCAAGTCATCTGTCATTGATCTTGTTTAAAGCCAGAGGGGCTAATCGGCTTACTCCTACATCTATTTTATGTCCTTATTTTGTTTAGTTCTTCCCTCTGCACTTTTTTCCCAGCTTTTCCTTATAATAAATACCTCTGTCTACATCTTCACAGGTTTGTAAAATTGTCACTTGAAAATCTGATTGCAAGATTTTAATAAACCATTCAGGATTATGCCTGAGAATGTTTTCAGTGCCATTTAAACAACTCAGTAACTGAAACTCATTTCCAAATTAATAATTTATTGAAAAATGTCTCATAAAATAATATCATTATATTAAATTGTTTTAATTCTTTTGATGTTTTCATTTAAAGCTTGTAAACTGATGTGGAGCCTAAATGATTGAGATGCGAAGAATCCTTGATTATTTCATCTTCTGGATCACTTGTAGTGATTGATTGTGTGAGTTGAAATATTTTTATGAAATATGTACAGTACATACTATGTTTTGTAAGGAAGTTAATGGACTGTTAAGTAGTGTTGTGTTTGGTCATATGGGGAAACAACTGTTCAAGTCTTCTAATACAATAGCTGGGAATTAGCCATACTAAAAGAGGAAAATAAGAAACATAAACCCACTTGACAAAATTAAAAAGGACAGACATCAAGTAGATTTGCAGCTCCATATACGTATACTTATGTTAGCTTATGAGAACCAAGGCAATTCATTTAGTTAAATTCAATGAAACTAACTCTCAAGGGAGGGACTGGTTCTTACATTACATGCAGAAAAGTAAGCCTCAACAAACAATATACAACAAAGCCACCAAGTACTCTATACCTTTTGAGACTTATTTTCTTTATGTGACACCATCTGAATCTGAAAGGAAGCCAACTTGTTGGTAAAAACAAATTACATAAGTTTAAGGGTTTGAGAGCTGGAGCTGAAAGTAACAGAGTCTTCCTTGTGAACAAGTCACCTGCTGGTCTACTCAGCAGTTGTGACCCCTGCTCTCCTGTATGCTTTGGATACATGAGCAGCCTACAGAAGGCACTACAAATCTCTGTGTCCACAGAATCCCCTAAACACATTGTCAGGAAAGTTAAACTGATGTCAATATCCTCTACCAAACCAACATTCCCAGAAATGAGACTCTGATCATGCTCAACCAATTCCAGTGGGTGACTCTCACTGTTCACGTGGCAAGTACCAAATATGAGCATTTTTCTCTAAGGTCCATCACAGCAAGAGGTTCTCAAGATAGAGAATACACTGCAGAGACATTTTTAAAGTTTCCATTAAGAAGTGCAGTTTCTTTGAAGACTCCCTTTCTTGCAGAAGCCATACACAAACAGAAATAGTGTACAACATCTTAATTAACCCACTAATCCACCTATTGGGCACCATTCATCGCAATATCTAAGGATCCTGCATAGGACTCTTCAATCACCTCAGAGACCACAGAACAAGAGTGAAAGCTTGTCTTCCTCAACCCCAGGGATTGCACAAGAAGAAAACTGTCAGTTAAAATAGCTTAGAAAATCTGGATATTGTTTTGACAGTTTGAACCTACTTTACTTTGACAGTTAACATTGAAATTATTAACTGGAATTAGTTACAGGAAAAGGCAGGATTGGCACAGAGGTTTAGACCACGTGTGGATGCTGCAGTGTTGTAAAAGTTACTAAGGTGCTTGGCAGGAAAGTCAATCAAAATTTATCACCAAGCTACATTACAACAGACGACAAAAGCTTTGTCAAACATGCTCTTCATAAAAGAGGTAGAAGGGTGGGAAGAAAAAATCAGAATCAGAGGCAGCTGAAAGTTGATTAAATTCAGGAAGATCAATGGAGGTTCACAAATACCTCAGACCAGTTCTTTCAAACCAACAAACACAGTCAGAATGATCTTTTGCACTGAAAATAGTGAGGGGCAAGACCAAGGAGGAATTTGAAAATAGTGAGAGTTTAAAACCAAGGTAATGTTTATCCTGGAGCTAGTAAAGGTCAGCAAGTACAGCACAATGGTGAACAGACTTTGTGCAAGTTAGAGCATAGGCGGAAGAGTTTGGCATTGTCTCAAGTTGACAGTGGCAGAGCAAGAGAGGCCAGTATTGGAATAGCCAAGTCCAGACAGAACAAAGGCAGGGAGGTTTCAGCAGCAGGTAAGTAATCGCAAAGGCTGAGTTGGGATATTTTGGAGGAACAAATGCAATTGAGGTCTTAAAATCATAATAAAATCATGATCAGTCAGCTTCAATTTCAAGCAGATCCCAGGAAAAATGATGGAATCAGTTGATCTGAAATGGATTTTGTGGCAGAATTTGAAGACAATGGGTCAGATTATTTGACCTATCAATTAGCAGTTTAGTGAGTGTCTGCTGGTACATGCTTTTATTTCTGACTGGTTAGGTCAATGGAGTGGTTTGCCCATCGCCAGGCTGGCAACCTTCCAACTACTTTTTCGCCAGTGAAGCAGATTCCTCACTCTGCCGCTGGGAGCAAGAATCTCTGGGCTCTTATAACGACAGACAGCCACTGCGATTCAAGGAAGCAATAACCTGGGCAATCAAATGAAAATAGAATCTGACTCTAATATTTTATAAACCATTTAAAAATGATTGATAAGAAACACAGGTGACACTTCCCGGCTGTGTCCTTTCTTGAGGTGGGTAATGTGTCAGAGACCCAGTCCAATATAGGACACCACTGCAAATGTGACCAAGGATTTCCACGTCAATCAGTTACATTATCAACATACTGGAGGGCCAGAATGCCAGTCAACACTGAATCTGTCACAGGATTAGCTGCCAACTCACTTAAGAGTTCATCAGGCTCACTAATGATTGTTGAATGGTGAATATTGTGGCTGCAACGAAGCAGAGTGTGGCATTTTGATTTTGTGTTGGACAATCCAGCTCAACAGCTTTGGTCTTCCCAATATTTAGTTGCCGCAAATTCCAGTTGATCTGGTATTCTATTTTGGATAAGTACTCTAACAGTGGAGATAATTGGGAGGTGGATGTTGCCTGTGTACATATGTAAACTGTTACAGTACTTTCATACGATGTTGCAAAGGGTAATTAATATATAGATGATAACTTAGGTGGGTCCAGGAATGGTTTCCCAGGGAACTCTAGGGACAGTGGTATAGGCACAGGAAGACTAGCCATTGTTGGTGGTGCTCAATGTACAATTCGATAAATAAATTAAATATCCATGGATTTTGTATAAAAAATTTTTGTTAAAGAAAATCAGATGCTGAAAATTGAAGTAAAAACATAAGATTCTACAAACACTCAGCAGGTCTGCAGAAGTTGAAACATTTCAGGTCAAAGATCCTCTCTGTTCAATCTGAAATGCTATTTCTGTTTCTTTTTCTGCGTGCTGCCCAAACCGCTGTGTTACCAGTATTTTCTGACTTTATCAAATAAGAGTGGGATTAGATGAGTGCATTCCATTGAAATGGATATTGCTATAGAGATGCAGTCAACAGTGTCAAAGACTACAGGCAGAGAGGTAAACTTCCCCTCTTACACCCTTCTCCCCTCCCCCCCCCCCAACAACTGCCTCCCTCTCCTGTCTTTCTCCCTGAGAAGGACTCTTGCTGCCCATTAGATCACAGTGATTGCTATCATTTGAAATCCATCAGAGTAGGTAGGTAGGTCTCAGTTCCACATGGGCAATCAAAGCAGTGGGAGTGGAAAGTAGGGTACTGATAGTCTTGGAGAAAGAGATGGTCTGACGGCATGTGAGTAGATAGGGGATTAGATTTTCAATAGTGGGTGGGGATGATGGGATTGGCAACTGAGGTAATATGGGGGGCTGCACAGATCATGACCCTATCAGCTGATGAAGCTAGCCCCACTTGGGGTAATGCCTCACTGTTTGGGAAACCGTGCCTTTGAATTTTGTTGGTAAAATGCCATGCAGCTTGTCTGAAGTAGATTTAAAACGTACTTGAAGTCTGTTTAGTTTAAAGTTCAACTTTTGTAATAAATGCTGGCAAGAGGTTATAAAGCAAAGTTCTCAGCTTGTCACACAAAAGCCATAAAACGTTTTAAGCTAAAATAAAAACAGAAAATGTTGGAAACAGTCAGCTGGTCAAAGGGCATAATATGATAACATTTTAAAAGACTTCAAGAAATGTGTGTAACTCTAATGCATTATGTCTTATCTAATGGCATACTCCAGTACTTAAAGCCATTTGAGACACTCAAATCCAGAAAATACCCTGGGAATGTCAAATATTTCA
Source organism: Pristis pectinata (assembly GCF_009764475.1). NCBI lineage: Eukaryota > Metazoa > Chordata > Chondrichthyes > Rhinopristiformes > Pristidae > Pristis > Pristis pectinata. The sequence goes on along the minus strand of NC_067408.1, from coordinate 87,740,891 downwards.
CACGTTTTTTTTTGCCCTGTGTGAGATTCTTTACTGAATATGCGGCTGGAAAATGAGGATGGGGGTGGAACTTTTCAGGTTGTAGAAGGTTATAAGAGATAGGGCAGTGAGACCACAAAGGGAATGAAACAAAAGACTGAGAAATCAGCTAAAGTAGCAATGATAAATGAACAGCTTTTACTGTAAATTAGAATATATAGGTAATTATATGTTTTACATGAGTTTGGTTTACCAAATGTAGATCCAGACCAGTATTTGGGACAGTATTCTCAAGCTACATTACTTTTGACAACACCCTGATTCCTTCCTCCATCAACAGCCCTTCCCCTTCCTATGGTATCTTCCTGCCTGCTTACCTCCTCGATTCTCAGTGTCCCATTGTCCAGGACGTGAATCATTTATTTCTCAGAATTATAATATATCTGTCCATTTATAACCTTCATTCTCACTGTCCAGGACCTGAACTCATTTTCCCGGTGAAACAAGTGATCTAATTTCAATTTAGTTTATTGCATTCGCTCCTCATAATGCACATTCTGTTTGGCTGAAACGACAAAAATTGGCAACAACTTTGCAGATCATATCTATTCAGTCCACAAATATTAGCCTGAACTGTGCGTTGCCTCTCACTTTAATTCCCCATCCAACTCTCATTGTGTCCAGCTTCAACGTTCCAATGATACCTCAAGCAAGTTTGAGGAATAGCACTCATCAGGTTTACAACTTTTAGATAATAACTCTGCTATTTCCAGTTACAACTGCTCTAGACCCAACCAAAGTTTTATTTTTTCCAGTTCTGTTGAAAGATTATGGACCCAAATCATTAACTCTATTTCTCTCTTTGCAGGACTTTCATTGGTAGAATGGCAGAGAAAGTTGGGGGAGACAATGCACATACCCATAAATAGTCAAGATTGTGATGGGAAGAATACAGTCAGAGGCATAATTCAAACAGAATGGTGAATTAAGAATTCATCTGTAAGAGTGGGTGATAGAGAAAACAACAGCGGACAGTGAAAGGGCATCAGCACCAGGTCAACATTCATTTATTCATAGTGGGGCAAATGTGGGAAAGCAATAAGGGAATAGATGGACAGGGAAGTAGCCACAGAAAAGTGGAAAGGAATTAAAGAGAAAAAAGGGTAGAAGTCAGGGTAGAAATTAGTGAGAAATCATGGATAGGGAAGGATTGGACACTGAATTTCCTTAATTGTAAGGGGAGCTAAACCCAAACCCAAGAAATGTTGGTCCATTTCTACCTATACTGTCCTCAGTGCTTTTTCTCTTGCTTTGAGAACATTATGTGGGTTGGTTTCACATCATGATGGAGTATGTAATAAGTTGCTTCTATTTAATGATTAGAAGAGGCACAAAGTTCTTGCTTGTGTAGCGGAAATACTTGCTTTTTTTGTGAATAGTGAGTTACTGCTCGCAGAGGAAGGAAAAAGCCAAAAATAGTTCTAGATGGAGCTAATTATGAAATAGAGGGTAGCAGGATCTCTTCATCCTTAGTAAAAGGTGGTAAAAATTGAGTTTGCTCTGATTGGACAGATGCAAGATTTCCCACTAATCTTCACCCTGACCACCAATGCACCCCCCCCCCCCCCCATCTTTCTTCTTTTCTTCCTTCTTGCCATTAAAAAAAGAATGGACTGGATGGTAACAATTTATATAAAATGGACAAATTTTATTCACTGAAACAACAATCAAAGTTTGTTTACAGAAGGTGTTGTCATTTGGACATATTGGAAGTTCTTCTTTTATGTTTGATTGGGATGTTTTTCCAATTGGTGATGATGTTGACAAAGAAAGGGGTTGGTATAAATATTTCAGCTGAATACTAATGTGGATTGATCGATTGGTAGATGGCAATCTCCTGCTCATGGGGGTGCTGAGGGACAATTGTAGTGTAACGTATACACATTGACATGGATTGTGTCATTCTTCCCACATATTGAAGGAATGATCTCCATGAATTATGTTGGGAGGGGACTTCTGGAACATATTGAAAGTAAATGGACAAGAATGAAATTTTGCTGTATGGTGATAGTGTGGGCAGCAGTGCTGATGCATTGTTTTTTTTGATCAGGAGTCAATGGACAGTCAGTTGTTACAGGGTTCATGTTTATTTGATGTAGTTGGTTTTCCTCACTTGCCAATGCCCTCTGCATTCTATCAAAAGCTGAACAGTTTAATTCACTTTTTTGATTGTTTAACGTTTATGTTAAATCTGTCTACATCTAACTCAAGTGTGGGGGATTTACAATTTGAAAGGTCAATAATGTGTTCAGTTAATGCTGGTTTTAGTTTTCCTTTGTATAGATTCTGTTAAAATGTTATATTTTCATCTGCCATATTCTAGTGATTGTGAATTTGCTTTGTTTTTTCATTGAACTTATTTTACATGCTTTATGTGTAATTTTTGGCAGCAACCCTATGCTTTCAATGTACCCCATGTAATAATGTTAAATTCATAACCACAGGTGCAGTATCTGGAGAATCTTAAGCTCACTCTGTTTTAGTACATAATATACAAATTGCAAAACAGTGTGGAGTGGATGATCTCATAATGTGCCTCAGCCTTTTCCCACTTAGCTCAAAGAATTTGTTTCCCCAATACCAATGAGTCAACTGGGACCCAAGTGAATTATAGGAGCAATAAAAGTATTAAGAAAGGGGTAGATTAACAACAGCAGGGAAGATTGAAATAGACTCAGATGCAGGAAGAGAAACAGGGAAAGAAAGATTAAACTACTGAAAAGGAAAAAGATAGAAAAGTACAATAAAATTTATAACAAAAAAAGTTACAATCTGTAGGACTGGTGGGTTGCTTAAAGTGTTTCCCTACTGGGTCAGACAGTTTGAGTAGCATTCCAGGAGCATAAACCTTGTCTTTAAAAAGACACTGATGCTGTTAAGTTTCAGACCCAACTTTCTCTGTTAAGCTTACTATGCAATTACTATTAACAATTAAATGCAGAAATGTCATGAAACTAACCTGGTAGTTGTGACTAACCTGCTGTTTTGTCCAATAGCTTGTGAAGATATCCTCTGGCACTGATTCTTGCCTACTTTGGCATTTCCCAGTCCTACCCTTTGAAGCCAGTTTGTCCTTATACTACACTCAGCCTGGTATCCCTATACACAAATGGAAATTTAACTAGTTTTGTTTTAGTATTATTAAAATCATACAATGGTGGTTTTGATTGTTACTCCAAAGAAGTACTCAAATTTACAAACTTCAGTTTAAGTAGTTCCATGAATACAGTTGGCTCTCTGTTATTTTTAATTAAATTGATCAGCCAAAGACACAATTCACAAGAATGGAAAAATGGAAAAAAAGCATTACATACCAGACATCCAAAACAAAAGACTATTAGTATCTAGTGCATTTTAGTTGATAGAGACAAAACATTTGATAATTCTAATCAAAGTGGCAGTACAGTTAATAAACAGATTTAATAAACTAAGAAAATCCAGAAACAGTCAACACTTCAATTGTGTGAGCAATCTATCACCACCTGCTCTAACTCTCTATGGAAATTATAAAGTTTCTATTATTGGTCTTTCCACAGGCACCTGTGCAGTTGTTGTTCTGCACAAAACAAATGGTGTTTGCTTGTCATTCTCAACCAACAACTTACCCAACTGCATACAACCAGTTAAGTTCAATTTGCTAAAACTTAGTCCAAGGTTTGCATGTCAACATGTGGTATTTCCAAAGATCATTCACAATGTCTCCATCAATTCATAGGCTTCAACAGAGCTTACTTACATTTGTTCCATTTCTGTGACACTTGTCGAATGATCAAAATATTACTGAATATTTTTAATTGTGCCATATCACTCTCAACAATGAAGCCATTCCCTACATAGAAATCTTAGGCCAATGTTTTAGCAGTAATGCCTTTCAAATTATTAAACACTCCAAATTCTTTCAAAGAACAATTATTTGCAAAAATCTGCTACTGTTTAATAAAGAGATATCATGACAGGGAACCAAAGGTGGTGTCTTAAAGGATGAAAAACCGGCAGGGAACATTCTGGAATGTAAAACATACATATCTAAAGGCACAGCTGCTAATGGTGGAGTAATTGAAACTGGGAATTCAGAAGCCAGAAGAAGGAGTGCAGATGAAATGAAGGGTTGTAGGTCTGGGAGACATTTGTGGATTGGGGTCAGTGCTGGGTGGGGCATGGAGAAGCACTGGAAGGATTTTTTGAATAAGGGGTTGAGAATTTTATATTGGAGCAATGCTACACCCAGAAGCAGCATACACATCAAGGTTGACATGTTTCTGGTTTACATCTTCCTTGTTTTTAACTTCAGATTTCCAGCATCTGCAGCTTTTTAAAATTTTCATTTGCCTCTGAAATGTTTTCCTTCTTCCTGTATGGAAAAACTCAGGTCAGGCAGCAGCTATGGAAAGGAAAACAGTTGACATTTCAGATCAAAGACCCTTCATCCATTTCAGACACGTGTGCGGAAAATCTCATCAGAGCAAATAATGAACAACACAGATGCAGAATGAAAGTATGGTCAAGATAGTGGTGGGCTTCAAATGGATGTTTGTGCTTCCCCTATACCCTGAGATGGAGATAGAAAGAGAGCGTCCAGAAAGGGAAGATCAAATGATAGACCATGTGAAGGTGAGAACAAGGTAGAAATTGGCAGCAAAAAGTAATGAAATTTGAGTTATGTAAGAATGCAAAAAGCAGCTGTAAATATACTGGAAAAAGAGTTGAGGAAGAGGGTTCGAATAAAAGTGAAGCAAAAACCATTCTGTGTATCTCACAATAAGACGTGTTTGGAGCCATGCGAGTTCCATGGCTACATCTTTGATCCAACGTGTGGATGATGGAAAGACCTGGCTATCAGGAGATGAATCGCTCCCCCGAGGTCCAATTCGCTGGTGCAGTTGAGTCTCTGGTTAATTGTGAACTTGCCAATATTGATGGGGGAAAGAACCTGGCGGTAGTAATGCTACTGAATGTTTTACGATCCATGACCGTATTGAGTTTGGGATTTTCTACTTTGGCGTTTAATTCTGCTCACCTAAATGAGAAGCCTCGAATGAGAAATTACATACGAAGTGCATACCAATTATAAAAAAAAGTACATTCTTCTGTTTGCAAGTTAGTTTTGACAGCAAGAATCCTTGTCACGCTCAGTTAGTCCCGTCATTTTTAAAGCATCTTCTACTGCGCCTCCTCATCTGTTGGAGAGGAGGGAAGATCAACAACTGTTGTGTTTACTTGGTGTTCCCCTGAGTTTCCTTCCGGGTCACCACCCACATTTACTTCCCGATTCCTGGCAATATGGCGGGCCCTGTTCAATAGGATCTGTTGCTGTTGGACGAGCCTGAAACAATAATATTCCAGCCAATCTGCTGGGGAAGAAGAAAAAATAAATCAACGTGGTCCGCAGTCATGCAACGAAAGCGACCCTTCCACTGACTGACGGTGAACGGACCAAGTTTGACGGCCGTGCCTGGAGAGGAGGCGTTGGGATCAGTGCTGCGAGTGGAAAATGGCCCCGGTTCAGGTGGAGAGTTCCCAGCTGGTGTCTGGGGGCGGCCCGACCTCGGGGCCGGCGGCTGCAGCCGCCGCCGCCGCCGTGGCCGCCAACCCGGGAGTCCGCCTCAGCATGTTGATCGATTTCCTGCTGCAGAGAACCTACCATGAAATCACGGTGCTGGCTGATCTGTAAGTACGAAGAGTAACCGCGTCCAATGGGTACGCTCCCTTCAGCCCGCTCTTATTTTCCCTGCCAACTGTCCAGTACTCGATCTGGTTATCATTTCGAATTGGAAACCAGTCGTGTCATCTCTTAGACGTAATTTATGTTGCGTTATTTTTGTTCCCGGTTGCGCTGTTGATCGCCTTTGGTAACATCAGCCTGTTTACTCTAACTCAAGAGATCCAACTATATTTCTAAGCTGTTCGTTCTAGAAATTCAGCGTGGGTTAAATAATGTAAATAATTATTTTTAGAGTCAAAGTGACATAAAACGAGACCATCCGCTCATCAAGGCTATGACGTGACAATTATTAAAATAATGGAAATTAGAGATTGACATACCACCCATCATGAGTTGCAGACTTCCAAAATCAGTTTCCGTTGTCTCTTGCGCTCTTCCTTTTAGATGAGATCCTACATAGGCTAGCTGTTTCTCAGTTTTTTTGCAAGCGAATATCCATGTTAAATTCTCGAGTGAGTTTTGTATTCCTTGAAATGTGGGGTGGAGGACCAGAGCTGAAATTCGTATTTTCACCTGGCAGCATCAGATACTGGAAAATAACTGTAATTTTCTACTTCTCATTAAAGTAGTTATTTAAATTGAGACTGGGGATGAAGCTGAGGGTTTCCACGTGTACAAATGCCTAGGTAATTGAAGGAATCCCAATTAAAATAAAAACTGGTATGTTGGTAGGGTTGATTTTGTTTTTGTTGATGTAACTTTGTACGTTATATAATGTTTTTTTTAAGTGTGCATTCTCACCTAACTGACCAACTATGAAGGTTATGTGCTGATTGGATGGTATTGTGATGTTGAAATAAGAATAATTCCTCAACATAAATGCTAATTCACTCTCATTTTCCTCCATGCTGTTTCTCAAGGGCCATCAAGCTTCTTATTCAAACACATTATTGCTACACAATGGTCATCAAGGATTTTAAAGACCCGACAAATATGTTGTCATGATTTGTGAATTCTCAATATCTGCTTCTCATGCTCTTATTCTCCCTGGTTTCCTCTCTCATTGATTAGTTTCTCATAAAGCACCTGGATTGGCAACATTACAGCAAGCATACTAACAACCATAAATAAGGAAATAGAAGCAGGCTTGAGCCTATTTGGCCCCTGTCCCTGCTTTGCCATTAAATAAGATCATAGTTGATTTTTATTTCAGATCTACTTTCCTGCACAAGCCCTTATAATACTCAATTCTCTTAATCAAGTGAATCAAAGGATTAACATAAATCAATTTTTTTGACTTGAATATACTCAGCAACTGAATCTTTACAGCCCTCTTGGGTTGAGAACTGAGGAGATTCACTACCCTCTTGGTGAAGAGATTTCTTCTCATCTCTTATCTTGAATGATCGACTTTTAGTTTACTAAACTTAAGCCAGGGCAAACATCAATTCCACATTTATTCTGTCAAGCCTCATAAAAACTTTCTGTTGCAATGGCATCACCTAAACTTGAGAGAATATAGCCTTTTAAGGCAAACCCACAATGCCAGGAATCAATCCGGTAAACCGTCAGTAATTTCTCTCTATTGCAAATGTATTCTTTCTTGGGGAGGGAGATCAGACCCATGCACAATATTCCAAATGTGATCTGACCTGGGTTGTATATAATTGAAGCAATAAGTCTCTACTCTTGTACTGAAATCCCACAGCAGTAAAGGCCTAATGACTTGCTGTACCTGCATGTTAATTTTCAGTCATTCGTGGAAGACATCCAGGTTCCTCTGAACACCAACACCTTTTACATCTTACCATTCAAAAATACATTCCTTTTCTATTTTTTTCCTACCAAACTTGATTAACTTGCATATCAGGTGGACGACCTTTCCCATTTATTAAACTTACCCATATTCTCTTCAAGCCTCTCTGCTTCCTCTTCAAAGCCTACTATGCAACATAATTTTGCATCATCAGCAAACTTGGATATGCTCCCTGTGGCACTGCAATAATAGAAGCTCCCAACCTAAACAAGGCCTGTTTTGTAGATTAATCAATTCTCAATCTGCAGTCCTCGTATATCACTGTAATGCTGTCTAATTTTGTTCAATAATCTGTTTTATGACATCTTTTCACATCTTTCCAGCATCTTTTCAAACTTTTAGTGACACAAACATGGTTCCTAGAGGACCAAATCTTTCACCATGAAATAAAATTCCATTTCTGACCAATTGAAGTGACTGTTATCTACAACTTTTTAAAAAAACATATCATTAAAATAAAATGTGATTTGTTTTTTATTCTGTTCAAAGATTTACAATTTCAGACAACAGACATTATGTATATGCTTTCCTAAAGTGTTTGAGAGGTCAAAGATTTAGTCAAGTAATCTTTTGGAAAGTTTCCTCAGAACCTGACTTCACCTTTGTCATGCTTACTTGTTTTAAATTTTGGTGGTTTTTATAATCATTGGTAAAGTTCTTTAAGGTGCTTTTCTGTGCAAGGAATGCTACATAAATGTAGTCTGGAAATATCTAGGGCCAGACTGTTCAGTTAAAATATTATTTTCATGTGATTTTAAAACATTTGCAGAACTTTTTACTTCAGTAAGTAACAGAATTTTTTTTTCCAGGTTACCTCGCAAGACTGACATGGAACGGTAAATGACTGTTTTCTTTTTTGCATAGTTTTGCTTAGATTTTTTTTTATTTGAATATATTGCTTGTACAGTGGCATGCGAAAGTTTGGGCACCCCTGGTCAAAATTTCTGTTACTGTGAATAGTTAAGTGAGGAGAAGATGAACAGATCTCCAAAAGTCATAAAGTTAAAGATGAAACATTCTTTTCAACATTTTAAGCAAGATTAGTATGTTATTTTTGATTTGTACAATTTTAGAGTGAAAAAAGGAAAGAAGCACCATGCAAAAGTTTGGGCACCCCAAGAGATTTGAGCTCTCAGATAACTTTTACCAAGGTCTCAGACCTTCATTAGCTTGTTAGGGCTATGGCTCGTTCACAGTCATCGTTAGGAAAGGCCAGATGATGCAAATTTCAAAGCTTTATAAATACCCTGACTCCTCAAACCTTGTCCCAACAATCAGCAGCCATGGGCTCCTCTAAGCAGCTGCCGAGCACTCTGAAAATTAAAATAAATGATGCCCACAAAGCAGGAGAAGGCTATAAAAAGATAGCAAAGCATTTTCAGGTAGCTGTTTCCTCAGTTCGTAATGTAATTAAGAAATGGCAGTTAACAGGAATGGTGGAGGTCGAGTTGAGGTCTGGAAGACCAAGAAAACTTTCCGAGAGAACTGCTCGTAGGATTGCTAGAAAGGCAAATCAAAACCCCCATTTGACTGCAAAAGACCTTCAAGAAGATTTGGCAGACTCTGGAGTGCTGGTGCACTCTTTTACTGTGCAGCAACACCTGCACAAATATGACCTTCATGGAAGAGTCATCAGAAGAAAAACCTTTTCTGTATCCTCACCACAAAATTCAATGTCAGAAGTTTGCAAAGGAACATCTAAACAAGCCTGATGCATTTTGGAAACAAGTCCTGTGGACTGATGAAGTTAGAATAGAACATTTTGGCCACAATGAGCAAAGGTATGTTTGGAGAAAAAAGGGTGCAGAATTTCATGAAAAGAACACCTCTCCAACTGTTAAGCACGGGGGTGGATCGATCATGCTTTGGGCTTGTATTGCAGCCAGTGGCACGGGGAACATTTCACTGGTAGAGGGAAGAATGAATTCAATTAAATACCAGCAAATTATGGAAGCAAACATCACACCGTGTGTAAAAGAAAAAAAGCAAGCTGAAGATGAAAAGAGGATGGCTTCTACAACAGGATAACCATCCTAAACACACCTCAAAATCCACAATGGACTACCTCAAGAGGCACAAGCTGAAGGTTTTGCCATGGCCCTCACAGTCCCCTGACCTAAACATCATCGAAAATCTGTGGGTAGACCTCAAAAGAGCAGTGCATGCAAGACGGCCCAACAATCTCACAGAACTAGAAGCATTTTTCAAGGAAGAATGGGCAAAAATCCCCCAACAAGAATTGAAAGACTCTTAGGCTGGCTGCAGAAAGCGTTTACAAGCTGTGATACTTGCCAAAGGGGGTGTTACTAAGTACTGACCATGCAGGGTGCCCAAACTTTGCTTCGGGCCCTTTTCCTTTCTTATTTTGAAACTGTAAAAGATGGAAATAAAAAAGTAATCTTGCTTAAAATATTAAAGAAATGTGTCATCTTTAACTTTATACCTTTTGGAAATCAGGTCATCTTTTACTTGCTTAGCTATTCACAGTAACAGAAATTTGACCAGGGGTGCCCAAACTTTTGCATGCCAGTGTATATTTAAAGACTAAATGTTTAGAGATCTCCATGAGTTTACCATCATTTTGCTAAATTGAAAAAAAAATTATAGTAGGACTAACACTATGTAATTCCAAGCACTGCAGTCCCAAACTATCTGGCCTCTCTTGATATGACAAGAAGTGTCCTATTGATGAGGATGTTTCCTAAGTCATCTAGTCCAAGAATCTTGTGTCAGTCTGTGTTGAAAAAGCTGATATAAGTTGAGAAAGGGTTACTTGATTTTTCTTTGGGCATGATTGTTTGAAGCATGAAAGTGCGTTAATTGACTGCTATAAATATTAATGTCCTACAGAAAATCTTGGTTGAAAATTACAAAGTGATGAGTTAAGTTAATTGTTTCTGTTTGAAAAATATTTCTTTTTTGAAAATTGAAGTTTAAAAAATTAAACATAATATTTTTAAATCCACAGGAAAATTGAAATAGTTCAGTTTGCAAGCCGAACACGTCAACTTTTTGTTCGTTTGTTGGCATTGGTAAAATGGGCAAGTAATGCTGGAAAGGTGGAAAAATGTGCGGTAAGTCTGTTAAAGCCTCATGATGCACAACTCAATAGATGCTTGTACAGATGTATTTTGCATTTATTTTTCTTTTCTTGGACTTGCCCATTACGTTTTCAGGCACTGGGTGTCCTGCACATCTAGTGGTTCATTGTGTCCATATATAGCTATTGTCTATGCAGCATAGATGAAGGGTGCATTCTCGCCTTAGAGAGAGCTTAGGCACGAGTTACTAGCTAAGGTCTAGGGACCTGCATTTGCATCTAGATGGTGTTAATTATCAACAATGTAGCTTTTTTGCCTAACTTCCTTCTGAAAAATACTCAAACCATGAGCGAAGTGGAGAGTTGCAGGTTCCTAGCAAATACTGAATAGTGAGTCAACTTGCCCGGGCAATCATCTGAATTACCATGGAACTATCGGGTTGAGTTTGGAGACTATTACAACACATGCTTCAGTCTTTTAATGGGGCAACATTGATAGCTCCTGTCAATCTCAAGCTCAAAGAAATATTAGTTACTACTTCTCTAGAAGTAAAATACTGCAGATGCTGGAACTCTGAAATAAAAAAGAACACAGGAAATACTGACCAAGTTGGGCAGCATCCAAGGAGAGAAAACAGTTAATGCTTCAAGTCAGAGCCTGATTGTTTGTTGCTTCGGATTCCAACATCTGTAGTCTCTTGTGTCTCCAGAGCCTAATTCTCAATTTGTATTTTCAGTCCTAGATGCAAGTGCACTTGGGGATTTTCTCCTGCACTTCTAAGACGTAACAGAAATGTTTGAACATAAATTTTGTATGTCACAAGTTTTAGGTCCTCTGAAATATTGCTCTTTCAGAACAGCCAAGTGCCTGTTCTTGAATGATCCCAATGGATTTTAATAAAAATTGTTTTGACATTCATCGGGATACAGTTTGTGAATAATCTTGGCTCAGCTGGTAGCTTCATCTGAATTAGGTTGCAGAGTTAAGTTTCACTCCATATTTGAGGACATAATCTCAGCTGCCACGTAGACACAGTGCCCTGTTATCCCAGGAATTGCAGTCTTGTTGATTTATTAAACCAACATTGAAGATCTGATTGTATTTTAAACAAAAGCAGGGAGTTTGCCTTTATTCTGGGAAGTATTTGTCCTTAAACTATTATTACCAGTAAAAGAGTCATTGATAATTCATTTATTTACTATTGTTCAAGTGTTCTTTACTCCATTTTGAGTCATAGAGTTTGGCTGTGACATTTATCTACATGGCAATAATAATGGTACAACCAAAGATGTATTAATGCAGAAGAACTAACAACATTTTTCTGAGAGATGGGATTTTTCCTGCTGCAGTGTAAATCAATATTTGACATGTCACCAATCTGGTTGCAAGTTACTTTATGGCATTAAAACGGAGATCATTATTCCTTTGAAACAGTTTGAGCATTGGTTTACCACACTGAGATTATAGGCATATTGTTATCATGTTAGACAGAAAGTGCAATAGGTGTCAGATTCTGAGGCCACTTCAGCTAATTTTCTTGCCCTTTTTCACTTCTGCAACTGTAATCAGAATTGCCTCTACTTTTATATTAATGTCTCTATTTCTAGGTGGATTGCTGCACATGCGTATCGGTCTCCTTTGTTTTGTTACTCCAGTTCTGGGTCATCTTCAGTTTTATTGAGATTTGGCGATTGATTTCTGTCACCACAAACTTCTGAAGATTTGGTGTTACGACAACAGTTAGCGATGGCTCATTTTATAATTATAACCATTATTCCATCTGTAGTTCAGTGGTTTGAAATTAGTCCACGTCCCCAACTGATCCTTTTTGTTTTGTCTTCCAATGGTAGTTAATAACCAGATGTATGAGAGATGCTTTGTAATTGTTTCCTCATTTATTATTTTCACTTGGGGTGAATGACAACTCATAATAAGTTTCAGATGCCAAACTTCTTAAAGTTTTAAGTTGATATCTTCTATTTGTCCATGGCCTACTGTTAAAGAATTTTGGCTAAATAAATACATTCCACCAGCTAATTTTAACTGAGCACATATAAGAAACTTGTACAGCGTGAGATTTGGATGCTTTTAATATTCAGTTTAGTTTTCTTCAGAATTTGGGATTGAGTTGTGAATGTGAAAGAATTCACGAGCACACCATCCAAGAATATCCTTCCAGCAAGTAATGTTTGGGTTCAAATATGAGTTTTTTGTTGTATTCCAAGAATCAAAGACGTATTAGCTTCAATACTCAGTGCAAATGTATTCTTGAGTGGACTGCTTTTCAAAGACTCTTCCGTCTTGTCTCTCTCGAAATGTTACCTGGAAAATGACTCTTAGATCGCTAAAATTTCTCATGATAGACTAAATTGTTAAACTTAGTAATTTGGTTTAAGTGATTTTAGTTATTACTAAATTCAGAAGGTAATATTCTTGAGAGCAGATCCTTAAGTTTTGTTGTAATTTAGTAATGCAATTTAATTATGTTCATTCTTCATTAATTTTTTTTTCATATAGATGATATCAAATTTCTTAGATCAGCAGGCTTTCATCTTTGTTGACACTGCTGATCGAATGGCATCATTGGCTAGGGATGCTCTGGTTCATGCTCGCCTACCAAGCTTTGCAATTCCATTTGCCATTGATGTCCTTACAACAGGATCATACCCTCGCCTGCCTACTTGTATTCGGGTAAGCCCCTAGATCAAGCATGTAAGAACATGAATGGTGTTTTATTTATCATTGTTTCCTATGTTCTATGTTTCCTATATTCTGTTGAATGAATTACAACACAAAGTAATCAGCCAACGTAGTTATTTAATTTTTTTTTAGTTTATAATGACTTAGAACTTAAAAATATTTTCATCTGTATTAGTTTGGCTTTGAGATAATGAATGAATTTGACTCAGAAAAATGAAAGGTGAAGTTAGACACTTTTTTAAAGTTGTTCAGATATGAAATATCCCGACCTGAATCTTTGATATCTTAAGACTCGTAAAATTATTTTAAAATATTTTTAGAGTGTATGGGGATAGTACGTGGGAAGGGGCTATAGTGAAAGGCACTGTAAGATGTGTTTTTTAGAAAAAATATCCTTTTGAAGAACTTCCCTTTTCAATAGAATTAATAAGATTGGATATGTTGACTGATTTTGGTTTTTTTCCACCTGCTTGTATTGCAGAAAAATATCAGTTTAAGCTATCCTGCTAACTTACTATTAAAGTTAATGGTTACAATTGTATGGGTGTTTATGTTGAAGGGCACAATTAGATTTTTTTAATATAATTTATAACCAATTTAAATTGTTACAGTTAGAATGTGCTTTCTAATTAAATTTGCTTGTAAATTGCCATTAGGATAAAATCATTCCTCCAAATCCAATTACAAAAAGTGAGAAGCAATCCACACTACATCAGCTTAATCAGATTTTGAGACATCGACTTGTGACAACAGATCTGCCTCCACAGTTGGCAAACCTTACAGTTGGTAAGAATTTTATTTAACTTGGTGGTAATTGAGATGTTTGTGTGGGGAAAAGTCTCTACCATGAGCAAACAAAGCTTTCACTCTTTAAATACTCAAACAGTTATGGAATTTATCTTGCAATAATGGTGCTGTGGTTGAAGCCTTTTAGGTTTTGAAACAATATTTTCAATTGTGTCAATGTCCTGAAAGTTTCAGCGCACACCTCAGGACCAGCTGCAAATAATTGATACATTTTTGTTCACCCTTGGCCTAACTTCCAGAACTATTTTGTCATGTTTACATTTTTTTCAAATAATTCCCCAGCTTGGTTGTTTTTGCGTTCAATTATTCAAGCCCTCTTTTATTTTTATCAAACAAGTATCTCAGTTTGGTAATGAAGATTACTATCTTCATCTTCCCTGATATTACAAACATGTTTGTCATTCTTTAATAGCATTCAGAAATATTGTTTGCTTAACGTTAGATATTGAGTTGCCTGAAGAAATCTGAGAAGTTTACTTTAAGAAGGTAGAATCCTGGATTTGAGAAGCCTGTACATGAAGATCAAGGGCTAAATAAACAGATGACTACTGAGGTAGTGGCTTAGAGTGATGATTGTTGCAAAAGGCAATTGCCATGAGATTACAAAGCAACAGTATGGATTTTTCTTCCAGTATATCCTTTTAGCTTAATTATTTACTCCTGTGACATCAATAAAATCTACATTATTTTGGTTAAAATAGTAAAACATGAGACTGTTACCTCAATGGGATGTATGTCCTTTTTTTTGAAATCTATGTTTGGAGTTGGATCATTTGCTTAAAAGATACAGAATTTTTGTGCGTAAACCTCGAATTTCAGTACTAAAATATTTACTAAGTGATTTTAGAAATGATATACAGTAAATATTTACCTATCATAGTGTAAACTGTGATTACACAAAGTATTGCACAAATAAAATAGTTTTAGTTTTTGATATTTATGAACATTTTGCAATATAGTATAAAAGGACAGAAAAGGTACGCATATACTGAATGACTAAGTAAGCCAAAAACTGGAATACATCGAAGTTTAGTATTTTGAGGTCTTTCATGTGTCATGATTCAGATTGAATAAAGCTATTTTTAGCCAGTGAAGTTAATTTAGTTTAGAATGCATAAAGATTGTATGAATGTTCTAATGTTGAAATTCTGGTCCTTTCTGCAAAGCTAATGGACGTGTTAAGTTTCGTGTTGAAGGTGAATTTGAAGCTACACTTACAGTGATGGGCGATGATCCTGAAATTCCCTGGCGACTCCTCAAGCTGGAAATACTAGTCGAAGATAAGGAAACAGGAGGTAATTTGCTGTTCATCATAAGGCACAAATATTCACTGGAACTAATTATCAATAACATCTTTATCACACATCTGCAAGAAAGCTTACTTGACTGTTTGTGCTTTGCCCTCGTCAAACAAAAGTTAGTCCTCCATTTTGTTTTCTAGTTGGGTCCTGCTTCAATAATAAATTAAAAATTACTTAAGTGAAAGAAAGCATTCTATATTTTCAGCACCATGCTTCTTATTTGCAATTTATTTTGTATTTATTGCTTGAGCACGATTCCTTACCTATTGCAAGATTTTCACATTGTGGCCATTTTAGTTGAACATTCACACCTGATTAGGTAGCCGTGGACGATGCCTCATGTAATAGTTTATCGACTTGCTCCAGAAAGTGAGTGGTTGTTTAATTTCTTTGTTAAATGTCCTTTTGATATTCTGGGATGTTTTTGAATATTTGCAATATTATAATGTCATCCAGACTACATCGTAATCTCTTTCAAGTTCTTGAACTCAAACTATTTTAATAGTTTGATCATTTATTTTCACTGAAAAGATTACAGATTCAATTTTACTCTTGTTGCAGATATCTTCATCGTAGTTTGCTTATTGTCTTTGTGTTCTTATTTCAGATGGTCGTGCGCTGGTTCATAGTATGCAGATCAATTTCATTCATCGGCTGGTACAGTCCAGACTATTTGCTGATGAGAAACCTCTACAAGACATGTACAACTGTTTACGTATCCAAATTGTTAACAAATAGAATGTTACCTTTTTTGGAGAAGTGCTAGGTGTTAGTCACTGAATGTTGCCATTATAGATCTAATATATAATATTCAATATTGAATATTAATTAATTCTAACTTCTAAATGTTTCTTCACTGAATGACTGCTGAAGTATATCTTGAATAATAGTGGCCAAAGTTACTAAAATTGTTAACAATCATATATACCAAAAGTAACTGTCTTGTAAGTTTACATTAATGCAGTTTTAAAAAATTTTGTATTTTTACATAACTTTTTCCTTTTAATATGGATTTATAAATGCTTCAGTATTCTTCAGGGATTTTTCAAATATTTTTATTCATTTTTCATTGTTGACCTTTTCACTTTCATTGCTATTGCTCTATTGAGCACAAAAAGAGATTTAATTCCTAACTATCCTACATTGTTAAGTACACTTTCCAGCTGCCCCGTGTAGGTTGAATTGTGGCCAAATTAGTGTTGTTCTTTTTTTTTTCATGCATCAATTGCTTCAGTGTTCACTAGAGAGAGAGAGACTTTGAATGTGAGGTCAGATTAGGACAGGCTAATGTCCTGAAGTATGTCGAGGTTAAGTTAGAGATAGTGTTGGAGCTTCTGAAAAACATTAGGACAGATAAGTCTCTGGGACTAGTCGGGATATACCCCAGGTTACTACAGGAGGTGAGGGAAGAGATTGCTGGGGTGTTGACAATAATATTTGCATCCTCCCTGGCCACAGGAGTGGTACCAGAGGACTGGAGGATGGCTAATGTTGTTCCCTTGTTCAAGAAAGGTAATAGAGATAATTCTGGGAATTATAGACCAGTGAGTCTTACGTCAGTGGTGGACAAGCTGTTGGAGAGGATTCTTAGGGACAGGATTTACGAGCATTTGGAGAAGCATAGTCTTATTAGGGATAGTCAGCATGGCTTTGTGAGGGGCAGGTCATGCCTCACGAGCCTAATTGAGTTTTTCAAGGAGGTGACAAAACAAATAGGTAAGGTGGTGGATGTGGTGTATATGGACTTTACTGAAGTGTTTGACAAGGTTCCCCATGGTAGGCTCTTCCAGAAAGTCATGAGGCATGGGATCCATGGAGACTTAGCAGCATGGATTCAGAATTGGCTTGCCCACAGAAGGCAGAGGGTGCTAGTAAATGAAGAATATTCTGCCTAGAGGTCGGTGACTAGTGGTGTTCTGCAGGGATCTGTTCTGGGACCCCTGATCTTTGTGATACATGAAGGCGGAGTACAAAGTTAATGGCAGGATTCTGAGCGATGTGCAAGAACAGAGGGATTTTGGGGTCCAAGTCCATAGATCCCTCAAAAGTTGCCACGCAAGTTGATAGGGTGGATAAGCATATGCTGTGCTGGCTTTCATTAGTTGGGGAATTGAGTTCAAGAGCCGCGAGGTAATGTTGCAGTTCTCTAAAACTCTGGTTACACCACACTTGGAGTATTACGTTCAGTTCTGGTCACCTCTTTATAGGAAGGATGTGGAAGCTTTAGAAGGGGTGCAGAGGAGATTTACCAGGACGCTGCCTGGATTAGAGAACATGTATTACGAGGAAAGGTTGAGCGAACTAGGGCTTTTCTCTATGGAGCGACGCAAGATGAGAGGTGACTTGATAGAGGTATATAAGATTATGAGGGGCATAGATAGAGTGGACAGCCAGTACCTTTTCCCCAGGGTGGTATTAGCAAATACCAGAGGACATCTGTTTTGGGTCAGAGGAGGAATGTTCAGGGGAGATGTCAGAGGTAGGTTCTTTGCACAGAGAGTGGTAGGTGCCTAGAAAGCACTGCCAAGGGTGGTTGTAGGGGCTGATACAACAGGGACATTTAAAAGGCTCTTAGATAGGCATGTGGAAGTAAGAAAAATGGAGGATTGTAGGCTGTGTAGGAGGGAAAGGTTAGATCGATCATTGACCAGGTGTTCATACAGTTCGGCACAACATTGTGGGCCAAAGGGCCCGTACTGTGCTGTACTGCTTTATGTTCTAGATGTTGCACGTTTTGTGTTTCAACGGCACATCTTGCAAGATGGTAAGACTCAATCAGGTTTACTATCACTGATATATGTCGTGAAATTCGTTGTTTTGTGGCAGGACATAAAAATTACTATAAGTTACAAAAATAAATAAATAGTGCAAAAGAGGGATAACGAGGTAATGTTCATGAACCGTTCAGAAATCTGATGGTGGAGAGGAAGAAGCTGTTCCTAAAATGTTGAGTGCAGGCCTTCAGGCTCCTGTACCTCCTCCCCGATGGTAGTAACACGATGAGGGTCCTTAATGATGGATGCCACCTTCTTGAAGCATTGCCTCTTGAAGATGTCCTCGATGATGGGGAGGGCTGTGCCTGTGATGGAACTGGCTAAGTGGTTGCATCAGTGTGTTGGGCCCAAGATAGATCCTCTGAGATGTTGACACCCAGGAACTTGAAGCTGCTCACCTTTTCCACCACCGACCCCTCAATGAAGACTGGTGTGTGTTCTCCCAACTTCCCCTTCCTGAAGTCCACAATCAATCCCTTGGTCTTGCTGATGTTAAGTGAGAGGTTGTTGTTGCAATGCTACTCAACCAGCCGATCGAGCTCACTCCTGTACGCCTCCTCATTGCCATCTGAGTTTCTGCCAACAACAGTAGTGTCATTGGCGAATTTATAGATGGCATTTGAGCTATGCCGAGCCACACCACACTAATGATAGAATTACAGACAAACTTCATATGAAGCTGGAGTTTTATTTTCACTGTACTTTTCACTGAAATTTCATTGCCATTTCATTGTACTTTGTCTCTTCCACACTCCCCACACCATCACTTTGCCTTGCTTTGTGCTGTTTGAGTCGATCATTGTTGCAAGTAACATATTTATGATCCAATCTGGTGTACTGCATTTCCTGCTTACTCTGGTGTCCATTATGTTGGGGGAACTACAAATGTAATGGATGATCCTGAGCTTCCAGCTGACTGTTATTTTCACTCTCCTTGCTCCGGCCATTTTTTGGCTTCCTGAGATGCTCTAATGAAACTTGATTCATTAATCCAGCACCTCAGCTTCCAATTAGATGTAATCAAGACTTGATTGAAAATCAGAAAACTGCAAGTGCTGGAAATCTGAAATAAAAACAAAATACAATGAGCACTCAATAGGTCCTGCTGCTTATTGGGGGGGGGGGGGGGGGAAAGAAACAGTTAATATTTTTGATGAATGACCTTTGACTTGCAATGTTAACTCTCAAGTGCTTCCAGCATTTTGTATTCGGACTCAATATTAAATTTAATATAGTCGGCCATTTTAGCTTTCTACCTCAGATTTCCAGCTCAGTTTTTGTTTTCTGCCCTCTTTTTGGGAATTTTAGATTTCATTCATCTTTATTTATACCTCCCACAGAGATTGTTATTCACTGGCCTTTAACATCCTTGTTGAGTTGGCACTGTGACTACTTGTATTATTCCACTGGTCTTTCCTTTTGCTCTGCTCCTACTACTTTCTCTGCAGCTTAGAAATTGGTTATTTCTCATTTTCTCCTCGCATTAATTCAGTTTCTCTCTTCATAGATGTTTGCACAAGAAAAGTTTTTTCGTTAATCTTCATTTTGCTAAATAAGAAATAATATTGCGATACTGCATCAATGATTATTGTCCATTTTAGCTTTTAAGAGTTCCTTAACCTTTTATCTTAGACTCATTCTGTTTGTCATTGCAACTGGAAGTTTTACACTCGCAGGCACAGATGCTAATCCGTGAACGTTGGGGTGATCTTGTTCAGGTCGAACGGTATCAACCTGGAAAGTGCCTGACTTTGGTTGTTTGGAAGTGAGTAAATCATAATTATGTTGCAAATTGAGTTTTTGAGATGTTGAAATTAATTACTTTGGTGTACACAGAGAAGCATTGTGAATTAAGTATTAAGAATAAGTAAACTTGCATGATTTGACTTGCAATTTGCTATTCTAACCAATTTATTTAACTAATTCATTAGATCTTGAAGGATTAATTAAAGTTCATGAATGGTCATTAAAATCACGTATTTGTGCTTGTTGTTTATTTAGATAAATTAGAAAATTGAAAATTTCATTGGAAATCCAGTCGTTGGCATACTTAATTTGTATTGACTGGAATTGAATGAAGAGTGCTTTTCCTCAAACTCTGATTGACTGATCGGTTGATTAGTGCCTCATATGTCTTTTACTTTTATAGATAGAAACATTTCCATTAGCTGATTAACTTTCATACACCAGGACTTTTCATCAGAACTAGGAAGAGTTGTAAATTAAGTGCTATTTAAGGTGAAGAGAGTGGAGTGGCTAGGTGGTGGGGTGTAGAGAGACGAAAAGAAAAATTTGTGTGATACGCTGAAGATCTGGAAAGAGTGAGTGACAGGTGGTGATGGCTGAAAGAAGATGGTAAAGATGTGGCAGAAAATGAATGAAGTCTGAAATGTCAAGTCAGGAGGAAAAGAAAAAGTGAATGATGGCCATGTGAGGTACTTCACTAGCATGGTTATTCATGTATTGCATATTTCTGCATTTTCTCCCTCTCTTTTCTGGTATTTGAGCTCTCATTTGTCACTGCCTGTGGATATAGCTCTCTCGCCCTCTTTCAGCTGGCAGTAAAAACAGAAAATGCTGGAAATACTCAGCAGTTCGTGCAGCATCTGTACAAATAACACTTGGGTCTCATTTCAGGTCTGAGGAAGGGTTATTGACCAGAAATGTTAACTCTGTTTCTCTCCCTGCCTGACATGAGTATTTTATTTTCTACTTTTATTTCAGATTTCCTATATCTGCAGTTTATTTTAAATCTGCTCTTTCATTTGGCAGAACTGCCACTCCAGTCTCTCCAGTTCAATCTCCACTGTATCATGAACTTTCCTCTTTGTTAGCTCTGCCCCTAATCCCCCTACTCTTCCCTCTCCCCCCCCCCCCAACCCATTCTTTTCTACACTTAAAACCCATTTCATCAGAATTGGGAAGAGTTTTTTTTTAAAAAAGGTATGGTTTTTGACCTGAAATGTTAATTATTGTTTATCTTCTGCTGAGTATTTCCATCATTATTTGTTTGTTTTTAAATCGCTAGTATACAGCTAAATGAATATGAAACAAAATAGTACTCTGACGTGTTCATATCAGTGAGTGGGATGAACCTATTTGCTGGAGCACTAGCTGTGGGATCTCAGTTTAATTTGAAATGTTGTGTTTAGACATTCGAAATTCTAACTTTTGGGCCAACCTTCTGCTATCCTAAAGTGCAAGTATCAATATTCTGAATATTGACACCATTTAGTAATTAATTCATACCAAAGTTACTACTTGATTGTGTAGCAGGATTATGTGCTGTATCATGCTGATCCAGGCCCACGCCTTATGGACACTCTCTTGATCTTGGTCAGTTAGGGAAGTGGGCCGAGGAGTGGCACATGGATTTCAATTTAAGAGTGAGGTGATGCATTTTGGAAAGTCAAACCAGCATAGGATTTTAAAGGGACCTGAGGGGCAACTTTTTCCACACACAAGGTGGTGAGTATGTGGAACGAGCTGCTAGAGGAAGTGGTTGAGGTACAGTAGTATCATTTAAGAGGCACTTGGATATGTACATGGAGGGGCAGGGCTTAGAGGGATATGGGCCGAACACAGGAAATTGGGACCAGCTGGTTGGGCACTGTGGTCGGCATGGACTCGTTGGGCCGAAGGGTCTGTATCCCTCCTGTATTTGCTCTGTGACTTTGTTCTAGCCCCATGGATGCATGAAATTTTGTGTCCACATGGCTCCCAATGCACATGCTGTCAATCTGCTTTACACTGTTTACAAGTGTCTCTGGTTGAGGGGCTTTTCATCTTTTAAAGTTTTGTTCTGAAGTCTATATATTATCTAATTTCCGAATCTGAATGTGATAACCACTAAATTACTGTGTGAGATGATTTTATACAATAAAACTCGTTTTATCATTCACTGGGTTTTTATATCATATATAGCCAGCAAGTCTTGGGAAGGAAGACGGGCAGTGCTTCTGTTCACAAGGTCATGATAAAGATTGATGAGAATGACTGCTCAAAACCATTACAAATATCTCATGATCCACCATTGCCAGCTGGTGATTCTAAATTAATAGAACGTGCTATGAAGGTAATATGATATTTATGTCCCTGTGAATTTAATTTAATTTTCCTGTATCAATTATAGTTGGAAAGAAAACAGTACAATTTCATTTCTCAGCATGGGCCTTTTTACATGGTTGTATTGGTTAATGTCCTTAATTCTCATATACTATAAATGTAATTGTATGTATTTTGTTTGCAATTTGAAGCAAAACAAACTTATTTGGTTCTGGGAACAGGTACTTCTTTGAAGAAAAATATCTTTAACTAGTAGATCTACTCATTTAAGTCTGATATGTTGTGATTTTGGGCTGGATTGAGCTCCAGTGTGAGTGTTAGTTCAGTAGGGATCGGCCACATCTGCCCTCTGACATTTTGTCTGCTTTCATCTCTGTGCTCTGTGGCACAGAAGTGCAGAACACACTGAAGGTTGGATGTGAGCACATCTGACATCCTGCTCCACCCCGGACTCCATTTAGAATGGGGTTATTGCATCATACAGGTTAAGTTTTTGTTTATTTTTATTTAGTTTCACTTTTTATTTGTATCTTCAGCAAATTTGTAATAGGTTAGTGTTTGGTAACTAATGTTACTGCTTTTTAATTACTTTTTAAAGGACATTTACTTAAATCATTGATATCCACTTACCACCATGTAGCCTATTCAGCCTTGTGGAAGGATTGTGGAGTGGGGGGCTCCAGCATTCAAAAGCTGGATCCTTCAGGGCCCACAAACAGATGGTGCAGCTGTGGGGGCACATGCTGGGTTGTGTCAAGCACTATTATTTTATTATTAATCTGTTTTATAAGCAAGAGTCATATTTTGTCTTGTATTACACAAATTTTTAATGAATTTTGAGAAGCCTATGAGATGAGAATCTGAATATTCTCGCTATCCATTTCCAAGAATTGTTGATGCAACCAATGGATATGATTGTCTTTTGATGTGGGAATATTTCATTATCATTAAAGCTTTACCTCCCAAAGTCTTGGTGGCCAATATAAGTGTTGATGGAAGGGACTTTGTTGAATGCTGTTTTATCCAAAGAAGAATGTGTAATTTGAAAAAAACATTAACACATATGAAAGAATAATAAATACATTCACAGTTCCTTGATTGATGTAGCATTGTTTCCAGATCATTTGTGGTCACATTGATTTCAAATGGACTTGGAAAAATGAGTTGTTAATGCCAATGACTACTCTATTCCACAGGTTGACCAC
The DNA here is from genome assembly GCF_009764475.1 of Pristis pectinata. Taxonomy (NCBI): domain Eukaryota; kingdom Metazoa; phylum Chordata; class Chondrichthyes; order Rhinopristiformes; family Pristidae; genus Pristis; species Pristis pectinata. Next base: position 87,717,481 of record NC_067408.1, on the reverse strand, counting down.
CTTTCTGTAGAGAAGCTTTTGATTGACAGTGTCCACGCACGTTCACATCAGAAACTACAGGAGCTGAAAGCCATTCTGAAGAGCTATAATCATAATGATAACTGTATGTTACACAATAATGATTCTTGGGGAAAATAAGATTATTATTTCAATAACATCACATTTTTATAGAATATGAATGAAATGCTGCTTCTTCTCTACAATTGCCTTTTAGCAGATTTCTCAGTATTTTCTGAATTTACTGCCTGCAAGAGATGCAGAATTGGAACATTGTAAAGAGTTGTATGAAAGTTGATTTAGATAGTTGGGTTTCAGAACAGATAGATGGATGAGAATATCTGTCGTGATGACATAATGATAATGTTCTATAGTTGAAGATTAATTTTGGGATAGTTGACATAAGCAGATGGAAGAAAAATCAATTTGCAAGAGAAAATTCAGCTTATGAGGTTTAAAGCAACTTATGTAGTCACTATTTATACCTGTGAAGAAGAAAAAAAACAACTTCCAAGTTGTGACTTTTAATTTTTAACCTTTTCAGCCTTTATTGAGACAGCCCTGCCAACACTGGTAATTCCAGTCTTGGAACCTTGTGGTCGATCTGAATGTCTTCATATTTTTGTGGATCTGCATTCAGGAATGTTTCAACCTATGTTATATGGGATTGGTAAGTGCATAGATCTGTGTACCATTGAAACTTAACGCAAAATACATTTTAAAAAAATGTGAGGTGTTTTTGTTAGGGGCAACAATTTAAGTAAAGTAAGCATTAATTTTTCATAACCAATGCAGAATAAATAATTTTGTTGGAAGAAGGAAATAAATTAAGTAAATGTAATTAGTGTATTTTTTAAAATAAGTTTAAGACACCAATAGTTCAGCTATATCAAACAAAAATAATTTCTATGTAGCTCATTGAAGATGGACAGCTGTCAGGCTTGTTATTAAGTATCTAATAGAACTGTTCTTTGTCAAGTAAATTAGACATTTAAAGTTTACTGCTAAAGTTGTGATTATTTAAAATATGTTTTCAAATTTTGTCTTGGCGTCCACCTTATAGCAGCAACTCGCTTGTATCACATTTCATTGTAACAGAACATCCCAAAGTGCTTTTACAGTAGCAGAATATGATGCTAATACACAAAATGTACAAGGACATGTGACAAAAGCCTTACTTCGAGTTGGTTTAAAAAATGAAAGATATTTAGAGGTAAGGTTTAGTTTTTGGCCTTAGCAGCTGACACTGCAGCTGCTTGTGGTACTGTGATTAAATTTGAAGAAGATCAAGAGGCCAGAAATATGAGCATTTCTAGGGCTGGGGGATATCAAGAAGTAGGGTAGAACAGGGCTATAGAGGGAATTACAAACAGAGGAGAATTTTAAAACAAAGGTCGTGCTTAACTGTGTCAGCAAGAATAGTGCTGTTAGGTGAATGCAGCTTGACTGAAGTTTGGACGTAGACAGTAGAGCTTTAGATGATGTTGCATTCATGGAGGGTGAATTGAAACATTGTTGAACAGTGGATCAGGTGTGGATGAAGGTTTTGGGAGCAGATGGATCTGAAGGAGATGTGAGGTTATGAATTATATGGAGGTAGCAATTAGATAGTCTTGGTGATGACACAGATACGTGGCTTGATAATCTCAAAGTTGCCAGCAGTTTGACAACAGTCTGGCAAGAATTCAATGAGTTTACAAGAATTCCTAATGCATATTTTGGAAAGTAAAAGTTAATGATTTCCAGGGCAAGGAGACCTCGTCATTATTTGAGATTTGTTTTCATGATCTGCACACTGGAATTGCAAATATGCACATAATTTCACAGCAAAAACAAAAGCAACTAAATTAGCAACTATAAATAATGTGTGATAATTATTTCTTTACATTTTCTTAAATTTCTATCATTGCTACCCACATGATCCAATCATGTCTCATTTATTTGTTATGTTGTCCTTTTATTGTGCATTGTCATTGTTCTTATCAGACCAGTCTACATTAGACGATATTGAAAAGTCCATCAATGATGAGATGAAGCGAATTATCCCTTGGCTTCAGCAACTGAAGTAAGTATGAAATACTAATTTGTTCGAACTTAGTAGAAGGGAGGAAATAAGAAACAACCAGAAGGAAAGGGGAAAACTACTCCTTTACATTTACAGGTCATCCCTCAGTTATGACAGGGTTCTGTTTCTGTTTCTTATTAATAACCTGAACAATTCACAAGTCAGAAATGCAGCATGAACAGAGTTTCCACACGGCAGAAGATGCCTGCAGCAGCTGACAGATCCATCTGCTGGTCTCCCCAAACGCTCATTTGTATGAACATAAATCAGGCATTCATAAGCTTGGGAGTACCTATATTCTGTTAAATCTGGGTGATGTTCTTTCAAATGTGGTCTTACTTTTTAACGTTTAAAACAAAAAATTGCCCTTCAGGTTTTGGCTTGGACAACAACGTTGCAGACAGTCTGTGAAGCACCTTCCCACCATCTGCAGTGAGACATTACATCTTTCAAATATTTCCTCTCATCCAGTTGGAAACCTCTCAAAACACAAACTGTTCATCAAGCTAACACGTCTTCCTCAGTATTATATTGTAAGTTTATTTCATTGATAAAACCATCCTTCTCTAAATATTATACATGCGACACCCCCACATTATGGTTGTTCGGGTAATGGAAATCTGCCGTTACAGAATTCACAAATCACTGCCAAAAAAATTGGGGATACGGAATAAAAATTCGCTCTTATGAAATTTATGTGGAAAAGAAAAGTAAATAAACATAACATTTATTATTTTGTTCTACTTTCATTTTTTGGTGTGTGTACAGGTGATGCAGCTTCACATTATGGAAAACATATCTTCTAGGAATGAAACCTCCCCCATAACATGGGAGTCACCTGTGTATAAAAATATTTATAAACTTAGAATTTTTAGCTACAAGAGAATTGGTCACATTGATAATTATAAAACTAGTTTATTGTTAGTAAGCACGTTTCCTTACTCTTCCCTTCCAAATTGGCCCCTGTCATGCAGTGTTCTCAGCCCAAGATGGTAGGATGCTGGCACACTGTCAGACCACCAGTAATATTCTTTAATCCCTACGTGGAAGAATGTAAGACCGTTGATGTACTGTTCTCACCTTTTTTTTTGTCTATTTTAACTGCCAAGTTCAGTAAGTGTGTATATGCAGTAAAATGTTCAAATTGTCCAATTCAAATCAAATTGAAGTTGCTAAATTTTATGGAATAGGTTTTGTTTTTAGTAGTTCTTATTGGTGATTAAGTAATAACATTTCTGTTTTTCTTTCAGGTTGTGGAAATGGAAGATAAGCCAGGATGCCCTGTAGACTTGCAGTATAAATATTATTTTCTCTCTCTAAGTCAAGGGCTAACTGATCCAGATGATTGTCCTCCCACTGCACTACTTTTGCAACAGTTCAAACCAAACATTGAGGACCTAGTGCTGAATGTGAAAGCTGGGAAGCATGCCAAGGCTGGGGACAAGCACAAGGTTTGGATTTTGAATTAAAACTGAGGCTTGAGATTACTAGATGTTACAGGAGTTGTAGAATTGTACAGCACAAGAACAGGCCTTTCAGCCCACCATATCCATTCCTTCCATTGTACCTATCTACACTAATCCCATTGACCTGCATTGGGTCCACTGCCTTCTATGCCTTGGTGATTCAGATACTTGTCTAGATGCTTCATAAATGTTGTGAGAGTGTCTGCTTCCATCATCTTTTCAGGCAGCACATTCCAGACTCCAATGACTCTCTGTGTAGGGGGAAAAAAATTCCCCTCACATCCCCTCTAAACCTCCTACCTCACCTTAAATCTATGCCCTCTTGTCTTTAGACATATCTACCATGAGGGGAAAAAAGATTTTTACTATCGACCCTATCTGTTTCCTCCCCACCCTCCCCCCCCCCCAATGTTATATACCTCCTCTGCTCCAGGAAAATAAACCAAGCCTATGCAGTTTATCCTTGTAACTGAAATGCTCATACAGGGGTGAATCTTGTCTGAATCCTTTCCAGTGCAATCACATCCTCCTTATAGTATGGCAACCAGAACTGCACATAATACTCCAAACCAAACTTTTATAAAGTTGTAACATGATGACCAGCTCTTGTATTCTGTGCCAAGGCCAATGAAGGCTTTTTCACCGCCTAATCCACCTGTGCTGCCTGTCGAAGACACTGAGACTTAAGCAAGAATCCCAAAACAACCCTCCACCACCACCCTTTGCTTCCTATTTTCAAGCTAATTTTGAATCCAATTTGCATGCCTGCCCTGGATCCCATGGGGTCTAAACTTCTGGACCAGCCTACCATATGGGATCTAGTCAAAGGCCTTACTAAAATCCATGTAGACCTTTATCAATATGCTTAGTTATCTCCTCAATGACAAAAGTCAAATAAATTTGTGAGCTGATATTTTCCACAAGCAAAGCTATGCTGACTATACCAAATCAATCCCTGCCATTTCAAGTGAAGGTAAGTCCCGTCCTTAGAATTTTTTCCAGTAGTTTCTTTACCTCTGAAAGACTATTTGCCCTTTTTTCCCTGCTGCCCTTCTTGAATGAAGGAGCAAATCTGTTATCTTGAGGCATCTGGTATGGTTAACGAAGACGCAAAAATGTCAGTTAAAGCCACAGCAATCTGCTCCCTTGCCTCCTAGGATACACCTGGGATACATCTCATCAAGCCCAGGGAAGTTATCCACCTTTATGCATCCCAAGGTATCCATCACCTCCTCCTTAATGCTAATGCGCTCCAGCATGTTGCCATCCCTCGCATTGAACTCTCCCTCTACCATGTCCTTTTGCATGAATACAGATGAGAAGTATTCATTTAGAATATTGCCCACATCACCTGGTTCCACACAGATTGCCCTCTTTGATCCTCAGGAACGACTCTTTCCGTGGTTACTGTCTTCCTCTTAATATACTTACAAAACACCTGGGGACTCACCTTAATGTTGTCTGCCAATGATATTTCATTGTCCCTTTTTGCCTTCCTATTCCTTTTCCTTTGAGTATAGAAGTTACCGAATGAAGGTTAGATGTCCTTGATTTTCTTAACACATTTTTTCACAATTTATAGCATGTATGTGTGAATTCCTGAAGATATGGAAAGAAGTTTTGGGCAAGGATGTGTGTTTGGCTAAGAGAAAATTATTCACATTTCATAGATAAGTATTGGACTGATTCAATTTTGTGATGTCAGTTGCAAATGCTTTGTAATCCTGTTTTGGTCAGCAAAAAAGTTAATTTAAAAGAATGAGAATTCCCAATGTGGTGCAATACTGCTAGTAAATACAGTGGCATGCAAAAATTTGGGCACCCCTGGACAAAATTTCTGTTACTGTAAATAGTTAAGTGTGTAGAAGATGAACTGATCTCCAACAGTCATAAAATTAAAGATGAAACATTCTTTTCAACATTTTAAGCAAGATTAGTATATTATTTTTGTTTGGTACAATTTTAGAGTGAAAAAAGGAAAAGAGTACCATGCAAAAGTTTGGGCACCCCAAGAGATTTGAGCTCTCAGATAACTTTTACCAAGGTCTCAGACCTTCATTAGCTTGTTAGGGCTATGGCTTGTTCACAGTCATCGTTAGGAAAGGCCAGATGATGCAAATTTCAAAGCTTTATAAATACCCTGACTCCTCAAACCTTGTCCCAACAATCAGCAGCCATGGGCTCCTCTAAGCAGCTGCCGAGCACTCTGAAAATTAAAATAAATGATGCCCACAAAGCAGGAGAAGGCTATAAGAAGATATCAAAGCATTTTCAGGTAGCTGTTTCCTCAGTTTGTAATGTAATTAAGAAATGGCAGTTAACAGGAATGGTGGAGGTCGAGTTGAGGTCTGGAAGACCAAGAAAACTTTCCGAGAGAACTGCTCGTAGGATTGCTAGAAAGGCAAATCAAAACCCCCATTTGACTGCAAAAGACCTTCAGGAAGATTTAGCAGACTCTGGAGTAGTGGTGCATTGTTCTACTGTGCAGCAACATCTGCACAAATATGACCTTCATGGAAGAGTCATCAGAAGAAAACCTCACCACAAAATTCAATGTCGGAAGTTTGCAAAGGAACATCTAAACAAGCCTGATGCATTTTGGAAACAAGTCCTGTGGACTGATGAAGTTAGAATAGAACATTTTGGCCACAATGAGCAAAGGTATGTTTGGAGAAAAAAGGGTGCAGAATTTCATGAAAAGAACACCTCTCCAACTGTTAAGCATGGGGGTGGATCGATCATGCTTTGGGCTTGTATTGCAGCCAGTGGCACAGGGAACATTTCACTGGTAGAGGGAAGAATGAATTCAATTAAATACCAGCAAATTATGGAAGCAAACATCACACCGTCTGTAAAAGAAAAAAAGCAAGCTGAAGATGAAAAGAGGATGGCTTCTACAACAGGATAACCATCCTAAACACACCTCAAAATCCACAATGGACTACCTCAAGAGGCACAAGCTGAAGGTTTTGCCATGGCCCTCACAGTCCCCTGACCTAAACATCATCGAAAATCTGTGGGTAGACCTCAAAAGAGCAGTGCATGCAAGACGGCCCAACAATCTCACAGAACTAGAAGCATTTTTCAAGGAAGAATGGGCAAAAATCCCCCAAACAAGAATTGAAAGACTCTTAGCTGGCTGCAGAAAGCGTTTACAAGCTGTGATACTTGCCAAAGGGGGTGTTACTAAGTACTGACCATGCAGGGTGCCCAAACTTTTGCTTCGGGCCCTTTTCCTTTCTTATTTTGAAACTGTAAAAGATGGAAATAAAAAAGTAATCTTGCTTAAAATATTAAAGAAATGTGTCATCTTTAACTTTATACCTTTTGGAAATCAGGTCATCTTTTACTTGCTTAGCTATTCACAGTAACAGAAATTTGACCAGGGGTGCCCAAACTTTTGCATGCCACTGTATGTGGCTGGTAACTGGAGAAAGCCTGAGGCACAGTATCAGTAAGAATAGATGCAAGTAGTATGGGGGCACATACAAAGCACTAGTCTCTTAGCCCAAGAACTACCCTAGCTCATCTCTTTGGAATGTGTCCAGTATCAGTAAATCCTTTCGTAAATGTTTAATATAATGGAGTATAATGAACTTGTCTTTTGGTGAAGGCACAGGGATGATTTTGGGGATGAAAAATTTGTGTCAATATGGATAACCCTTTCAAATAAAGCAGCACAGGAACAAAGGCTGACTTTAAACCACCTTCTGCGTGGTCAGGTTCTATGATAAATCTTTTGGTCAGGGTCCAGTTCTGATCGGAACTCGCTGCTGTAATGCCACCCAGTGGTGAATATTGTGCGCTGCAATTAAAATCTACATCCAGGGGTTCAAGTTCAGTTGATTGACAGTCATGATGTCAAATGTCTTTTCATTCCACCTACTGAAAGTGCAATGCCATTAGACTGTTGGGAATAGGCTATTTGTTATGTACTAAATGTATTTTTTACATTTGTTGCCTGCCTAAGTTTGAATCATTAACATAAATGACAAAAGCAGAAGGAAGCTCCTCGTTCCTGCTCTGCTATTTAGTAAGATCACGGCTGATCTTCTACCTTAACACCACTTTCCTGCATTAACCACAAATTCCTCGATTCCTTTAATACCTAAAAATCATTGTCTTAATTGTACTTAGCAACTGCGCCACCACTGCCCCATTGGGTAGAGAATTTCAAAGATTCACTATCCTTCTAGGGAAAGGAATTTGTTCTCCAGTCTGTCCTGAATGTGTTGAAATTATGACCCTGATTACAGACGCACAGCCATGGGGAAACATCAACTGTGCATCTATTCTGACAAGGCCTTTAAGGAGTTTAAATGTTTCACTGTGATCAGCTTGCATTCGTTTAAGTTTAAGGGAGCATAGGCATTGGTCAATCTCTGTCCATGTGACATGCCCACCATCCCTGGAAATGGTGTTGTGAATCTTTGCTGCATTCCTCTATTGCAACACTTTCCTTCCATGGATGGTGAGACTAGACCTACACACTGTATTGCAAATACAGTCTCACCAGGGCTCAGTGTAATGGGTACAATAAATCTCTAATCTTGTACTGAAATCCTTCTGCAATAAAGGCCAACATATCATTTGCCTTCCTAATTACTTGCTCAATCTACATAAAAACGTGAGAGTGTCGATCTGTGTAGAAAGACACCTAACTCCTTCTGAGCACCAAAACTTCTCAATCTTTATCACTTAAACATTATTGTGCCTTTTTTTTAAATGTCTCCTCCTCCAAATCCCCTAAATTCGTGTTTCCTGCATTTTTCTCACACCCCACGCCGCCATCCAACTTCGTGTCATTTGCAAACTTGTTCATATTGCAATTTAACCCATTGTTCAAATCATTGATTTGTGGTCTCATCTGTGGTCTCAGCATTGATCCCTGCAGCATCTCGCTGGTCACAGCCTCCCAACCAGGAAATGGCCCACTTACTCCTCCTCCCTGTTTTGTAGGTAACAATCCACTCCATTATTTTTCGCCAATACTGTGACCTCTAATTTTATTTGATCATCTCCTGTGTGGCATTTTAATGAATCCTTTGGAATGTCAAGATGCACCACATCAACTTGTATCTGGTTATACCTCAAAAAATTCTGACACATTTAGGAAACATGAATTTTCTTTCATAAACCCATGATGATTCTGCACAATCCTATTATTTTCTATGTGCCCTGTTGCTATTTCCTTAATAATTGATTCTAGCAGTACCCTTAATTCTGATAGATTAACTGGTTGATAGTACCCCCATTTCTTTTCCTCTCTTTCCTTAAGTAGTGGGGTTATATCGCTACTTTCCAAACTGTGAGCACTGTACAAGAAACTAATGTTGGAACCTGTGTATCTACTATTTCCATAGCCACTGCTTTCAAAACACCAGGATGTAGAGAGAACATAGAATGGTAAAGTATAGGAACAGGCCCTCCGGTCCATGATGTTGTATGAAACTAATTAAACTAGTAATTAAATGCCTAACTAAACTAATCCCTTCTGCCCACACAATGTCTATATTCCTCCATTCTCTGCACATTCATGTACCCATCTAAGAACCTCTTAAATACCTCTATCATATTTGCCTCCACCACCACCCCAGCAGCACATTCCAGGCACCCACCACTCTGTTTTAAAAAAAACTTGTGCACATCTCCTTTGAACTTGCCCCCCATCACCTAAAATGCATGGCCTCTAGTATTAGACATTTCGACCCTGGGGAGAAAGATACCAGCTGTCTACTCTATCTATGCATCCATAATCTTATAACCCTCTATCAAGCCTCCCCTCAGCTTCCACTGCTCCAGAGAAACCAGCCCAAGTTTGTCCAATTTCTCCTTGTAGCACATGCCCTCTAATCCAGGCAGCATCCTGGTAAACCTCTTCTGCACTCTCTCCAAAGCCTCCCCTTCCTTCCTATATTGGGGTGACCAGAACTGAATGCAATACTCCAGATGCAGCCTAACTAGAGTTTTATAAAGCTGCAATATAACATCCTGATTCTCTAACTCACTGTCTCAACTAATAAAGGTAAGCATGCCATAAGCCACCTTTACCACCCTATCAACCTCTGCAGCCACTTTCAGGGAGGTATGGCCTTGGACCTCAAGGTCAACTTGTAGATCTTGTTGACCTTGTAGATCAACTCTTAAGGGTCTTGCCAGTAACGGTATTAGTGTCCCTTTACATTTGATCCCCCAAAGTGCAAAACCTCACTCTTAGCCAGATTAAACTCCCTCTGCTGCTACTTCGCCTATATCTGCAACTGATCCATATCTCACTGTATCCTTTGCAATCTTCTACACTATCCACAACACCACCAATCCTTGTATTGACTGTGAACTTACTAACCCACCCATCTACATTTTCATCCAGGTGTGTATAAACAGTACACACAAACTTCAGAGGTCCCAGTACGCATCCCTGAGGAACACCACAGGTCATGGACCTCTAGCCAGAATAAGTCCTATCGACCACTGCCCTCTGTCTTCTATTGGCAAGCCAATTCTGAATCTAAACAGCCAAGTCACCATGATCCCATGCATCTTAATCTTCTGGATGAACCTTCTATGAGAGAGAATCCAGGTCCTGGAGCTATTCAGTCCATCATTAGTTTCTCCAGTCCTAATTTTGTTACTTGTGTTGATTTCTTTCAGTGCGTTTACTCTGGACCCGTAGTCTTCCCCTATTGCAGAATGTTCTGTGCATGGCGACTCAATCCATTAGCTTATTCCTCAATATAATTTCTCCTGTATCAATCTGTAAGGGATTAACTATTGCTAGTCTTTTCCTTATTAGATATCTCTAGAAGCTCCTGGAATTCTGCCTTTGTGTCACCCTTTGTTCTCTCCTTTCCTCATCCTCAACGACGTTTTGGCCTACCTTTGCTAATTTCTGGAAATTGTCCTAATTCTTGATCTTGCTGCTTATTTTTTGGCAACTTTATGTCCTTTTCTTTGACTTGGTGTTATTTTTAACTTTTCCTGCTTTTTTTTTGTTTGCCTTGAAGAGAAAAGTACTACCTGTAAACTGTGTATCAGCTCTTCAAATAAGCCCTGCTTGCTGTCAAACCTTTTAGTTTCCCAATATACTATAGCCAAATAGCAACTTGCGTTCTTGTAGTTTGCTTTATTAAGATTTAAGACCCTGGTTTCAGAATGAATGAAATCACTTTCAATTTTTTCATATGAAGTGCTGTAACTTTATGACAATTGTTCCCTAAAGGCCCCTTAACCAGCATATTAATTAACCCTTTCTCATTGCACAATACTAGCTTTAAAATGGCCTGTTCATTTGTTTGTTCCTCAATATAGTGATCTTGAAAATTCTCTTATATTTACCACAAATTCATTCTCCACAGTTTAACTGCTAATTAGGTTTGCCTAATCCATATCTGAATTAAAACCCTTATGGTTATAGAGTTACCTATGTGTTTATGAAGATGAATGGCTGGTGAATGTCACAAATCCTTTGGCCAACCTTTAGTGCCATGTCTTAGTACATTTTGCTCCTTGTTTTATATCTGTGCTTATGAAGGCACGTAAAGAACTTAGTGGTTGCAGAAGGGAGAGGTTGAAGTAGAAAATCTCAATGATCACTTTCATGGTGCCACATTTTAGTGCTGAAATTGAACTGCAACATGCAGGGGTGCAATACCTGATCCTTGCTTATCGGGTGGATTCAATAAGGTACTGAAGAAGAGTGTTCTGAAATGTTAGTGCAGAGGATATAAGTGGATTGTGCCTTGGAAGATGCAGAACCCGAATATAGAGCAAAACATTGCATCTTATGTAAAGTAGAAGCATAGCAAATGGGAGCAGGAATAAGCCATCCAGCCCTTCGGGCCTGCTCCACCTTTCTGTATCATCATAGCTGATCATTTACTTCCTCTTTCTGTATCCACCTGTTCCTATCTCTTCATCCTTTCAGCATTAAGAAATAGAATATATCTCTTTCTTGAATATGTTATATGTTTAATGACTTGGCCTCCACTGCCTTTTGTGGTAGAGAATTCCACAGGTTCATTACCCTTGAGGTGAAGAAAGTTCTCATAGTGGTTCTAAATGACCTGTCTTGTTTCTCAAGGTTGTAATGGGTGGTTCTAGATTTCCCAGCCATCGGGGGCATCTTCCTCCATCTAGTTTGTCTAGGTCTGTTAGAATTGTGTAGATTTCTTTGAGATCTGCTGTAAGCAGCTGTTGCTGAGGCATTTCATCTCTGTAGTGCCCCACTCAGCAATCCTGTCACCCTGAAAAAGACCAATTTATTCCTTATCAGTTTCCTGCAAATCACCCAATTTTCATCCCATGCAAGTATATTATCTCCATTCCTATGTGTTTTACTTTTGTACACTAACCTCTTATCTGGGGAAATTATCAAAGGTCATCTGAAAATCTGTGACTGTTGGTTTTCCACTATCTATACCAGTTAACATGCTCAAAAAACTTCATGTTGGTCAATCCATATTGACTTGGAATCATGCTTATGTTTTCTGAATGTCCTTTGTAATAGACTACAGCATTTTCCCTACTCCTGATGTTATGCTTACCTGTCTGTATTTTCTTATTTTCTCACTCCCTCCTTTTTTTTTAAATGGTGTGGTTACTTTTGCCACATTCCAGTCTGCATTGTCCATTCTCCATTCAGCTTTCGCTTAGCTGAGCTGGAGTTGGTAACCATTCTGTTTCTGGTTATGCAAGTTGTTGACCCTTTAGGTAGGGAGGATGATCAGTGGGAATGAAGAAGTAGTTGTTGCAAGTGGCTCTGACTGACGAGTGTTATGGGAGGTAAAGGTTGAGAGAGTGGCTACAAATGAATTGGAGAAGAAAATTTAGTGAGGGCATAAAGGTAATGAATTTGAAGGCAAGGGAAAATAAGAAACCTCTCTGGTTGAGTTATATGATATGGAAGCAGCTGGATGTAAAAGGGGAAGATGTCACGGGATGTAGTGGGGCTTGGAGAAAAATGGTTGAGTATTTTAAATGAATGCATTGGAATGAAATGAGGTGCTTAAAGGAAGGTACTTTTCACCTCAGCTAATGCTAATCCACAAAATAAGGTTCGATAGGGGAAATGAATCAAATGGGCAGTAGTCATTGATGACACTAATCTGAGAGGAGCAATGCTGTACATTTGCACTGGCTAAGGGCATTGCCAACAACATTTTAAAAACAAATATTAACTCATTCTGGCTATTGTGCATGATGCCTTTCCTTGGTGTCAGTATAACATCCAGATTTGAAGGGACTGGAATGAGCACATATTTTATGATTGTGGTGCAGCACCTCCTTATGTTCTTCCCTTTCAAAACCATTGAAGATTAGACTGTAATCTTCAAAGGCTTAGGAAAATTGCTTCTTGCTTAATGGGTCAATAACTTACATGATGGACTTTGGACTAACTTGCAATAGAATTGAGTGACATGTAAATTGTGTTGATTGCCAGCACAGCACATAAGGCATAATGTTGTCTTCAATGTAAAATGGTACACCTTTTACCAGGGATTTCTGAGCTTTAGAGTCATTCCATGACAAGAATGCAGTTGTGAATTGTGCTGTTCCAGACTACAAACCAATGCTTTACCCAAGTTTGCCTTTGGAAGCAAGCTTGATTTTTGGTTTTAAAACCCTCTGATAATTGACAGGTATGTTTAAATTATAGCTGTTGGCTGATCAAGGACCTACAGAAGCGAAAAAACCCAAGAGGACAGGGGAAATGTGTGCCTTTAATAAGGTCCTAGCACACCTTGTAGCAATGTGTGACACAAACATGCCCTTTATTGGACTTCGTTGTGAGGTAAGAAGCTTTAGAATTTCTTATTTTGCAATTATTTTTGATTATCAGTTTACAGTAAATTTGTGGCACTGAAGATTTGCAAGTTATAACAAAGCATACAATGCCAGTAAATCATAGATGCATGCCCTTGATTTGACATTTGACAGCAAGTTGATCTGGTTTATGGACAGCTTTTTCTTTTAAGACGGCTGTACTTTTGAAAGCTGTATATTTTGCCAATTCAATGTGAAGCTGCCCAAATCTGGCAATTGACTTGATTTTGAATAGTTCTCTGAGAATTGCTGTGCTGTTATACAGGCACAAAAGTGAGTAATACAAATGCTGGAGATAGTCAGCAAATTAGCCAGCATCTGTGAGGGAGAAATAGAAGAGGTTTTCATTAGAATTCCAATTTATGTTTTCCCTACAGACAAATAAATAATTCTAATCACATTAATGCACCCACTGCAATATACCTTCGGTCTATCTATTTCTTCAATCCATCAGATCCAATCTTAAATATTGGTGTTTCTGTGTCTGCTTCTAACAATGGAAATCATTTTATATTCATGTAGCTTTCTATTGTAGTCTGTTCTAAACATTTTGTGCCTTAACCCTCACCACTCTCTTATTCTTGATCTGGGATAAATCTGTTCCGATTTATTATTGTTTCATTATTTCATAATTTTAACCAGTTGCCCTTGACAACCTGTGATCTTACAGGAAAACATGAACATTTTCAAAGAGAGCCTTTTTTTTTGCATCAGTGAATCAATGCTATGTCTTTTTCAAACTGTTATATCTTTCCTTTAGTGTGGAGCTCAACACTGCACTTGTTAATGTGAAGTTTTACTATGTCCATGTTAATTTCTACATCTGTAAATCGGCACTGAAATGTTTCTAGTTTTATTTGTATAGAGGGTCCAAATAAATTGACTGTTTCTGCTGCAGTTATGTTTTCAAAACAAAAACATTTGAGTTGCTAAGTTGATCTGTTGTTTTAAAGCTTTCTGCTATGGAGATTCCTCACCAAGGAGTTCAAGTGGAAGGAGATAGCTGCAGTCATGCTATACGCATACTGAGGTAACCTTTTCAAACAAAACCACAGTCCTTCTTTCAGCATTTGGTGAAATGAGGCATGTTACCTGCACTATGTTACTTCAATTTGGTGAATTTGCTTTGTTAATAATTCAGTGGAAGAGGGAGCATTGTGTGTCCTCCTTTAATTAACTTCTAGCTGAACAATTAACCCAAGTCGAGTTTATTGTCATATGCACAAGTCCAGTGAGGTACAGGTACAATGAAAAATTTGCATGCAGCAGCATCATAGGCACGTAGATTTAGAGAACACACAAAACATAAATTGTACATAAACTGTACAAGAACATGAAACGTGTTTCCTTGTTGTGGAGGTTTTGTACTAAAGTAAACATTAAAATTAAGGTTGGGAATTATCACTCTGGGTCACAATGTGAACATCAAATAATGCCTTCACTTGTGTATTTTATTACAAATTTGGATAGATTTGATAGATTTGTATTTTACAAGCATATTCTAGTTTTGCGTCACATCAGATATCAGTCATTCTTGAGCTTTCAGACAACTTTACGAAAAGATCATGGAAGACTGGAGATCTTATTTTGATTCCTTGGTCTATTGAGTAGTGGTTAGTCTGTCGTAATGCGCTTTCCTTAAAAAGCATATGGACAGGGATTCAAACATCTCCAAGAGAATATTAATAATCAATTATTCGGTTGATGAACTATACCCAGGTAATTTATTACAATTCAATAAATAATTTTAGATTGAAAATGTGCATTGGAAATTAACACTTCATCTTACTCAGGAAAAAATCTTGTCCAAACAAGTATAAAATGTTGATTAGATATTCCCATCTAATAGAAATCATTAACAAATTTTGTTTGGTTACTTTAAACAAAATGTTGTGTCATGGAAATATCCCAATGAAAACCAAGCTGAAGTCAGCATGGTTTCCTTAAGGGAAAATCTTGCCTGACAAATCTGTTGGAATTCTTTGAGCAAGTAACAGGCAGGATAGACAAAGGAGTTGGTGGATGTTGTTTACTTGGATTTTCAGAAGGCCTTTGACAAGGTGCTGCACGTGAGGCTATTAAACAAGATGGGAGCCCATGGTACTGCAGGAAAGGTACTAACATGGATAGAAGATTGGCTGACTGGCAGAAGGCAAGGAGTGGGAATAAAGGGGGCCTTTTGTGGTTGGCAGCTGGTGACTGGTGGTGTTCCCCAGGGGTTGGTGTTGGATCCACTACTTTTCACGTTATATGTTAATGATCTGGATGACAGAATTGATGGCTTTGTGGCCAAGTTTGCGGATGATACAAAGATAGGTGGAGGGGCAGGTATTGTTGAGGAAGCAGGGAGTCTGTAGAAGGACTTGGACAGGTTGGGAGAATGGGCAAAGAAGTGGCAGATGGAATACAGCATAGGGAAGTGTATGGTCGTGCACTATGGTAGAAGGAATAAAGGCGTAGACTATTTTCTAAACGGGGAGCAAATCCAGAAATAGGAGGTGCAAAGGGACTTGGGAGCCCGAGTGCAGGATTCCCTAAAGGTTAACTTGCAGGTTGAGTTGGTAGGAAAGCAAATACAATATTAGCATTCATTTTGAGAGGACTAGAATAGAAAAGCAAGGATATAATGCTGAGGCTTTATAAGGCATTGGTCAGAGCATATTTGGAATATTGTGAGCAGGTTTGGGTCCCACATTTAAGGAAGGATGTGCTGGCATTGGAGAGGGTCCAGAGGAGGTTCACAAGAATGATCCCAGGATTGAATGGGTTAACACATGAGGACCGTATGGTGGTTCTGGGCCTGTATTTGCTGGAGTTTAGAAGGATGAGGGGGGATCTCATTGAAACCTACGGAATATTGATAGAGTGGACGTGGAGAGGATGTTTCCAGTAGTGGGAGAGTCCAAGATCAAAGGGCACAGCCTCAGAATAGAAGGACGTCCCTTTAGCACAGAGATGAGGAGGTATTTGTTTAGCCAGAAGGTGGTGAATCTGATGAATTCATTGCCACAGACAGCTGTGGAGGCCATTTCATTGGGTATATTTAAAGCAGAGGTTGATAGGTTCTTGATTAGTCAAGGGTTATGGGGAGAAGGCAGGAGAATGGGTTTGAGAGCGAAAAATAAGTCGGCCATGATTGAGTGGCAGGGCAGACTCGATGGGCTGAATGGCCCAATTCTACTTGTCTTATGGCAAGGTGCCTTCTTTTGGTTCAAAATGGTCTCAAGTCTAAATGTTGTCAGGCTTGTATTATAAACTTCTGTTTTCCTTTTAAAATTTTATTGCTTGATAGCAGCAGCCACTTGGTGCACTTCTCCCAATCTCTCTTGCTTTATCTGTTCTGTTTGTTTCAGTAAGTGAAATACAGACCTGAATTAAAATTTGGATTAAATTGTAAAGAAGCAGATTTCATAATGGTCTCATGAAATTCTTGCTAATGGTGTAAATTATGTTTTGGACACAGAACTAAAGACTCAAATAGTCCCTGTATGATCGTATGTGAGGATCAATAATTCAAACTGTTGCCATTATGGTTGAGAGCAGTTATTTATAATGCGTTTACACATAGTTAATTCTATACTTAATGCAATAATTATCAACACTGAAACAGATTTTAAAACTCTTTGCTCATTGCTAATGGGCAGGCATGGCAGTATAGTGGTTAGTGTAATGCTATTACAATGCCAGTGACTGGGTTCAATTCTGGCCACTGTCTGTAAGGAGTTTGTACATTCTCCCTGTGTCTGCATGGGTTTCCTCAGGGTGCTCCAGTTTCCTCCCACATTCCAAAGACATATGGGTTAGGAAGTTGTGGGCATGTTACGTTAGTGCCAGAAGCATGGCAACACAGGCAGGCTGCCCCCAGAACACTCCACACAAAAGATGCATTTCACTGTGTGTTTTGATGTACATGTGACTAATAAAGATATATCTTGTCTCATCTTAAAGAGCATGTACCACTGTAATGTTTATCAGGATTCTGTGAACTCTTTCCTGTGAGACTGAAAATGGAGATTTCTTCCCCGCACCCCCCCCCCACCCCCCCCCCCCAAAAAAAAAGAATGACTCTTTCTTGCATCTGCAAAAATCTAGACCAAGTCTAGGCCATGATTGCTGTTTTGGTTCTGAACCACAAAAATCCATGTTTCTGTAGTAAACTTATACTAAAATTTCACACTATAATAAATAATGAGTAAAATGTTTTTTCCACAGACTGATCAAATTTGCACACCTTTAACTTCTGTCCTTAATTTCCCAACTTGTTCCATAAAGTTGCACTGTCTTAGACTACTGCCATTTCTTTATCTAGTGGTAGCAAAAAGCAGTTAAGTGGATTTTTGTGTTTCCAAGGATTCCTATATGTACAAGCGTCAGTGAAGAGACGCAGAAGGCCTTAGACCGATCTTTGTTGGATTGTACTTTCCGATTGCAAGGAAGAAATAATCGGACATGGGTGGCAGAATTGGTGTTTGCTAATTGCCCTCTTAACAGTACTTCAGCCAAAGAGCAAGGTTAGTTACTTTTCAGTCCTCTTGTTGGCATTATCTATGCTATTTCCAAAACCATTCAATTTTGCTTTGATTTTCTCAAAGTTTACTCTTTTGAATTGAGAGGTTTATATTACCTCATGGAAACAAGTAATTTATTTATCATTAAAAACAGAGAATGCTGGAAATACTCAGCAGGTCAAGCCAGATCTGTAGGAAGAGAAATAGATCTATGTTTCAGGTTGAAGATCCTTAATCAGAACTGGGAAGCAAACAAAAGAAGTTTGTTATGCTGCAGGGAGGGGGATCTCTCTGACAGGGTAAATCTGGGGTGGCCATGGAGATAAGCTGTAAACAAGGTTATCTGGTTAATGTGTGAATGGAAGGAGTTAGAGTATGAGAACATAGACAAAAGAATGTGGGAGTTGTGAAATTTGGAGCACGAAGACATAACCTGCAGGTCAAACTGAGCACTTCCTCCAATCCCAGAGGAAAATAAGTTAGGGAGGGTAGGTGGGGGGAAAGAAATGAGCTGAGACAATACCATAGACGTTTTGCAGACAGAAGTCAATTTACCTGAAGTTGCAGATTTCACTGTTAAGTCCAGAAGGCTGCAGTGTTCCCAGATGGAAGATGAGGTGCTATACCCAAGCATGCATTGGGCCTCATTCTAACAGTACAGGAGGCCACAGACTGATAGGTCAGAGTGGGAGTGAGATGTTGAATTAAAGTGAAAGGCAACTGGAAGCTCATGGTTGTCCCTGCACACTGAACTCTAGTGCTCCGCAAAGCAATCACCCACTCTGTGTTTGGCTTCTCCCATGTAGGAGAGACCACACTGTGAACACTGAATGCAACACACTAGGTTGGAAGAAAAGCAAATGAATCACTGCTTTCACCTGGAAAGACTGTTTGGGTTCCTGGAGGGTGGAAAGGGGAGAGGTGAATGGGCAAGTGTTGCATCGCCTGCGGTCACAAGGGAAAGTGCTGTAAGGAGTCAGGTGGTTGGTAAAAACAGAAGAGCGAATGAGGGAGTTGCAAAGGGAATGGTCCCTGCGACATACTGAAAGGGGAAGATGTGTCTGGTGGTGCAATATCTCTGAAGGTTGTGGAAATTGTGGAGAATAATCTGTTGAATGTAGAGGCTGGTGTGGTAGACAGTGAGGGCCAGGGGAACTCCATCCTTGTTCTGTTCCAAAGGAAATGGGGTGAGAGCAGAGGTGCGGGAAATGGATGAGATGCAGTCAAGGGCTTTGTTAACAATAGTACAGGGGGCACCATGATTCAGGATGAAGGAAGACATTTCAGAGGCATCTGTATGGAAAGGTTCTTCATCAGAGCAATAACAATGGAAATGGAGGAACTGGGAAAATGGAATAGAGACCTTGCAGGAGGCAGGGTGGGACGAAGAGTAGTCGAGAAGCTTGTAATGGATGTTAGTAGCTGGCCTATCTCCTGAGATGAAAACAGATCCAGAAATGGAAGGGACGAGTCAGAGATTGACCATGTGAAGATGAGTACAGGAGGCATTACTAATGCAGTCATCTATGTATTAGGAAGAAGGTTTAGAGAGTGGGCCTGGGTAGGACTGAAACAAAAACAGGCATAGTTTGGGTAAGTGGCCCAACCTGTCTCTTTGACCTGGAGAAAGTGAGTGGAGTTGAAGGATAAGTTGTTCAGCATGAGCCCAAGGTCAGCAAGACAAATGAGTGTGTTGGTGGAGGGGAACTGATTGGGTCTTTGCTCCAGGAAGAAACAGAGGGGCCGCAGACCATCCTGATGTGGATGGAGGTGTAAAGGAATTGTACATCCATGGTAAAATAAGCCTGTTGGGACCAGGGCATTTGAAACAGTCAAAGTGGCAGAGGGCATCAGAGATGTAACAGAGATAAATGGAAAGGGACTGGACCAGATGAGAAATAGATTCAAGACTGGAAGAAATAAGTTCGGTGGGGCATGAGGAGGTTGAAGCAATGGGTCTGCCTGGGCAGTCTTGCTTATGGATTTTGGGCAGGAGATAGAAGCGGGCTGTGCTGGGCTGGGGCACTTTAAGGCTGGAGGCTGTGGGGGGAAGATCTCGCAAGGGAATGAGGTCCATGACTGGATGACCATGGCCTTGCATTTGATGACGAAGTCATGATCCGAAGGGAGGTGTCTGAGACTGAGATTCACTTGTATTTCTTCCAATCTAGTGTACTACATTTACTATTTACAATGTGGTCTCTGCTACACTGGAGAAATCAAATGATCGCTGGACATGTCTTCTTGCTCTGCATTTCTTGACTCCCATATTCTCTTGTCTATGTTCTCACTCACTAACTGCTGCCTTCACTCATTGATCAGACAACTTTGTTTACAGCTCATGCCCATGGTCACCCCAGTTTTACCCAGCAGAGATATCCCCCCATCCTCGCTCTATAATGAGCTTTTTGTCTCCTTCCTGATGAAGGATCTTCAACCTGAAACTTCAGCTCTATTTCTCCTCCCACAGCTACAGCTTGATCTGCTGAGTATTTCTAGCACTTTCTGTTTTTATTTTAGATTTCCAGCATCTGCAGTTGTTTTGATTTCAACTTACTTATCACCTTGCAGAGAGCTATTTTTATTCACTTCAAAGTGTAAAATGGACTCAGTTGCATTTGAAAAATCTAACCTAACCAAACCAAACCAAAACCATTCTACCTCGAATGTCCTGGATATCTTGCAAAAATGTGAGAAATGTTTTGCTCTAAGACTGTGTGATTACTTGGCCAAAAGGTGTCCAAACATAGATGAATATTGGTTACTTGGTTCATGAGTAATGTACAATACTTATTAAATATGGAACTTTTTTTTTGTCAATCAAGTACATTAAAATAAAGTGAATAATGATTCAGTATAGTTAGTTTGGTAATCACTGAGTCTTTTAGAAGCCAAATTAAAGATGTGGAGCAGTATTAGTTGAAGAAAAAAATTGGGATGAATTCACACTAATTCTGCAGCATCACAGCATAGTAGATATTTTGTTGTGCACCAATCAGCAATTATTAAATATTTGTGCCTTGAATCCAGAGAACCAAGCAGACCCCAGAGTGAAGGGAGACTCTCTGGATTCAATATATTAGAATACCCAAACTGTATTTCACAAATTTATTATCTGATGAGAGGCAAAAACATTTTGTCATAAAGCTAACTTAGGTACGCATCATTAATGTATTGTGTATCTTGTCCTTGTATTCTAAGTCTGGAGTTAGATTTTGCACAGCAACAAATAGTAGATACAAATATCTATTTTGGGAATCAAATATTGAAAGGTGTCTTTATAGATGTTAAATTATTCAGTTCCCAATATGTGTTAATCTGAGAAACATAAGGTGCTAATATGTTCAATCGCCATATGCATGATGTCACGTATAAGGTTTGTCACAGCTGACGTGAATATTTGGCATTTGTTGATTGAAAAAAAAATTAATTAACTCCCAGTGTAATGATTTCATTTGTCTCTAGGGTCAACGCGTCATGTTTATCTGACATATGAAAGCTTATTATCAGAACCCGTTGGAGGTCGCAAGGTGGTTGAGGCATTCCTAAATGAGTGGAATAGCATAGCCAAGCTCTATGATTGTGTTCTAGACTTTGCACGTTCCTTGCCAGGTACTTGCCATAATTTCAAATTTTTATTCATGTGAAATTACAGCAACAGTGAAATGAGAAATAATCTTCCTAACAATTCATCTTTTAGAAATACCATCTCACCTTAATCACTTCTCAGAGATACGTGTCTATAATTACCGTAAGCTTATCATTTGCTATGGAGCCACAAAGGGCAGCTCGGTAAGTACAGTCAACTTCATTTTATTTTGTCTGTTTTTGTTATAATCTGGTAAATTTGCAATAGACCACTATTATGTCAACATTTAACACCATCTGTAAATCATATGCAAACACTGAATTTTATATTTAAAGAACAAAAATGGTAAATAGTGTAATTTAAAAACAAAAGATATTGCTTTTTTTTGCATTTCAGATAACTATCCAGTGGAATCCCACTCACCAGAAATTCCACATATCATTAGGAACAGTAGGTCCAAATTCTGGCTGCAGTAACTGCCACAACATCATTCTCCATCAGCTTCAGGAGATGTTCAACAAATCACCAAATGTTGTACAGTTACTACAGGTACCTGCATCATTTATATATTTTTATGAAATCTTGCTGACATATGCTTCCTGTTTTATGGGTGAGGAATTTTATTGTAGAACACGTGAAACTGTAAATTTAGCTATTATTAGTAGTTAAATGTTAATCAGTTAGCATGAACTGTGTAAAACAATGGGAGCTGAGTGGTTCTAGTGCTAGCCAATAATCTTTTAATAATTGGCACTAAAGGCAGGATACAAAGTAATAGGATTCTGCGTGATTTTGTTTTGGAATAATGTAAATTCCATTGTGGGAAAGGCCTGAAGGTTTCATTGTCAGAGGTAATCTAATGTTGTTACAGGATCTTTTGACTCATTGGCAGTTGTTCCATGCCTGCTTCCCTTAGCTCCTGAATTATGTGCAACAAGAGGGAAAAAGAAATGTTAACATTTTTGTGCAACCTTTAACTGTTGCACTTTCATCCAGAGAATTGTTACTGATTACTAGTGTTGACTCTGTACAAACTTCACATCAAAAAGCAATTAGTTTTTATTTCCTGTTATGCAGAGATATGCTCTGTGTTTGCATTGAATCAAGTACTTCTTGTTGGATTAGGCTGAGCAGCAGATCATTGGTAATTTCTGTGATAATATGCCTGTTCATCGAAGAGAGCAAGCAAGGAAAATTAAATAATCTGATCGTACCTTTCAGGATGCTTGAGACATTTATTGGGAACGTTCCTGACCTTGGCATTAATTAGCATTTACAGAAATGACTATCAGGTACTATTATTCAGGAATATCGTTGAAACCCATCCGATAGTAAAACAACAAGCCTTGTGAAAGCCTGTCATTTATAGTCAGTAGCACTTAATGATTTTTTTTTGTTAAGACAAATTTGCTACTTTGTCACAAGAGTTCTTTCTGTTGGTTTTCAAGTTAGCTACTCTGGTAATAAATCTATCTCATTTTCGTGGGATTAAAATGGAGTTATCTTTCTAATGTGTTATATTTCTCAAAAACATCACTGTGAAACATCAGCCATTGCATATTTCCTCATCATTGACGGAAATGTGGAAACAGGAGTGGACCATTAAGCACATTAATCCTGTTCATCCATCCAATGAAATTTGGGCTGATTTGCATTTTAACCCTATACACCCAACTATGCCTTGTATCTTTTTTTTTATACCTTGGGTTGAGAAATATATATGGAATTACCAAACAGCAAAAATAATCGGCTCACGAGTTCACCTTTTAACATTTCAAACTTTCAGAGAATTTAAGTTTCTGCATTTTCTTTTTGAGGTTGGTCCTTTGCATCCAAGTACCTTTCTGGTAAATGCTCTCTGCCCCTATATGGAGCTAATATATCCTTAATCAAAATATGGTGCCCCGGACTGAACACAGTCAGTAAGAGACACTTGTATCTGTTTAGTTCATTACAGGCTTAGTAAAGAAGACCTGTTTATCATTTATGGTTCATTCATCTGTGACCAGAGTCCATGTATCAACACTTTTAAAGTATAGTCATACTGTGTTGTAATGTGTGTGTAATCCATGTGTGGTATAACTATGGCTTTGATACCTGCAACATAATTTCCACCTTTTAATGTAAATCTCTCTATGAAGGCCAGAATTCCATTAAGGAACAAAATAATGATTTGCATTTAGTAGCACTATTTCATGACCTTGGTACATCTTGGTGCTGTGCTGCCAATGAAGTACTTTTATCATGCAGGAAGCACAGCCAGTCTCCATGCAGAAAGCTTTCAAAAACAGCACATGAGAATAACCCAATAATGTGTTTTTATGATGTTAATTGATTGGTAAATATTGGGCAGTGCAGTTGGAATGCATTCTGGATTTTTGTAGTCAACTCTGAAGCAATTCCACAAACTTGAATCTGAGCCAGAAGAAGACTTTTTTTTACTGCTGTTCATAACTTTTCAAGAATCAATGTGTATGAAATCCTATGTTTCTTTGAACTTCCATTAGTTTTTGACCATTTTGACAAATAAGTGGACAATCTCTCATTATGTTGAAATCCATTTTCAGCAGTTTTGTTATTCAATCTGCTATTATGTCTTTCTAATTTAGTACATCCATCATCAGTGTATTACAATGCCCCCTACTATTTTGTCATCATCAAACCTGGAGGTGTGGCTCTGAATCCCAATATCTAATTGCTCATTATGAGATCTCTACAGGACACCATGTCACATCCTGCCAATTAGAGTTTCTGCCCAACGTCTATACTTTGTCTCCAGCCATGTTGCTAATTTCTTAACTGGATCAATAATTCCATGGATTTTAGCTACCTATTATTGAATGTTTTCTGAAATCTACGTAAATAACAGAATGTCAGAAGAGTATCTCTGCTTGTTAAAGGGTCTTTGACCCCAGTCGTTAACTCTGTTTCTCTTTCCACATATGCTGCCTTAAGTACAAGTTAATCGACACATTCACTTCATCTATCCATATTTTTTTCTCTTCTGCATTGGATTATCTGGAGCTTAATAACTCTGAATATATCAATCCTCCTTTCTTTTCCTATCAAATTAATTCAGACCAACATTTATACAAGGTAGTGAAGATCACAAGACCAAACTGCATTTTAGAGTATGGTGCCGAAATAATTTCACTTGTTACTTATGTATTGTGAACTTGAGTTGCAGTGAAGAAGGAAGGTGATGAGCTGCTCTAATCTGGCTTCCACATCCAGTCTATTCCTGATAATTTAATAATTGTTCGCAAGAATTAGGTAGTGTAGATGTACTCTTGAAGTCTGTTTAATCTCATGAAGCGCCTCACAATTCAGCTATTTAAAATAAACAGAATTATGTAATGAGTAATTCTACATTAGAGTGAGTGGGTAGCAGCAGAGTAATAGAGAGAAGAAAGGAGCCACAAAATAAATATAGGAATTTAATACCATATTCAGTTATAATTGAACCAGGTTAATAATAATTTGATTTTAATTTACGACATGGGCAAGTTATTAGTGGCATACATGTCCTACTTCACATGATTGCATTCATACCATGTAACTATTGAGGTAGGAAATATAAATCTGAATTTTTTTTTGTTTGCACATGTGGCAGTATGAAATACATCTGTGTTTTGAAATGTTCTTCTCATCAATTTTGCCAACCTCCTTCATTTTGCAAAGGTTCAAATTTCCCTTCAGAATATGAGTCTGCCATGCCAGTTGCCTTTTAATGCAGTCCATGATGTTGAACTGTAAATGCTAACTAGTCACTGTCAGCAACCATTGTGCATATGACCATCATAGATTATGAGATGGCAATCAATAATGGGATTTATTTTCTTCTCTCTTAATTCAAAATGGCTTTATTCCAAGTATTCTCCAATAGGCTGTGGATGCTTGAGACATTCCGGGAATCAAGAGATATGGCTCTTTGTGTGAGAAAGTGCAGTTGAGTAGAGAATTGGACATGGTTTTATTAAATCATGGAGATTTGAGGAACTCTGGCTACAACTACCAATTTTTCATGGACTTGTAGCTGAGGCAATTATTGTGTCAGGGTCACCACGAGAATTCAGCTCACCTGGCTCAGCTAATGAATTGACCCCAGGATCACTGAATTGCAGAAGTGCAGACGTTGAACAAAATACTGTGTTGTGTCTTTCTGTGCAAGTAAGCAATTCATATTCTGTTTGAAATGTGTGGAATAAAAACAATCTTTATTTTTTCCCCACAGATATTGTATGATACACAAGCACCACTCAATGCCATCAATAAACTCCCAACAGTGCCAATGTTGGGACTTACACATCGAACAAATACAGTCTATCAGTGTTTTTCAATACTACCGCAGTCACCCACACACATCAGACTTGCCTTCCGTAATATGTACTGTATTGACATATACTGTCGAAGTCGTGGTGTGGTAGCTATCCGTGATGGTGCCTACAGTCTTTTTGACAACAGTAAGATCGTAGAAGGATTCCATCCAGCTCCAGGCTTAAAGGTCTGTCATTGATCAGTTTGCTAAAGAGAATTAAACAGTAGTAATGTTTAAAAGTATTTCATGGAGTTACATTACACCTTGTGTAATGTCATTTTATTCCTATCAACACTGTGCAACTATATAGTGAAAGTGAAGCAATTCATTCTCTAAAAGATACAAACTTGCTATCTATTTTGTTTGTACTAAATCCTGAATGTAGCACTTGTATGTGCTAAAAATACTGAATTAATTTGAATTATTTTCATTACATTCATTTATAAAAAGTAAACATTTAAAAAAAAATCAACCAGTCTGTAACACAAAAATTTGTTTGTTGTAGGCAAGCTGGGCAGCAAACCGCTGTGCCACATGTATGATCTAGGAATTCTGGATATTTCATCAATTATGAATTGATCCAGATAGAACTTTTTTAAAACAATAATGCAGCATTGGAAAAAAGAACATGCCAGGCAATGAGCAACCCTGTTATGATACACTCTTGTGTGCATAAATCTTAATATATTTATGAGAATTCCTTATGATCTGTTGCAGTGTACAGTGCAATATACAAGAATTAATTATTTAAATTTTGATCATCTTCCAGACCTTTTTGAACATGTTTGTAGACAGTACCCAAGATGCACGTAGACGATCAGTGAATGAAGATGACAACCCACCATCTCCTATTGGTGGAGACATGATTGAATCATTAATGTCTCAACTTCAGTCGCAGCCACAGCAGGTTTGAATGCATTTTGGGTCATGGATTATATACATTGGATATGATTATGATTTCAAATACCCCTGCACCCTATGTGGAGCAGTTAAAACAAATACAGCTTATGCAGGAGAACTGTGACTATCTGTATTAATTAATCAGCGATATAAGGCTGTAGAGCTGCTATTTTTAGTTCAGACCCAGTATTAATATTTGAAAGAGGATGGGGAAAGTAACATGTGCCGCCTTGTACCTAATCGAGCAGTTATTCTTAAGCTATTATTGTTATTACTGTTGCATGAAAAACTAGGAATATTATAGGCCAGTCAGTACCACAAAGAGGAAAAATTGTTGGATTTAACCAGCTTTATTTAATACAAAAATGATTTACCTCCTATTTGTCTTGAAGCTGAATGCAATTGTTTTTTTTCCCCAGTCTTTTGCCAAATCTGGTACAACAGTTACATACCCTCTGACATCACCGCCTACATCCTACCACAATACAGTGACTCCATCACAACAAATACTGCCTACGCAATCACCTGGTAAGTAATGAGTACAATTTACCACATGTTATAATTCTAAATACAGAAGCTTGTTTATGAACTGCAAAATATTTATGTTATGTGGCCAATTGCTGTTGAAGATGATTATTTTGCATTGCTACGTGGCAATGATGACTACACCAAATTTTCACGTATTTTGCGAAGTCTTGAGAGATGCAATGCCTAAGATAAGCCACAAAATCCCCATGCATAAAACAAGCTAGAGGTTCCAAGACAACTGCACAGGAGACATTTTGCCAGCTCTTTCTCTTTCTGGTCGATTGGGTGAATTCGAGATTTAAATTTGTGGAAATGAGCAACAAAGAAACATAGGTAAGTATTTCAAATCACTCCCCAGAATTATATTCTGATATTTAAATTAATATGTGCTGTGGATAAAGGGGATCCAGTGGATGAACTATACATAAAATTTCAGAAGGTATTTGACAAAGTGCCAGCTCCAAGGTTATTGTGGAAAATAAAAGCTCATGGTGTAGAAGGCAACATTTTGTAAAAGATTAGCTGACTGACAGGAAATGACTAAGGCATAAATTGATCTTTATCTGGTTGGTAATATGTAATAAGTCCTTTGCCATCTGAATTGGTGTTGGCTCCTCAACATTTTACCATTTGTGATAAAGGCACAAGGGATAGTTGTTAAAGTTTTTATGACAAAGATGGGTAGAAAATCGTTGTGAAGAGGCCATAAATAAGCTACAAAAGAGAATATAGATAAGTGAGTGGGCAAAGATCTGGCATATGGAGTATAATATGAGAAAAGGTGCAATTGTTCATTTTTGGTAGGCAAAATAGCGCATTAGATCTGGATGTCCTCATCCATTATTTGCAAAGGGTTAGTGTGTGGGTGGTACAAGTGATTAGGAAAGTTAACAGATTGTTATAGTTGATTACTAGGGGAACTGGAATACATAAGCGTGGAGGTTATTGTTCAGTTACATAGGGCATTGGTGAGACCACATCTGGAGTAGACAGTTTTGGTCCTTATTTAAGAATGTTAAAGCAATGGAAACAGTTTGGAGAAGGCTTACTAGGCCAAGATCCTCTGGGGGC
Organism: Pristis pectinata; assembly: GCF_009764475.1. Lineage (NCBI taxonomy): Eukaryota > Metazoa > Chordata > Chondrichthyes > Rhinopristiformes > Pristidae > Pristis > Pristis pectinata. The sequence continues at coordinate 87,689,217 of NC_067408.1, read as the reverse complement.
TTGACATGGTGGATGTGGAGAAGATGCTTCCTTTTGTGGGCCAAGCTAGAATTAGAGGCCACTGTTTTAAAAAATAAGGAGCCACGCATTCAAGACAGAGGTGCATTTTATTTCTTGAGAGCCATGACTCTTTGGAATTCTCTTCCTCAAAGGGCAGTGAAAGCAGAATCCTTGCATGTTTTTAAGGCAGAGGTAAATACGATAAGCAAGAGGGTGAAAGGATACAGCACATGGACGGGAATGCAGAGTTAAGGTTATGGTGATATCGGCATCCATCTCCCTCCCCTCTGCCTGTGTTGGATCTCAGACCCATCCCCTCTTTCCTGCTGCATTAACAGCAGGAGCAATGTTTACCTACCTGACTGCCCTGCAGCATTAGAGGTTGCACATAAGCTCCCATTCCTCTTGCCTTTTGATCCTTGGGCCAGCAGAAGCACCTGTGAGAGATAAAACTGGATCAGAAGGTTGGAGGTGGGAAAATGAGAGAGGGAAAGAGATATAAAGAGAGAAAGGAGAGGTATGAGAGAAAGAACAAACAAGTCCCTCATCCGTCCCCATTATTGCTTGGTCACTCCCTCCTAGTCCTCGTCAATGAATTTGTGTGGTGAAAAAAAAAGCCCTAAAGGAAAGGGAGAGAAGGAAATGGAAGGAAAGGCAAGAAAGGGGAAGAGAGAGAGCAGGTAATTTCCTCTCACTTTTTGATGGGTCTCCCCGTCCCCCCGCTCCAGTGGACTTTTCAGCTTGCCTCTCCTTTGTACCCTGCTCACAGCTCCTCTCTCTTGAGATTTCCTGATTCCCTCCAATTTTAAGAAATTGTAGGTGGGATTTTTTCTAAATCAAAGAAGGAATGCTCATAATATCCCCTTTTTTGATAAGAGAACATAGTTTTTAACCTTTCTTAACCTTTTATTCAATGAGTTGCATTTCAATTTGTTTAGAGTTTTAAGCATGTTAAATTTTCAACACATTTTAATTAATTGGCAATGGTGTAATCTTGGTGTTTACTTAATGGCTCCTTTAGTCATCTAAATACAAACTAAGTAGTAGATTGCCAGCAGCATTCAAAATTAAACTTATACTTTGTGCAGGGAATTTACATCCAGCAAATTCCCCAAGTGGTGCAATTCGAGCACCCTCACCAGCATCATTTGCACCCTCTCCATCTCCATCTTCCCTTGGAATTACAATGGGACCGACACCAAACTTTGCAAGTCCACATGGTGAGCTTTTCTAATTTGATGATTAAAATTAATTAATACATGCTTTGCCCATTTAAGGGTTGGTGCCTGAAAGCTTCTTTCTTCAGATAGGTAGATGTGTGATTATTTGATGGTCAGAGATATTGGAAGACTTTGAAAGAGGCATAGGTTCGTTTCCCACAGTTCCTATTCAGATATTACTTGTGTCAGGTGTTTTTCCTTATTCAAGTTGACGTATTGAAATTTGCCTTTTAATTTTGTCCTGTAATCTTGCGCTGCTACGGTTTTAATTTTACAGAAACAAGTTTGTTTTGTAAAAAGATTAGAACTGTCAATGAATACTTCATATATTGACATTATTAATCATTTTATTAGTACCACTGCTATGAAGTTTATAGTTGAAAGGCTCTATCTCTTAAATGTTGGCTTGATCTTGGATTCTTGCCCAGAGCTAACTCTGTCGGTCGAACACAGGTCCTGCACTTCGTAAATAAGCATTGTGCACAATGTACTGGGACTTTTCAGTATTTGAAAATGCAACCAACGTGGTAAAACAGGATACAAATTGAATGATTATTGGGCAGAATTACAACTTCCTTGAGTAGGAATACTTTAAGCTAAATTAAAATTCAAGAATTGCTGAGCCTTTTTTTGTGGACCTTAAGATGCATCAAATGATTAGGCATTGGAACATTTTAGTTCAGAAATATTCTGCATCATGAATACGTTGTTTTTAGATCTGAGAAATTTCCACAAGACTTTTTTAGGTGAGTTGGATCGTGGTTAGGCATAGATATTTTCATTAGTTTCTTGTAGAGAGTTGGTGAAGGAATAATGAGAGTTTATTATGTGCTGATTCACTTATTCTTCAGGAACAATTGATCCGAGTTCACCTTATTCAATGATGTCACCCAGTCAGCGTCCTGGAAACTGGCCTGGATCTCCACAGTTACCTGGATCAACTTTAGCACGCATTCCTGGAATGTCTCCAGCAAATCCATCCTTGCACTCCCCAATCCCTGATGTATCTCACTCCCCAAGAGCTGGAACAAGCAAGTTCTAACATCTATTACCTTATTTTCAAATGGTGTTCAGTTTTCTCAGAAAAATGTTGAATTCTTTTAGCTAATTAATTGAATGGATGGAAATGCAGATTTAAATTTCATTTTGTACATTTGTCATGCCTGCCACTTCTCTCAAAGGGTGTTGTCTGTAAGGAATTTTTATGTTCTCCCCGTGTCTGCGTGGGTTTCCTCCCGGGTGCTCTGGTTTCCTCCCACATCCCAAAGATGTATGGGTTAGGAAGTTGTGGGCATGCTATGTTGGCACCGGAAACACGGCGACACTTGTGGGCTGCCCCCAGAACACTCTACGCAAAAGATGCATTTCACTGTGTGTTTCAATGTACATGAAGATATCTTTTAAATTTATCAACATCTTTGGGAAAATGGCAAGTATGTCATATATTTGTGTAAGGAGTATGAAAGTTGTAGTAATATCTGCATTTCCAGTCCTTTTTTTGACCTTTTTGGTATTGAAAATCCAAATGGAACTTTTTGGATATGTTTGTACATCTATGCTGAAAAAGATAGTTGAAATCTTATACATTATTGCAATGTAGTTATCAAAATGTCAATGAAACTTGTGGGAAAACTGATTCAATGTCTTGGTGATGCATATTGGCAACCTAATATCGTTATGATAATTGCTCTCTCCAGGTCTTAAACACTTGAGGACTGGAATAGCTGACATGGCCACTTATAATATACACTGAACTAATAGTATATGATACTATCTGCAACTTGAATCATCCTCAGTGATGTTGGAAGAGGATTGGTAATTGGCAAGAAATTGTTGTAATACAGGATAAAATCTGTCCATATTTTAAAGAAAACAGTGCTTAAAATTATTTTTAATCCAAATTTAGAGCCCTTATGATGTAGTGTTTTCATGTGTAGACAAAGCAATAGGCCTGGGGCTTGATAGGCAGCACGAGCGTGATACCTACCCACAGCACCCCTACTGACCAATCCAAACTGCAGAGTGTAAAAATGGCATTTTTTTCTTATATCAAAAGTATGATGGAAACAAAGTATTTTAAAACCAAGCGAGATATGGAATATAAATTTACCTGGACATCAGAAATAATCAAAATCTCCATAGTTATAAAACTTAACACTGTCAATCTACAATTAGGCAGAAGAAGATAATTAGTCTGGAAGGGTGCAGGTTGGAGTGAGTGTGTCTCATACTGCTACCACATTTTTTTTTCTAATATGATTGAAATATTGCTTTTTATTTTGAATTATGCTAAATTGATTATGAAGTAAAGCAGATCACAATTAACGGGGGCTAACCAGAAGTCAGTGAGTTCAACTTGTAGTTCATGTCAAATACTTTTCAACAACATTAAGTAAAAATACCACCTTTGCAAAAATAGTTAAGGTAAACATAATATATTGTCTTTTTTTTAGGTACTCAAATAATGCCGACGAACATGCCCCCTCCTCGTACATTACCTCAGCGTTCATGGGCTGCATCGATACCTACCATCTTAACCCATAATGCCTTGCACATTCTCCTTTGTCCATCACCAACACCAGGTCTTGTCCCAGGACTGGCTGGAAGTTACCTTTGCTCCCCATTGGAGCGATTCTTAGGATCAGTTATGATGAGGCGACACTTGCAGAGGATCATACAACAGGAACCAGTAAGAAGAAAAATTTGTTCTCTGGTGAAATCAACAATTAAAATTTAAAGCTAGCCCATTAGGTCTTTTTCTTTTTTAAAAAAAAGAGAAAAAAGCAGTTCATATTTTAAGTATTTTAAAATTTCCTTCAGTTAACTTTCTTTTTTCAGATTTCTAAATTTACTTATAACTTTCCATTGGGGACATGTTGCTGTGTATTTGGAAGAATATAATTCTTGCAACAATTGAAATATCCAGAAGACTGAATTTAATTTCCAGCAGGTGTAGTTATGATTTGTTAATCAGATTATTTAAAAGAAATTTATGTTTCTTTGTTTTTAATTTCAGTTGCAGCTTATAAACTCCAATGAACCTGGTGTGATCATGTTTAAGACTGAAGCACTGAAGTGTCGAGTAGCACTGAACCCACAGACATATCAGACTTTGCAGTTCAAAGTAACACCTGAAACAGCGGACCCATGGATGCAAGAAGAACTACAAGTTTTAGAAAAGTTCTTTGAAACAAGAGTAAGTTTTTATTATAATGGTATATTTTTTTGTCCAACATCCAGTACTGAGTGAGCAGAAAATTTGTTTGTGTAAATATTGAGAAGCCATTGTCTTCACTTCCAGCAGTGTCTGTCTTCTAAGCACTGATAGTGACCTGCTCTCTGGTCCAAAATAAATCAGGCTGTTTGCCACAGGGGGTCACATGAGCTTGAGTTGAACCTTGGACTCTTAAATTCACACCATAATGAAGAATTATAGGTGCCTTTTCAAGAGTAATACAGAAAATATGGCAGATAATTTGCAGCACTCAAACTTCCACCTCTGTTACCTTATTCCTGCCTGAGGCCATCCATGAAGTTCTCATCCATGTCTTGTTACCTCTGGATTTCACTGTTCCAGCACTCTTCAGCTGGTCTTCCTCACTCTATGTGAATTTGACATCTAAATCTCTGTTGCTACATGTCCTAACTTATACTCCCTCAATTTGAAAATTCTCTACCTTTTTATTAGATTCCTCCCCTCCCTATCTCTATAATCCTCCTCTAGCCCTATAACCTATTTTTGGTATCAATACTCTTCTAATTTTGACCTCTTGTACACTCTTGCTCTATTATTGATAGCTGTGGTATCAGCTTTCGAGCATGTAAAACTTGTCATTCTTTCCCTGAGCTGCTTCACCTTTTTGTTTCTTCTTCTTCCTTCAAGACAAAATTTATAACTTACTACTTTGACCAAGCTTTTGGTCAACTACCCCAATGTATATTCAAATGGTATGGCACAAACTTTAGTTGGATTATGTTCTCTAAATTCCTTGTTTAAAATATTTTATAAATAGAAGTTGCTTTTTGTGTGCAATTAATATTAGAAAAATTGAGTATTACCAAACCAAAAGTCTTAAGAACTAAGAAGTCATATCAGAGGTTCTCATGTGTCTCCAAATATATGTAGCATTTAATACTTTTTAAAAACTACAAGTCAGACTTCCTTTGTTCTTCTCATGGTGTGAAGTTTGCAGTGTGGAGGTTGGCTGCTGCTACTGACCTACTCTATAATGGGTTTGCAGTGACAGAAGGTATAACATGGAGAAATATCAGTCGCTGTTTCATTTGTGCAACTCTTATTTATTGGTTATTTAGTGAGTTAAAAAAATAGCTCAAAACATTCCTGTTAACACTGTAACTGACTGATTCATTTGTAGTTAAAAGATAGACTTGCATTTCATTGCGCTTTTCACTTCCAAAAATATTTTATACATGCCTTTTCAAGTGTTGCCACTATAATAATACAATAAATATGGCAGATAATTTGCACCTCTCAAACTCTCACAAACAAATGTAATAATATCCAGACAAGGGCAAATATTGTCCATAATGGAATGGGATATTTTAAATCCACTTGAAAGGTCAGAGCCTTGGTTAATGCCTCATCTGAAGGAGAACCATCTTGCATGGTACAGCACTTCCTCAGTATTGCACTGAAATATTAGCCTAGATTTTTGTGCTCAAATCTCTAGAGTGGAATATGAGATCTCAATGTCCTAATTCAAAGATAAATTTGGTACAAGCATAAACTAAGTGTCTGACTGATGTGAAATTATAAGTTTTAAGTAGATTGTTGTGTCCCTGGCTCTTCATCAATTTTGAATTGAGCTGCTTTGTCATGACAGTCCACTTGCATTAGCCATTTATAGAAGAGCACAAGGAGCTTTCATAAATAAGTTGACTGTATGAAGCTGAACCATATCTTGAGTTTTTTTTTAGAAAATCATTTACGGTTATAAGAAGAATCCTTGTATGACATTTATTTCCCCATCAAAATAAGTCATTATACTGTTACTTTATGCATTCCTTGAAAAGGCTGGTTAAATAATTAGTGGTGACTGTTAATAATCTTCTATTCCCACAAAAAAAATCTTTTAGGTTTATTGAACTAAACTCTTAAAGAAAATCACATTAAGTGTATACTCTGCTATTTCTGTTATTAACACGTTTTCAGATATATATATATCACCTTCTAAGCACTACTGTCACGTAATTGTTTATTATTTCTGTTTGGTAAGGTTGCTGGTCCACCATTTAAAGCCAATACACTAAATGCCTTTGCCAAGCTACTGGGAGCTCCCACACACATCCTGAGGGATTGTGTGCGCATCATGAAACTAGAACTGGTAAGTGACGATGTATCAGAATCTTAAGATCTTCATAAGATTCTAATATTAACACAATATTCTGTGATACTTTCTTTTCCTAGGCTTAATTATAATATTTTTCAGTCTATGATTTTAGAACTAGTATTGCCTGGAATGAAAGGATTTTGGAAACTGAATATTAAGACTATGGATATGTACTTGTAGTCTTTCTTGCCCTGCTTGAAATTCCTTCCTGCTATTTGTGCTCCATTTTAATATTTATGTAAGAGCACTTTTTTTTTAAAAGTACATAACATTCAGTTAATGGCATAGCTGTTTTTTTTAAGTGATTTAAGGTGGTGCATTTGCTTAGTACCTGGCTTTATCACCATTTCTAACATTACTTATTGGCAGTTAAGTTAGAAATGAAAACTGAAGTGGATAAAGTGGAGTGCAAATTTGATACCTCTTAAAACTGTTGTCTTAATTTTTGTACTATTCATTTAAGTACATTTTTAAATGAGACATGCCAGCATTAATAATATTGCCGAACTTTGTTTCTTTTATTGTGTATTCTTTGTCGTATAGAATTTTATACCTGCAGAATTAATGAGGAGAATATTGCAAAATGATTGTTTTGATAGTATGTTTTTAAAACTTTACTAAAAATACTAATTTCAGAAGAAAATATTGAATATGGTATGATTGCACGTTATACTGACAAAATACTTAAATAGGTACTGAAAAGTATTTATTTTCTTCAAATGGAAGACTGCACTGAAAAAATCAACATACCCAAATAATTCTCATTCTTATTTAGTACTTCAATAAATAATGTTCTATTTTGCTATGAAGTTTCCTGATCAAGCCAACCAGCTAAGATGGAATGTGCAGTTCTGCTTGACAATTCCTCCCAGTGCTCCTCCAATTGCTCCTCCAGGAACACCTGCAGTGGTGCTAAAATCCAAGATGCTGTTCTTTGTAAGTAGAGCACCTTTATTTTCAATTCCTTATGGAGTTACAATCACTGTCTAAAGTCATGTGAATGTAATTCCATAAATGTAAAATATATTGGATTTGGTGCCATAATAACATAAATATTAAAATGGTATGTCCTGTATATTCAAAAATGATAATGGTATTGTTGGTAGAAGGAACTTAACTTCACAATAGGTAGGTGCATTAATGACTAAGCAAGCCAACCGGTGATGGATGTTATATATTCGAGCCATCAAATGTGTATCTTCCCGGAGGAATTCTGTTTTCTTTGCTGTCTCAGTGCTAATTCTCATGTCCTGTCTCTAATTGATATATTGTTGTAGCTCCAAAGCCTTTCGACCCACCATTACTATCTCTTGGTGACCATGCCAATGAAACAATGGCCATTTTTTTTATATCACTTCAAGTGAATCTTGAGTTTATTCATATAAAGGCCTTGTTACATGCCATTTTGTTTTTGCTGCTTCACCTTAACATTTGGTTGCCAAAGCAAATTTTTATTTTCTGTCCTCACTTGCTCAGCTCAACAGAATTTGTCATTGATTAATTGAAACTTCAACGTTGATAGTGACAACCAGTTCAACTAATTTACTGACCATGATGTCCTTCCACTTAACAAGGAATATGGTACTTAGAATTTGTTAGGAAGCCTTGAAAGCTTTTGAATATATCTTCCATGAAGTATCCATGTTTCACATACAGATTTAGATGAACATGCTGATATTTGTACTTCACAAAAGACTACCAAGAGTGATGCTCATGTCTGAATGTGATTCATCACTTCCTTATCAATCGCTAGATAATACACTTCCAGGATAGGTAAACATCCTGGACTCGATGGTCCAACATGTAGCTTTCCAGGACTGAATGGCTTCGGTTTTATTTTAATGCCTGCTTTTGGCATTTATTGCTTATACCTTAATGCCTTTGAACAAATAATGTTGGGCTGCTGCCTTGAACCACGACAGCCCTTCTGGTGAACGTATTCCCACAGTGCTTTTAGTCAGCAACTTCCATAATTTAGACCGAGCGATGATGAAAGTCTGGCGATATATTTCCAAATCAAGATGGTGGGCAATTTGGAGGGGAATGTATAGGTGTGCATCAGCCTTGGCCTTGCTGATAAGAGGTGCAGGTAGCCTTGGTAAGTATTTGCAGTGCATTTTCTAGAACGGTACATGCTACAGCTGCTGTGCGCTGATGGGGTGGACAGAATGTTTAGGTTGGTAGGTGGGGGTACCGAACAAGCAAGCTGCTTTTGTCCTGGATGATGTTGAGTTTCTTGAAAGTTGAGAAGGTGCTGCGCTCATCCAGGCAAATAGAGAGTTTTCAGTCATGCTCCTGACTTGTGCCTCGTAGATGGTGGCAAAGCTTTGGTTTTTTTCAGGAGGTGAGTCACTTGCCACTGGATATCCTAGCCTCTAACCTGCAGTTGTAAGCATGTGGCTGCTCCAGTTGAGTTTCTGGTCAATGGTAATTTTCAGGACATTAATGGCAGGAAACTTGTGACGTCATTGAGTTTCAAGGGTAGGTGGTTCGACTCTTTTGTTAGAGATGGTTGTGTTCTAGCACTTTTTTGTAGCATGAATGTAATTTCCCATTATCAGCCCATGCCTGAATGCTGTCTGGTTGTTGCTACATGAAGGCACAGGCTGCTTTATTTTGTTGAGTTGCAAATAGTATTAAACATTGTGCGCTCTTTAGTGAACATCCCCATTTCTGTCCTTGTGATGGGAGGAATGTCCTTGATAAACTAGCTGAAGATGGTTGGGCCTAAGATGAAGTTGGCCCCTGAGGAACTCCTGCAGTGATGGTCTAGGATGATTGACCTTCCTCAGCCACAACTATCTTCCATTGTGGTGGCATGTCTCTCACCACTGAAGTATTTTTCCTTTGATGCCATTGACCAGTTTTTACCAGGGCTCCTTGATGCCACACTCAATCAAGTGCTGCCTTGATGTCAATGGCAGTCATTCTCACATCAGATGTTTGGACCAAGGCTGTGATGAAGTCTGGAATGGATTGATTCTGGTGTAACCAAAAATGGGCATGAGAAGCAGGCTTTTGGTGTGTAAGTGCCACTGATAGCACTGTCAGTGATACTTTCCATCACTTTGCTGATGAATGAAAGTGATTAATTGGACAGTTATTAGCCATATTGGATATGTTTTGCTTTTTGTAAAACTGCTCATCGGAACTAACTGGGTAATTTGCAGGCAGATGCCAATGATGTCAATGTACTGGCATACCTTGGCTAATTGCACAGCTAGTTCTGGAGCCAAAGCCTTTACTGTATCCAGTACCATCAGCTGTTCCTTGATGCTATGTAGTGTGAATCGAACTGCTTGACAACTGGCTTCTGTGATGGTGGGACTCACAGGAGGAAGCTGCCATAGATCATCAATTCATCATTTCTGAATGAATGTGGTTGTGAATGTTTCAACCTTGTCTTTCACACTTACTTGATGGTCCTGCCATTATTAAGGATGCTGCTGATGGTTCACAGCCTTGCGGCTACCTAATTTAAAGATTAGAGATCTGATCAAAGTATAAAATATAAACAAAAAGTGCTCAGCAGGTCAAGCAGCATCTCTGGAAAGAGAAACAGTTTGTACTTCAGGTTGAAAACCCCTCATCAGGACTTCATCAGTTTGTGTCTACCCCATTTAGCCTATTTGTAGTCCCACACTACTTAATAGAGGATTTCTTTGGTGACAGGACTTTGTCTCCAAAAAGACTTTGCAGTGGTCTCTTCTACCAATGCTATTGTCAGCATTATATAACTGCCAGTATAAATTGCACATCTATTCCTATTCAGTAGAAGGTCTTCCTTGGAATGCACCATAGTGTGTAGTTCTCAGCATAGCAAAGTTCTTGTATAATTCATTTGGAGGGATCTGTCAATATTTGCAATCTTCATAGACCAGAAGTTGGCTTTTGTTCAAATTCATATAGCAACTTCAACCTAATGATAGCTAACCATATCATCTGAACATAGCCACATAAAACCTAATAAAAAAAAAGCTCAATACAAATCTAGAACTGGGAACAGATGAAAAATTGTAGTTCAATTTGTTGTTCACGTCAGTATTTGTGACACCAAAATCTGACTTTTTTTTGTATTTCCTCTTTTTCCCTTCACGACTATCTCCCAAAAGCTGCAACTCACTCAACGACTAACAGTTCCACAAGAACCAATCAGCATTATCGTGCCAATTGTCTACGATATGGCAACAGGAGCAACGCAGCAAGCTGATATTCCAAGACCACAGAATACATCTGGAGCAGCTGCTTCGATGGTTAGCAACATTTTGAGGAGGTTTTCAGAGGTGCACCAACCACCACAGGGTAAGCCAAAAAAAAGCAGCCTTTCTGTAAGTCACTCTCTCAGTCTAATAATTTCAATGTGCAGGAAACTGGTATTTATTGAGTGCATTAAATGACTGGACAGTTACTGAAGAGAAACTCAATTTTTGGCTTAGAACAGTAATGCAACATATTGGTTACATCTGTCCCATTAGATATTTCTTTCTCGCCCTCCCTGAACATTACATAGCCATAAGGGCCAGGTAGTTGCTGCACTTTTCTCCTGTACAAGCTGTATAATTATCTATGTTTAATGGTGACAAGAAGAGAGTTGATTCACTTCCAAAGCCTGAAGTCCAGGTGCTGTTCCACTGGGCTGTTTGTCTCGTGCAGCTTTCCCCAGGTGGTACTTTGAGTACTGGAAGGACTTTATTTACCTCCAAGTGTTTTGCACCTTCTTTGCCACTAATCACATACTCTATATTCAAGTCTCTATTTTGTTATTCAAGGCAATCATTCAGTGATTTTTTCCTGTCCATCAGCCAGAAGTTGCCTTGTTGCCAAGTAAGGGCTGTTCGTTTTGTGCTGTCTGATCCAAGCATGGACTTGGAATGAGAAGCTGTGCTCTGGTGCTGAAATAGCTATAACTAGCAGTTGTTAGGCAGATAATGCCAAGATTCTCTGGTTAAGGTATAATCTGTAAAGGAACTATTGCCAATGGCTAGACCAGAGGCCTTGGCAGTATTGTGATGTGAGTATTGTTCACTGTTACATGTAATGGGATAAAGCTGGGATTAGGCTCTGTTGGGATGGAGGAAATGTAACCATTTGGCCAGAGAAGCCCAGGAAAGAGTGATTAAATATTGCAATACAATTATATTGTTTTAATCATTTAAAATTTAGCTTAATTTGTATACTGGTTGGATCAAAAACCCAGACTGAGGCTCTTGTGGTAAAAGCTGTGAAATCATTTTGTTGTGCAGTGGCCCTTTATGAATAGTTACTCATTTGTCACCAGTTTCCTATCCCTTTGATTTTGTGTAACGATATAAAGAATTGACATTTGTAACTATGCAATCTGTTTGAGCCGGGGGTTGGGGGGGGGTCACCCGTCTCTAAACAAGTAGAACATGCAAAAGACTGGTGAAATTGGAAAACAGTGCAGATGAGGGAGAGTCATTCTGCAGTTGCATTTTGCTCTGTTAATTCATTTTATTGGGACCTGCCCTTCTGGTTTCTTAGAATGTATAATTAATAAGAAATTTTTATTGGCTTTGCTCATGATTTATTAACTGTAGACAGTGTGCTGAAGGGTGTATTTCAATAGATTATCAAATAAACTTTGTCAACAATGTTGTTGTACCTGTTCACTTGTCTCATTCCTTTGTACATTATCTAATGTTTGTAATATTACTTTTGCAGGTGACTGTACAATCTATGCTGCCGTGAGGGAATTGATGGCAAACCTAACACTGCCCCCTGGGGGTCGACAATGATGCTCCACAATCTGCTTTCATGGTTTTATGGAGAAGACTTTGTGCAACATAATTATTTGGACAGTTTGTGATGCAAAACAAAATTAAGGATTCTTAGTATTGTGCTCTAATATGAGTTAAGAGCATGATTTATTCTTCAGGGATTCACTTCTTCCAACAAAAGATACATCAGTTTGTATACTTGCTGTTATATAGTGTATTTTATAAACTGCATTTCAAGAAAAATATAAAATCTGGAAAATTCCTGTTTGAGTTAGAATTAACCATAGTTGTAATATTAACAAGGAAAGGCTTAGGTTATGATGATGCCCAAAGATATGATTTTTTTTTTTAGAGAACACAAATGTGTCAGTTTTCATATGTTCTGCCATAGTAGTTTAAGTTTCATTTGTCCTCATACTTATTTGTTATATTGATGGTTGGTGTAATGTAAAATGTGAAACTTTAATGGAGCTGTATTTTATTATGACTGCTTTAAATCTTTACAGAAAATTTGGGTCCTTTGATATTGACTCAGAAACAATATTTAATAAACAAGTAAATCAAACAATCATTCCTTGTAATATCATATTCTCTAGTTTTAACAGCTATGTATAATGGCAAAATTTGGTTATGTATTACACTAGTTTTCACCTTATTCTCCCCATTCATTGCCTTGTCTAAATTTTTTTGAAGTTATGTTTTTTGCTGCTTTTTATTTACAACAACCTTATGACAGAAAGTAACTTCAAACCAGTTACATAGTGTTAATATTATTAAGGTTTATGTACCAATAATGTTTTACTTTTAGTCATATTTTGTTTAATAATGAATTTTAAATGAATTATTGGAATTTTAACAATGTTTTGTATTGTGTCTCCTATATAACTTTGAATGAACTTTCATTCAAATACACATTCTGACTATCATTACATCTGTCTCACTTTTGGAGATTAAGGCATGTAGAAGTGGAAACGTGAAAATCTGGCTCAGTGGAGTAAGCAAAGAAAAAAGCAGATTTAATGTGTGCAGCAATAGTTAGTAGTACCAATCTGTCTCTTCCCACCCCAAATTCCCAGAAAATATCAGCATACCTATTAATGTGATCAGTGTTATGCATTAGACAAGCTGGGGTTTATCATTAACGTGTAAAGCATTAAAATCAATATTGGGTACAGGAAACTGCAAAATGCTTAACAGTAAAATAAGGTGCTGTAGCTCTTACTCATGCTGATTTTCATTGAAAATGCAGAACTCCAAAAACTGTGTTGGGCAGAAAATCAAAGTGGAAGATAGCAGTTATATGTTTGGTGCTGCACCATTTGATTATTCCATTGTGTTGGAGATCACATTGAGAGCCATAAATCTAAATAGCAAGTTTAAACAAGTCCATGCAAGTCTTTGGAACTGTGAAGGAGGATGTGAATATCCAGACATTTGCTGTGCTTTCAATAAAATGTGACAAAAAAAAAGTGCAGTGCACAAAACAACCAGAGTGTCACTGAGAAACCTGACTCACTGGAGAGACACGTGCAAGGAAAGTATGTTTGGTTTTGGGATTAAGTTGAAAGTGTTAGAAGATGCATCAAATCAATGAAATGGATGTATCAATTCCATTATTATGATTTATATCAAATCAAATGAATGGAAACAATTATAGTTGTGGGTGGGTGGGTGGGGTGGTGATGGTGGGAGAAGTAAGGGTAGAAAGGGTGGCTGATTCTTGTCTGCTTCAGTGGAAAGGAATCAGCTGAAAAAAAAATCATTTTATATGGAGCACAAGGAGAGTGGGCATGTGCAAGGGTGCAATAAGCTCAGTTCATTATGGGCACTGATATCAACAAGGGCAGCAGCAGATCATCACGACTCAAAATGCAAAGCACCTTTCCTTAAAATTATTGAACATGTTTACATTCTGCATTGGAATTGAAATCCTTTGTGAAGAATATGATTAGAATTTATTAAAAGATGAATGAATTGTTACATCTATACATGGATACTTGGAAAATGATTTCATTGTACTTTGCCCTGCCCAAAATAATTGTTTCTAAATCTTGCATATATGAACAGAGAAAATCTGTTTCAAAGGAATTTCTTCAGTAAATTTTATGGAACTTTGACAGCGGTTTCTGTTCTAAAACTGCTGTGTTTTACATTTTTTGTACAATAGTTCTACATGCTAATCAAAGTGGCAAATATCCTTTGTTTCATTTGCTATCTGCCTTCATACCATAATTGACAATTTTATAACTGTGTTGCACAAATTATTGCATATTACCTATATTCCAACAGTATTTCAAATATTTCATTAACTCTAACATGCTTTGGATTTACCTGAGGCAATATACAAATGCAAGCCCTTGTTTCAATGTTGGACCTCTGTCATATGGAGAGGGTAACATAAGCAACATCAATGTAATTAAAGTGGGATGGGAATGGTGAGATAGGGTGAATAAACATTTCAAATCCTGACATTGGAATACAGTTTCTAACTATCGTTTATTTCCACGTGCAGGGAGAAAAAGTCCAAGTACACATGCTTTCTTTCAATAGTGAGAGTAGAAAAATAAATAATATAACTGTCTTCTTTCCCTGGATTAAGCTGTTTATTATTCCATTTCCAACCCTGATCTCCTAGGTTCAGAACAGCTTTAAGTTTTTAATAGCTATTTATAACACCGATAATTAATAATGGCATGATTTTCTGAATAGTACTCTGAAAGAATGTTTATTTACTTAAATGAACGAATTATTCTTCATTCAGAACTCCCAATTATCCAGCACCTTACTCCCTAAACTGCTTGGCTAACTGCTTACCCATGTAGCCATAAAAGTCAAGAGGAGAAAATCTCATATGTCCTGTAGTTTAAGTAAAAAAACTTAAGCTAAATTGTACTTCTGCCAAATCAATGCCTAAAGAATTATAAGAATGAATAACCCTTTTAAGTGCAAAGAATCAGAATTCTAATCCTCGTACACAAGTAAGTAAATCTGTAACTGGGGTTTCTTGCAGGAGACTTGATCCATTCAAGAGAAAAAGAATACAGGGGCCCAAAAGGAAAGGGCTAATTGAAAGGGAGAAGGTTTGGGTGGCTCGGAATACCATTTTGGACATGTACTATTTATGTAAAGGAAACAATGTAGGATGCTCATCAGAAGCTCACGATATCTCCGAAGGCTGGAAAATGACATGCTTGTAGACTGAATTACTTGTTCAATGAAAGGCTTGCTATGATTGGCTTGGCTGTGTAAAATTCAGACCTAAGACACAATGTGCTTTGAGAATTGTAGTTCTCCATCGCAAAAACTTTGGTAAGGAAATGGGTAAGTTTATTTAATTGTGTTTATTAGTTAAATATAATTATTGTTTCGTTCTTTTACTGTTGTATCATTCAGTTAAACATACATCAGGAAATTTCTTCCACAGGAGAGGATTATCTCAACTTGAAATTCCTTGCCATGGAATATGGCCACTTCATATTTGAATTTGTAAAACTGGATAAATATTTGTAATCAGGAAAATATAGCAGAAAAATGTTGGCTTTAAATGTTATGATTGTAGTTTCAAACGTACTAATAATAACAGCCAAGGCTATGGTTTCTGACGCACTGGGAGAATAGAATGAGCCGCTTGTCCGAGTGTGCAGATGCATTATCACCCTCACATCCCGCCTTCACCTGGAAAAGTATTATATCTCCTATTACAGGGTTCTGGCTTTCAAAAAGCGTGAACGTTACAAATTCGACGATTGAATTTGTATGAGCTACGTACAAATAGTAAAGAAAACGAGGGTAAAATATTGCAGAATAAAAGGTGGTCAGCCGGATGTGGCAGAGAAAAATGTATCCATACAAACAAAAGAAACGTGCGAAGTGTTAAAAAGGGATTAAGGTGGAGATGCCGATTTCACAAAGGAGAGACGATTTTAATTTGTAACTAGCCCATGAGAATTTTTTTTATATAGACAAGTGCAAATGGACCCGGCACCATTCCTTTTCGGGTCAGTTTTCAGCAGCAATGTCCGTTCCGCTCGCGACTGCGCGCGAGCGTGAAGGTCTCGCTCGCGCCAGCCGGGCGTCTGCGCGCGCAGCAGTTTGGCCGACACAAGGTTCGGAGGCCGAGGCGGGAGACGTGGCCTCTCGGCTGTCCGCGGATTGGTATCGCGACCAACGTTAACTTCAGCTGAAGTGTGATGCAGTCAGAACTGAGTATTCGGCTTAATGACGACGGATACAAAAATTGGATTAAAGCAGGCTTGTGTCTGCAGAAAATTAGAGACTGCCTCCACGGCTTCGTCCGCACAGAAATTGAAAAGTTCCACCAGATTCTTCTCGGCACCAACCCGAACCTGCGGCAAAGAATCTGTAGTAATTATTGCAGATCCCAAGGAACAAAGGTGAGGAGATGGGAATGAGGATAATATACAGCACCTTTGAACAAAGAGGGATTTTACAAGGAAACGGCAAAACTAGCCGAGGAAGCTCGCAAAAGTTGCAAATAATGGAATTCTGAAATAAAGACGGAAAATGCTGGAAACAATCAGCAGGTTAGGCTGCATCCGTGTGAAGTGAGACAGATTTAAGATTCAGGTTGTCAGAACTGGGCCTGAAAGTAGCCGAGGAGGTAGAGATGCAATATCCCACATTCCTTCCTTTGTAAAGTGATCCTTAATTGTCTTCCTTGCTGTATCGAACTACTGCATCACTCTTCACGACCTTGTTTTGAGATTGTGATCCTTGGTTCTAGACATCACAGCTAGGGGAAACATCAACTCTGCTTCTACCTGTCAAGCTTCATAAAAATTTTCTGTGCTTCTGTTAGATTGCCTTTCATCCTTCTAAAGTCCAGGAGAGTAAAGGCCCAGTCTGCTTGATCTCTCCTCAGAGGACAAACCTGCCATCCCAAAAATCAATCTGGTGAATCTTTGCTGTGCTCTCTCTATCATGAGTATATCCTTGATCAGCTAGAGAGAGATCAGACGTACACACAATATTTCAGATGAGGTCTTATACTTAAACAGAAGGAAGACATTCAGCCCATTGGATCCATGCTGTTTTGGAGAATAATCCCATTATTTACACTCCCACTCCTTATTTTTCTGCCATGCAACCTATTCTCTGTCACACATGTCCACCAATTCTCCTTAGAATCTTTTTACCATTAATCTGCATTAAGGAGAAATTCAGTGCAGCCAGTTAATCTACCAGCACATCTTTGGGATGTGGAAGAAAACTAAAATAGCTGGAGAAAACCCACATGGTCATAGAGAGAACGTGCAAACTCCAAGGTCGGAATGCAGCTGAAGTCCCTAGTGCTGTGCGGCAGCACCATTAACTGCTGCACCACCATTGCTATTCCCAGAGCCCTATGTAATTGGTGCAAGATGTCTTTACTCTTGTACTCAAACCCTCTTGCAATGGCCAACATACCATAGATATAAGATAAGTCACATCTTTATTAGTCACATGTACATCGAAACACACAGTGAAATACATCTTTTACGTAGAGTATTCTGGGGGCAGCCCGCAAGTGTCGCCACGCTTGCGGCGCCAACATAGCATGCCCACAACTTCCTAATCCGTATATCTTTGGAATGTGGGAGGAAACCAGAGCACCCGGAGGAAACCCACGCAGACACGGGGAGAACGTACAAATTCCTTACAGACAGCGGCCAGAATTGAACTCAGGTCACTGGTGCTGTCATAGCATCACGCTAACCGCTACACTACCGTGCCTGCTCATTCTAATTGCTTGCTATACTTGCATGTTAACTTTCAGTGATTTGTGTACAAGGAAATCCTCTAAGCATCAACATTTTTTGTGTCTTACCATTTAAAAAATACTCTACCATTATATTTTTTCTATTAAAATAGATGACCTCATATTTTTCCACATCACATTCTCTGTCATATCCTTTCTCATTCACTTAACCAGTCAATTTTCCCCTGAAGACGTTCTGCATTCTCCTCACAGTGCACACTATCATTTAGCTTAATACCATCAGCAAATGTAGACCCTTGATCATTGATATATTTATTGTGAGTGGCTGGGGCCCCAGCACCAATCCCTGTGGAACCCCACTAGTCACAGTCTCTGAACCTGAAAATTACCTGTTTATTCCTAAACTCTGTTTTCTGTCCATTTGTCAATCCTCAATCCGCTCCAGTGTATTTTCCATAATACTGTGCACTGTAATTTTGTTTAATAACCTCTGGTGTGGCATCTGACTGAGGCCTTCTCAAAGTCCAAATAGACTACATCCACTGGTTTGTCCTTAACTGTTTTACTAGTAGCAAACTCAGAAAACAGATTTGTCAAATTTGATTTCTCTTTCATAAATCTATGTGCACTCTGCCCAATCCTTATTATTAATTTATAAATGCTCTGTCACCATTTTTTTAATAGTACATAGGAAAATAGTCATATCTACTTTTTCTATGTCAAGGTAACTGGACTATAGTTAATTGTTTTCACTCTTTCTATTGGACAAGTGGACACAAACTATAAAAACAGTAAAAGTTTTTATAATTATATAAAGTGGAAAAGGGTGGCTAAAGTGACCGTAGGTCCCTTAGAAGATGAGAAGGGGGAATTAATATTGGGTAATGTGGAAATGTCCGAGGCCTTGAATGACTATTTTGTGTTGGTCTTCACGGTGGAGGACACATCGAACATGCCAAAGAGAGATGTAATGGATGCGATGGGAGGTGAGGACCTCGATACAATCGCTGTCACTAAAGAGGTAGTAATGAGCAAACTAGTGGGCCTAAAGGTAGACAAGTCCCCTGGTCCTGATGGGATGCATCCCAGGGTACTGAAAGAAATGGCGGAAGTTATAGTAGAGGCGTTTATGATAATTTACCAAAATTCTCTGGACTCTGGGCAGGTCTGGCCGATTGGAAGACAGTGAATGTCATGCCACCTTTTAAAAAATGACGTAGGCAAAAGGCAGGTAACTATAGGCCAGTTAGCTTAACGTCTGTAGTTGGGAAAATGCTTGAAGCTATCATTAAGGAAGACATCTGGATAGAAGTGGCATACATGGACAGAGGTAGACTGGACATCAGACAGACACAGCATGGATTCAGGAAGGGCAGGTCCTGTTGACAAACTTACTGGAATTCTTTGAGAATATAATGAGCGCAGTGGATAGAGGGGAACAGGTGGATGTTGTATACTTGGATTTCCAGAGGTGTTCAATAAGGTGCTGCATAAAAGATGTATCCATAAGATAAGGATGCATGGAGTTGAGGGTAAGGTATTAGCATGGGTAGAGGATTGGTTAACCAATAGGAGGCAGAGAGTTGGGATAAATGGGTGTTTTTCTGGTTGGAAGGATGCATGGAGTTGAGGGTAAGGTATTAGCATGGGTAGAGGATTGGTTAACCAATAGGAGGCAGAGAGTTGGGATAAATGGGTGTTTTTCTGGTTGGCAATCAGTAGTGAGCAGGGTGCCACAGGGATTGGTGCTGGGCCCGCAACTGTTCACGATACACATTAACAATTTGGAAGATGGGACCGAGTGTAGCATATCTAAGTTTGCTGATGACACTAAATTGAGTGGAAAAGCAAATTGTGCAGAGTATGCAGAGAGTCTGCAGAGAGATATAGATAGGTTAAGTGAGTGGGCAAGGGTCTGGCAGATGGAGTACAATATTGATAAATGTGAGGTCATCCACTTTGGAAGGAAAAATAGAAGATTAGGTTATTGTTTAAATGGTGAAAGATTGCAGCATGCTGTTGTGCAGAGGGACTTGGGAGTGCTTCTACATGATTCGCAGAAGGTTGGTTTGCAGGTGCAACAAGTTATTAAGAAGGCAAATGGAATGTTGGCCTTCATTGCTAAAGGGCTTGAATTTAAGAGCAGGGAGGTTATGCTGCAACTGTACAGGGTACTGGTGAGGCCGCACCTGGAGCACTGTGTGCAGTTCTGGTCTCCTTACTTGAGGAAGGATATACTGGTTTTGGAGGTGGTGCAGAGGAGGTTCACCAGGTTCCGGAGATGGGGGTGGGGGGTGGGGGGGTGTTAGCCTATGAGGAGAGATTGAGTTGTCTGAAACTTTGCTCGCTGGAATTCAGATGAATGGGAGGGGATCTTATGGAAACAAATAAAATTATGAAAGGGATAGATAAGATAGAGGCAGGAAGGTTGTTTCCACTGGTAGCTGAAACTAGAACTAGGGGGCATAGCCTCAGGATTCGGGGGAACAAATTTAGGACGGAGATGAGGAGAAACTGCTTTTCCCAGAGAGTAGTGAATCTGTGGAATTCTCTGCCCAGGGAAGCAGTAGAGGCTACCTCATTAAATATATTTAAGACACAGTTAGATAGATTTTTGCACAGTAGGGTAATTAAGGGTTATGGGGAAAAGGCAGGTAGGTGGATCTGAGTCCATGGCCAGATCAGTCATGACCTTACTGAAAGGCAGAGTAGGCTCGATGGGCCAGATGGTCGACTCCTGCTCCTTTTTCTTTTGTTCTTATGACACTGAAAGAATTCCATAGGTCCTGGGAAAGATTAGGAGGGATGTACCCAGGCTAAACAAGGTCAGAAATAAGTTAACATGAGAGATAAAGTTATGAAAGGAGTTCAAGTGGCATGGTGAAGTTGACTTGTAGACAAGATGAATGGAGCAAGGTTTACAGGTGGTTGTGGAGAAGGCGGAAAATCTATTTTTGGGCTGCTGGATATTGTACAATGGCAAAACAGAGCTGAGCAACAATCCTGAGTTGACCAGGATGTAGCTTAGACTATTTTTGGAACTCAAAAGAAATGTGAGCTTCCTGGTGAATGCTGGATTTGGTGCAGGTTGAGTTGTCAAGGATAGGTGGTCTGATGCACAGTCTCGACCCGAAATGTCAACTATCCCTTTGCCTCCACAGATGTTACTTGACCCACTGACTTCCCTCAGCAGTTTTGTTTTACTCCAGATTTCAGCATCTGCAGTCTCGTGTCTCCATGAATAGGTGGTTATTGTAGTGTTGTGGAGCATACAAGGGAGAACGATGCTAAACAGGATGACAACTTGAGGGAACAAGTCCAAGCTAGTGTATTGTACGGTTTGAGACAAAAAGCAAAGGAGAAACTTTTACAATAGCAGACCAGGTACCACATTACAGATAGTCCAATGGATAAGATGTACTAAGTTGAAAATGGGAATGAAATAAAACTGAGAAGAACAGAGGAAGTATGGATCTGTGCAGAAGATTAGCTTAATAGCAATGCTGAGAAATCAACAGTGCTCTATGTACAAACCTGGACTTCAGTTAACAGCTGTGCAGTAGGAACTTGCACTGGGCTGAGGCCTGCATGTTGACACTCTGAACAGCAGACCCTACTGACAGAATTCAGGACATTGAAAGAAAATTTATACTTATAAATGAAAGTAGTTGATTAATATGGAGCATAGTGAAAGCCATTTAAGATGTATGAAATGTATTGTTATACCAGACAACATCACATTTGATATTACTCACAGTGAATAGGAACGCAATAACAGAATGAACAAATCACTCAGTTTCTATGCTGCTGCTGATTTGGTATTCCTCCAAGTCAATTAATCTCTGAAACCTGTAAATGACTTGCTTCTATTTTCAATGTTTGCTGATCCTCTGTGGCATTGCACATGGGGCCAAGACAAAGTATGATCTTTAGTTGAAGCAGGCTTAGAGGGTGAATAATTCAGGATGTTATGAATTCCAATCCCTACAAATATCATTGAAACTCTACTTAAACATGTCATTCTATAATTGTAGCTTTCTACTGCTAAAGCTTAGAGAAACTGAGTTTACAAGGTTTAATTGGACCTTTCCATGATGAACATTGGAATTAAAATAGAAATGTGAAAATACGAATGCTGCCATTGAAGATTAGGGGAAGGTGGCTACACATTCTCATGGAGTTACCATGATTTGGCATTTATACGGTTTGAATGCCATGCCTGCTACTAGGGCCAAATGTGGGTTATGTCTTTGCCCTGCAATAGACTGGCTAATCAGAGAAGTCATGAATGGATCTGAACAATAAACTTATCTGGAAGCACATCAGAATCTGCCTGTAAAATTATGTGATTTGAAGCATTTGGAGGTGTTGGGCCAAGGACTCTGCTCTGAATAAACCCAACAGCAATGTCTTGGGATTAGAATTAGACTCTAGCATCAGGGAGTTTTCTTTTTGATCCTTCATCGACCTTGATTTTACCAAGGTTCTTGCTCACCTTCTTGTGTTGAAACGAGTTTGATTTTATCTTGTATGTCCCGCATGCTTATTTATGTTGCACTGATGCACTCCAAGTTGTGAGAAATTTTGTAAAATTTTGTATTTTTTCTTAATATCTGCAAATTGCTGATCTGACCCAACCTTTGCAAAATTTTCAACACCGCCTTTTTCATTCTCTAATTCTGCATTCATTTGGTGCCCGATTCTCTTACCTCCTGGCCTTTTCACCTTGCAGTGTGACTCTTGAAATCCATTCCATGAATCTCTGCCAACTGATTATTGATGAGAGAATTTTGAACCTGACCCAACTTTTTAATGGTAACCAAATCCTCGACCTCACGAGGTGAAATTTAACGGACTGACCGTTATCTTGCAGAGGCCAGACGACAGCTCTTGGATACTATGGCTGTCCAGTCCTCATACACCTCCATCCCCCATCAGGAAAGTCTTCAAGCCCTCCACTTCTTTCTGCAACAAAGATCCAACCAGTTTCATTCCACCAACACTCATCTCTCTGGCTGAACTTGTTCTGACCCTGAACAACTTCTCTTTTGGCTCCTCTCACTTTCTCCACATCAAAGGTTTAGCCATGGGCACTTTCATTGGCCCCAGTTCCGCCTGTCTTTTCGTTGGCTACGTAGAACAGTCCTTGTTCCAAACTTTCTCTGGTATCACTCCCCAATTCTTTCTCCATTACATTGACAACTCCATTGGTGCAGACCTTATAAATTTTATCACCTTTGCTAATAACTTTCATTATGCTCTCAAACTCTCTTGGACCATTTCTGACACTTCTTTCCCTTTTCTGGATCTCTCTGTCTCCATCTCAGGAGACAAATTATCCATTGACATTTACTATAAACCCACTGACTCCCACAGCTACCTAGACCACACCTCTTCCCACCCTGTCTCTTGTAAGGATACCATCCCTTTCTCTGCTGCATCTGCTCTCAAGAGGAGGCTTTCCATTCCAGGACATCTGACATGTCCTTTTTTTTTTCAGGAAATGTGGCTTCTGTTGTGGTCGATGGAGTTGTCTCCCACATTTTCTCCTTTTCTTGGACTTCTGTTCTCAACCCACCTCTTTCCAAACAGAACAGAGATAGAGTTCCCCTGGTCCTCACCTTTCACCCTATGAGCCTCCACATCCAGCACATCCTTTGTTATTTCTGTAAGCTGCAAAGAGATCCCACCAACAGCCACAATTTCTCCTTCCCACTCCTTTCTGCCTTTAGCAAGGACCACTCCTTCTATGACTCCCTGGTTCACTCCCTACCCACCCCTCCCTGACCCCTGGTACTTTCCCCTGCAACAGCAGAAGGTGCTACACTTGTTCTTACACCTCCTCCCTCACCACCATCCAGGGACCTAAACAGCCTTCCAGGTAAGGCAAAGATTCATGTGCACTTCCTCCAACCTCATCTTTAGCTTTCGCTGCTCCTGAAGTGGCTTCCTCTACAGTGAGACCAAGCACAGACTGGGTGACCAGTTTGCAGAGCATCTGTACTCTGTCCACATTGGCCATCCCGAGCTCCCAGTTGCATGCCCTTCCAACTCCCCTCCCCATTCCCGCACCAACCTGTCCATTCTCGGCATTCTCCACTGTCACGGTGAGACTCAATGCAAACTGGAGCACAACACCTCGTATTCCGCCTGGATTGTCTACGACTCAGTGGGACAAACATTGAATTTTCCAGTTTAAATTCTCCTACCTCCTGTGTTTTCTTCCCCTCCCTCCTCCTGGTCTGTCTCCAGTCTTCCCATTTTTGTCCTCTTTCCAATATCCCCCCTCCAGAATCCAACTGCAGAATGTCCCAACACTTTCAGCTACTTCTTGATCATTAAGGTGATGTTTGTGTTGACTCATCTAGTGATGATGCATAAAATTTAACAGTCCACTTTTTCTTTTAGTTTCAGAAGGCCTGCTTTGTATGTGAAGAATGGAAAAGGGAAATTCTGAAGCATCATACAAATCAAAACAGTACGATATACTGGGGGAACTGCTCTCCTTTGTTGTGGCCTACAAATGCCTGGGAAGTGGCAAAAGTATGTTTTATATAGAGAAATGTGGTGAACAATTAGCAACAAATATTTTGATTACATTACTTAAAGGCTCCATTGTGCAGAGGCTGAAATGCATTAAACTAAGAAGCAGAATGAAAAAAAAATTGCATTTTATCTACTGGGTCACCTGTCCCCCTCCCCCTAGTGTTCCCATCTCCCCACTGTCCTGGTTCCACTCATCACCTTCCTTTCTTATCAGATTCCATAACCTGCTGCCCTCTGTTGTCTCAACTTATCAGCTCCCTGTCACTGTCACCATCCCCACCTTTCCCTCCCCCACCTGGTCCATCTGCCCATCAATCCTTCCTTACCTGCATCCACCTGTCCCTTGCCAGCTCCTGCCTCTCTCTTTCCTCTCACCTCTTTATGATGCTCAGTCCTGATGCAGGGTCTCGACCCAAAATGTCGACTCTCCTTTTCCTCCACAGATGCTGACTGACCTGCTGAGTTCTCCTCCAGCAGCTTGTTTATTGATCCAGATTCCAGCATCTGCAATCTCTTGCGTCTCTCTGGAAAAAAAATCCAGATTGTTTATGAGATGTTTGAGGTAACCCAACTTTTATTAATTAGTTAAAGACCCCAAATGAAAATCCGTGGTTCTTATTTGCAGTGGTAACACTATCCTAAAGGGTTTAAAACTGGATACACTAGTAGTTACCCAAAGTAATGTGTCTGATGATGACGAAATATATTGTTTATATTTCAAGAATGACAAAATATGGACGGTACTAGAAATTGGACACCCAATAAAAGACAATCATTTATTGACAGACATGAATAATATTCGTAGCAAAATGTACAAAAGGCATTTTGAAACTACAGATGCTTTAAATTCTTTAGCCAGTCTCTGTAAGAAGAGAGAAAGTGCTCTAATTTTTAGGTTTAAAGGCTTGCACAACAGCATCACAGGAACAGAGCAGTTTCTCTGCCTGAAGATGTTGGGTGAAGAACTCCCACCTTTCAAAAAAAGCCATTTCTTTTACTGAATTTCCTGATGTTTGTGTTGACCTTGCTTAATCTCCCAATCAAAGGAAACGCAAGCGAATGGCAGAGAAGATCCATCCCTTGCCTCATGCCTACATTTTATCAAAAACTGGTAATAGCACTTCATTGACTGGACATTCTTCCTCTCAGCTATGAGGAGCTTTTGCTTTGGCGAGTGAGTGGGAGTTCTTCTGTTGGGTCTCTCTGATTTTTAGAGTGATAGATAGGTCTGTGATCCATTGGATTTCTTGCAGAGTCATTGTTCTACCAGAAAACTGCCTACCGGATATGTTTTCCCTCCCAAATGTTCTCACTCCATTCTTAGTATCACTTTTGGAATCTATAATATATCAGCAAACCTATCACCACATTCGCTCTTTTTTCTTTCCTTTGAATGTCCTAATTTTATTAACGTAGGAGAGTTGAAATCTGACAGCCAAATACTGTTTGCACCTTATTCCTTTTTATTGTGTTCAACCAAGTTTTTTTAAATTGAGTTTTGGAATCTAGGCATTTATTGCCCTTGAAAAGGCACTGGTAAGCTGCTGCCCTAATTTGCTGCATCCTTCTGATGAAGTTACTCCAGCAGTACGTTGCAGAAGGGAGTTCCAGGATTTAGATCCAACAGTAATGAAGGAACAGCAAATCATACCGAGGTGCGACTTGGAAGAGAACATGCAGGTGTTTTTGTTCCCATGTACCTGAAGCCCTCATCCTACTTGGAGATAAAGGTCACAAATTTGTGAAGTGCTGGTGGAGAACCCGAGGAGAATAACTGCAGTGTATTTTGTAAATGGAGGAGGGAGTTGATGTTTAGGGTGTTGAGTGGGGTACCAATCAAACAGGTTGCTTTATCCTAGGTGGCATCAAGGTTCTTGAGTTGCCCTCATCCAGACAAATGGAGTACATCTATCATACTCCTGACTTGTCTTGTAGACAATGAAACATCTTTGAGATAAATTGGCTTTGGAATATCCAGAGATGAGTCACACTGATGTTAATCTTTGAGGTGTATGTAATTCACAGGTTTGACTGAATTTGGTTGACCTGTTAATTATTTTTTTTAGTTTTCCTTTGCATCTAAACATGACTGTTCTCTTTCTGCCTCTCCCGCCAAAATCCTAATCCACAAATTTATTACTTCCGTCATACACTATTAGATAGTTTTCCATGATTAGATAGCCTCTCGAAATATCTGGCCTCTCCATTCCTACACGGTTGACTAACTTGTCAATCCTTGGTCCCTCTCAGTGACTGCTCATTTTATATCTATGTGCACTCACTGTCTGGAATTTACTCCTGCATCTCTGCCATACCCTTCCTTTAATGCCCCTCTGTGGCTCTCATTTTCTTCCTGTTCCTGCGCAGTCCTCTTGCTATGCACTTTACTTTAAAACATGAGATCTCTGTCTGCCATAAGAACTGTATGTGTTTGGTGGTATCACAGCTATTTAGTTCTAGCCTCCAGTGTACCTTGCCTTAAAAAAAATCACAAAAGCAACCATGCTGACCATTGTGAATATTTCCATCATTGTGAGTGTGATGATTTGTATTGAATAACATCCTGTTTTGTCCTTGAGCCTGAAAACACTTAATTTTAACTTTGCTAATTGAGCAACTGGAAGAAGACTAATCCCAACATTCTGGGCTGCACTTACACCCATGCCCAAGTAGTAAAAAGGTTTTGAGCTGAATCGGCAAATCTGATGTTTGTTAATTCCTTAGTGGCATGTGCAATATGAACCATTTGCTGATCATCAACAAACCTGCATAACTACTGATCGGGTTCAGGAGGCTGACTCTGCACCAAATTCCACACTGCTCAGCAATCATGGGACACATGGGAGAGGTCATATGACCAGTCAGTTATGCTCTGATAACATAACTTCCTTTTGTTTCACCCCCTAAATGGCCCACTTGTGCCAAAAATTCTCGGCAGAGGTTGCTGAATGATGGGCCACTTGGCAGTGCAAAGGTTGGGAGATTCTTGTTGCCAGTGATGCAGCTTTGCTGGCATGTTAGCAGTCAGAAAGTGACCATCTTAGAGTTACTCCATCAATATGGCCACCTTTTAACAGAAACAAAGGAAACTACTAGACATTACAGGAGTAACTGCCAGAGGACCTGTCTCAGTGTGATGTCCCACCAAGCCATTGAGTCAATTTAAAAATAGTTTTGTTGATCGTACTATCAAAAATTCCCAATGTTAAAATTGCAAGTAGCATGTTAGGTGCACATGAAATAGATTGTATAGATATTCAATGTTTGTGATTGTTTGCAATATATGGTATCAGGTTTAAGACATTTCCAACTCCTGATTGGAAATGGCAGAAGTTGACACTCCACTGCTGAACTCCATAACTCCATGAAGAAGTTCAGTTTTGGAGCTTCATTCCAAAATGGTAATCTGCAAATGCAAGTTTGGGACTTCCAAGTTTTCAGACAATAACTTGGGGGGCCTGAACTTCCACATGGAGGTAAAAGGTGGCAGAGGAAACTGAGGGTTGCAATTACTTTTCATCAGATGGTTTACCTCATCAGTTCCCATACAAGACTTTGTAGTTCTGTACAAACTGTGATATTATTAATTTAATTCAAAATTCGTGTTCCTTTGGACTTCAGTGTAGATGTACCATACTTGAATTATTACGGATATCTTTTACTTAAATTGAGTAACAAGGATTTGTTCTATTTACATTTTGCTTGTGATTAAATCCTGGTTTCCACAGGTCTACATGCCTCGTGGGCAGGCCAACAGGCGGGGACCAGAAAATTGTGATGCAGCAGCTCTTTTGAATCTTTTTATTTTTTGCGATCACTTTCACTTTGAAAGGCAAAAATTAATTGAGGTAATTAAGGTTACACTTCGTAATATTATAAGAAAGATTATTATTTTGTTTCATTATTCCTTCCCTTGTATAAATCCCTTCATGACTTTTCTATTTCATTCTGTAATGTTTTGAAACTCTGTAACCTTCTCCACAGCAGAACTCTTACTTCCTCCATATTTAGCCTGTTGTGAGCTAACACCCCCTCCCACTAAGTTAAACTTCTCCCAGATTTGAAAGTCTAGTCATGTCAATGATTGACGTCTTTCTGCTTCTTCATTGGCAGTCTCTTGGACAGAGAGACACATTGTTATTGGAATAGTATGTTGCTGATTACATTTATACCAATATATTATTCTGATATTTATGTTCAGGTGATTAAATGTCGTAATGACCTGATGCATTCTGTAGAAATGAGTGTTTCTGTAGAATGGTTCAAAAACTATAGACGGAAGATCCTTGTACTTCTACAGGAATTTCAAAACATCCCTGAAGCAAAAGCAGCAAACAAAATGATACAAGAGGTAACTATAACATAAACATCTTTCTGTTATTCTAATATTAATTTAATGTTTCTATCGGAGTAGCGTAGACAAATAACAGTAGTGCATTTTGTAGATGGTACCTATTTGCAGCCATGGTGTATCGATGGTGGAGTGTGTGAGTACTTAAGGTGGTGGAGAGGTGTAAATCAAGTGGCTGTTTTGTTCTGGATAGTGTTGAGTTTCTTGTGTTGCTGGAGCTGCACTCACCCGGATAAGTGGATTCATTCCACTGTGCTCCTGACCTGTACCTCGTGGATGGTGGAAAGGTTTTGGATTGTCAAGGGGTGAGTCATGCTGCAGAATACTCGGTCTCTGTCCTGCTCATGAGCCCTAATCACGTTGCTCGTCTAGCTAAGTTTCTGGTCAGGTATGATCTCAGCAGGATGATGGTGAGGGATTGGGCAATTGTAATGCCATTTTTTGTCAAATGGAGGTGTTCAGATTCTTTTTTTTAATGGAGATGTTCATCGTGTGGCAGTTATGTGAAGAAGGTATTGTGAATAAATTATGACATGTTCTCGTGTTGGACTAATAGGTCACATCATCTGACTGGAAAGTTAAAATGACAGTGACTGATGCAGTGGATGCTGCAGTGAAGTTTACAGATGAGGAGTTTGATGTTGGAGAGGTCTATAATGTTGAGTTAGACCTGATTAAAGAATGGGCAGAGGAGCTGAGCCTTGCACTAGAGGAGCAAGAGCCTTTACAACAGGTAGAGTAATTACACATTTGCAGTTAAAAGGTATAAGTTGTTAACAAAGATACTTTGTTTACCTTTGTCTGTACAGATCTTTTATATGTTCACAAAAATGTTGTCATTAGAATTGCTATTTTTATTTGTTTTAAATTTTGCAGACCCTTAACAATTTTCAGAAAATTACATTAGTTTCTAAAGTAAAAATTAATAACTTATATCTTCCTCTCTTACATTCATGACAATATTTCAGTGTTTCTAATTGTGCAATTGTTTTGTTCTTTTAAAGCACTTAAACAGTTTGAATACATTCAAGGAATTTTTGAAACGAAATAAAGAGCTTGAAAGTATGCTTCACAAAGAACTGCAGCAGTTGTTTATTCTTGAGAAGAGATTGAATAGTGGCAAAGATCTGTGAAAAATCAAGATAATATGGAGTGCAGACAGGAGAAAAAAAAAGTAACAATGGTAAAGACACTGTGCTTATTCCTTGACACTTTTGCAGTTCAGTTCAGTATAATTTAAAACATTTCAGAACATATATCTTATTTACATTCAAGTGTAAACTCAATATGTGTAATCTATCTATGTTGTTGTGGAGGGCTTAACGGCAGAAGTTGATTCTCTTTTACAAAATCCACCACAAATGTGTATTTTCTAGTGGTACATTACACTTCAGTAACAATGGCCTTAGTTAAGAATAGATATCTGCATACAAACCAAAAATTGTTTCCAATATTAACATACTTATATTATGGATAGTATTTACTTACTGAACTAACGAGAGATTTGTTCCCAACAGCTGTAGCAACTATATAAAAAAAATAATGAATTGAGCTAAGTTTATAATTGTCAGACCTGTTATGTGTCATTTCTGATAATTAGGACGCCTGATGTTTTGAATTGAAAAAGTTAACATTCTCCTTCTTCTTAGGCAGTCCATCAAGATTGAGCATGATTGGTTTTGTGGGTTCTCGGGTGGCTGAAGATGCCAATTTGAGAATTGCGGCCTCTTTCACAAATGGGGCAGGAGATGCCTGACAGGGTGGCAGGAAGTAGTTCATGAGTGGTGCGTTCCTTAGGCCGTTTGCACAGGGCTTCTTTGCTCCCAATGCGTGGACTTGAGGTTCTCAATATCATCCTGAATGTTCCTCCTCCACTTTGAGGTGCCATGTGCGAAGAGGTTCACATGAGTCAGTGGGAATGTTGTCATTTTCAAGGAGGCTTTGAGCACATCTTTGACTCTTTTCTACTGTCTGCCTGGTAATTTCTTCCCTATCACTTATGATAAAGGGTTTCTTTTCTCTACTGTCATTTTTTTAAAATTGTGACTGTGGCCATGACTTTATCCAGCACAGTACATTTGTCAGCAATGTAGTCAGTCAATGCTGACTGAAACCAAATACCTGACAAGTATGTTTATGGAAATCAACTAGAAATGAGAAACTGACACAGCAGCTTGATCTTATCTCACATTATAACACATTGAGGGATATTTTTCTTGACAATGGCTGTTAATTAAATGGTTTTAGAATAAAATTTGTGAAGATCCTCTTGAGTAGTTTGTTTAGGAAATGGAAAATATTTCTCTTTTACAGAATGAATGGCCTAGAAATTAATAATATGCCTGTATGATATCTATTATTCACTAACTTTTGAGAGAAAGACCATTACATTGATTTAGTGGCAGCTTGAGAGACTCAATGTGACCTTGCGTTTCTTGCACCAACATCATGTACTTGCTGGAGTCAATGTTCTCTCTGTCCTTTGGTGGTCGAGTGTCCTCTAAAGCTTGACGCCCTACTGCAGTTTCTACATTCTCATAGTGCACAAAGAGAAAATGGTGTAAGCACTAAGAGGGTCAGGCAACACCTACGCATGGAAAGGATATTTTGATATTGACTGTTCATCAGAATGGTACTAACTGCAATTGTGCTGAAAAAAGGAACAGAACCAGGGGAAGGGAAAGAAGAATCTTAACTTTAAACAGAAATAGATTGATCCTGTAAGGTACATAAAACACAAGATGGTTAAATGATGGACATTATCATAGCATTAGATAATATGAAGTGTAATGCGAAAAATCAGTGAAATGAAATAGATCACATGTGAATTTGGTCCATTCCAAACATTGTTATTCTGTGTCCCCTAGTTCTTGTGCCATCTCTCTGTTTGCTCTGTGCATATCCTTCATGATTTTAAATACAACTATCAGATCCCCTTGTAACCTCCTCCATTTCATGAAGAACAACCCCAGCTTTTCCAGCCTATCCATATAACTGAAGTCTCTCTTGCCTGGAATCATTTTGATAAATTCCTCCCTACCACCTTTAAAGCTTTGACATCTTTGCTAAAGTGTGCCCCTCCAGAATTGGACACAGTTCTCCAGTTGTGGCCAAACCAGTTTTATAGAGCTTCATCATGACTTATTTGCTCTTGTACTGCTTACAAGGTCCTGGATCCTGAATGCTTTTCTAACTACTTTCTCAATCTGTCCTGCCACTTTCAACATATTGTGCAAATACACTCCCTGCTCTTGTACCCCTTTTAGAATTTGCCCTCTTGGTTTATATTGTCTCTTATTTTTCTCTATCAAAAGGTAATAGTCACATTTCTCAGCATTAAATTTCTACCCACCTATTGCCTATCCCTCCTTCTGCCTGTATCTCCTGGAAGTCTATTCTCACAGTTCACGACTCCTCCAGGTTTTGTGTCTTCTACGCATTTGGAAATCGTGCCTTGTACTCCAAGTACAAGTTGGAAATTTTACTTTGCATTTCCATCCAGTCTGAAAAACAATATTTTGCTGTGTTACGGATTAGGTTACTATTGGTGAATGCCCCTTTAAGACATAGCACAGTAGTGTGTGTGTGTGCGCGCGCATGCGCGCGCGGCGTGATTACAACAACAGGAGATAAGGACGTGATGATGTTTTTTGGAGTAGTCAGAAAGAAGAGTCAGAGAGAGAGAAACACCGACCTGCTGGTCTCTGTATCGATGAATGAAAAACAATAACTGTGTCTGTCACTATAATCCACATGTGGATTTTTGGAATAATCCAGTGGAGTCCTCTTTGCCATTAACCTGTAGAAGGAAACAGGTATTCGTGTGGACGGCCACGACTCGAATGCCTTTCAGGGTGGCAGGTACTTCGGAACAAAGGAATGGCGATCATCAGTGATTGAGGTGTTGTATGAGTTCCATCATGGAACATTTGGATTTCGTAATTACTCTCTATTTTTTCTTTACATTTCCCCTTCAGTCATCGGTGGTTTTGCAGAAGCCTTTGCTCACATTTCACCTTACGACTTGCTGAACTGAACTTTGAGAACTATTCCTGGACTTGGAGTTTGGGAATTTGCCACACACACACTTCGAGTTTAGTTTTTGGGGTTAATGTTTAAGATCTAACATTTTTACTTCTAACATTTTTACTTTTTTTTCTTATTATCATAAGTAGTTATTAATAAAATAGTTTTTAACACTTATACGTGATTCAGTGTGTTTCTTTTATTGCTGGTACGTGACAGCTGTTACTTGCTGATTCATATTATCTGGCCAATGTTCTTTTCAAGTTGATACAGCCCTTTTTATTCCATGGCCTACAAGTAACTAATGGTCAGTAATTACTAGGTTTATTTTTACATCCTTTCTTGATGAAGGTATAACATTCAAGATTTTCCACTCCTCATTTAACACTCTGGAAAGCCACGGTTTCTGCATTTAGCGTCCTTGCATCCCTCAGCAACCTCAGATGTATCGCATCTGAACCAGGTTACTTATCTGCATTACATGAAACTAGCTTTTCTAGTACCTCCTCTTATCAATTTTTAGCCCATCCAGAATCTTAACTAAATCTTCCTTTGCTGAGACTCCAGCAGTATCTTGTTTCTTGGTCAAAACTGATTGGCCCACCTCTTCTCTTACAGTCTTTTTCCTACCTACATCCCATTAAATATATTTGCTGACGGTCTTGGAAATCATTGATATGCTCTTTGCTCCGTTTTTTTTCACTCTTTTATTAGTCACCCAGAGAGCTCTAGGTTTCATTTCCCCACCCTTCTCCCACAAGGGAATGTATGTAGACTGTACCTGAAATATCTGCATTTTAGTTTACGGTTTTGCCTGCCAAACTTTGGTTCCAATTTACCAGGGTTAGATCTGTTCTCATTCCACTGAAATTGGGCCTTCTCTAGTTGACTGTTTTTACATTGGAGTAGTCTACTAATTGTAGTTACTCTAAACCTTATGATATGATTGTTATTTCCTTGATGTTCCCTGACTAGTTTGTGTTGCACTTGGCCTGGCTCATTCCTGAGAACCTAATGGAGCAGTTGGCACATTCTTCATTGGGCCGGAAACATAACTGATTGAGAACATTCTCCTGAACACATTTCAGAATCTCCTCTTCTTTGTCCTTTATGCTCACCCAGTCTATATTTGGAGAGTTGAACTCGCCTTTTATAATATCTTCATGGCTTTTGCTTCCAAATTTCCTTTCCATTAGTTAGAAGCCTTTGGAATAGTCGCAGTAATGTAATCATATCTCTGTTCTTTCTTAATTGTAGACAGATAGGTTCTGTCCTTAATTATTCCAGGACATACTCTTTCTCTCTCCAGAACTGCAGTATTCTCCTTAATCAATACTGCCACTCCTCCCTTCCAATTTTTCTTGAATACCCTGTATCCAGGAATATATAAAATGCTTTCCTACCCCTTTTGATAGGTCTCTGTACATCTTCTACATGAATTAATTGAATATCACCTTGTCGTAGTATTGTGATACCACGTGGTTAATTGGGCCTGCAGCTCTTCCCTTTTCAACATTTCCAGGGACCATTCCCTTCACGAATCACGAATCCCTGGTCCACTCTTCCATTCCCACCAGTCACGTGCGCCCCCCCCCCCCCCATTGCCACTTTCCCTTGCAACCACAGGCAATGCAACACTTGTCCTTTCACCTCCTTTCCCTTCCCCCCATCCAGGGACCAAAATAGTCTTTCCAGGAGAAGCAGCATTTATCTTTCACTCCTTCCAATCTAGTATACTACATTCAGTGGTCTCCTCTAGACTGGGAGATCACTTTGCAGAACACCTGCATTCTGTCCGCACAGGCGACCCTGAGCTTTCTGTTGCCTGCGTTATTAACTCTCCATCCCACTTCCACTCTAACCTATCAGTCTATGGCCTCCGATACTGTTACAGTGAGGCTCCATGCAAGCTTGAGGAACAGCATCACTCTGGGCATGCTTCAGCTTTCTGGACTTAATGTTGAATTCCACAACTTCAGCTAACTTGATTTCAGTCTGTATCGGCCGTCCATCTGTGATATTGGCTCAGCTTGTTTTTTTTTAATCTCTTGATTTTCTTCTGGGAGTGGAGGACATGTCCACCTCCGTTCTTTTGTCTATGTTCTCACTCTTTAAGAGCTCCCATTTATTGACCAGATAACCTTGTCCCCATGGTCACCCCAGTGTTACCCTATCAGAGACAATCCCTCTCCTCCACCCTCCCTGCAGCTAACCAAACTCCTTTTGTCTCCTTCCCAGTTCTGAGGAAGCTTCTTCGACCTGATTTCTCAAGATATGCTTCACTGTAGAGATCAGCTACAAGATCAAAGCCCAGTGGGGCTTACTGCATGTAAAGGGGAAACAAAAAACTATGTCCTTGGATGGGATAGATTTTAATTTGCCACATTCAGGTGGCATTTTAATTCTGTTCCAGGAAAACACTGTGTGTTTAATAATTGATCACTAACTCTGAACATAAAGAAAAATTAGACAGGGTAATGAAATCTATGTTGGGAAAAAAAAATGAAAGAATTGGATATTTTAGGAAGGGCTTGAAAAGTCTTCTCTAACATTGAAACTTACTTAAATGCTAAAGGTTTTCCCTGACCGTTGAATGGTCAGATCTCTTAATTTGCACTTTAAAAAGGATCTCAACCATTAGAGATTGTGAGTAGGTTTTTGGTGGGCAATTCTGCTCTAGTACCAATAAGAGAAATAAAATTGACAAATTAGGAAAAATGGAAAATCCAAAATTTATAAGATATTTTAAACTATTTTTCAAATGTAGACCCTGTTGTAAAGATCTAAAAAGTCTGTAAATGTAGCAAAAGACATAAAATAAAGACATCTGCTGGGGAAATCTTTTAGCATAACCTGCTTTGGATTCTTGGCCTACAGCAGCAAGGACTACGCATTCATTCTTCAGCAGCCATTGTCTGTCATAAATACCGAAAATAGAACAGCCTTGTAAACAGAAAGTTTATAAAGATACTAACACGTTTTTGAATGTTTTAAAATAATGCCCTGTCCAGATTATTCCTGGTCCTCTTATTAATGGGCATTTTCACATTAATTGCATGTTTTTCCTGGCTTTCCTTAAGTCAGTAGATCAGAATTGGGAATCTATGCTATGTTCAATTCCCTTCGCAACTCCTTAGCACAATTAAACAGCTCATGCCTGTAAGTCACAGGACAGGGAAACATTAAGGCAAAGGCTGATTAGTGGCAAGTAACATTTGCAAAACAAAAGTACCAGACAATGACCATCTCCACAATAGACAGTAATTGTTTACCCTTGACAATTCAATGGCATTACTATTGCCAAGTCCCCACCATGGACCAGAAACTCAGCTAGACCAGCCACACAACTACCTTGGCTACAAGAACAGGTCAGAGGTTGGGTATCCTTAAGTGAGTAACTCATTTGATACTCCAAAGCTCTTCCACTTGCACAAGTCAGAAGCGTGATGGTATACTATCCAATTGCCTAGACTGAGCACCAACTCTCAAGAAACTCAGTATCTTCCAGGACAAAGCAGCCCCTTTGATTGACATCCCATCAATCTTTCTAAATATTTGGTCCTTCCACCAGTGCCTGCAGTGTATGCTGTCTACAAAATGCACTGCAATTACTCTCCCAGGCTACACAACAGCAGTCCCAAACCTTCAACCTCTACACCAAGAAAGAAAAGGGTAACAAGTTCACGGGAACACCACCAGTTGCAGATTCTCTTCTATGTCACCCCAGCTGTCCTTCATTGTCTTGGTTCCTGCTCAACATCACTGTGGGAGTACCTTCAACAAGGCAATCATTATTGTTATGTACCAGCAACAATAGAAACACAACGAGCAATGTTTAAATGTTAGAATCTATCTATTAATAACTACTCGTAATAATAAAGAAAAAAAGTTAGCCATCAGACATTGACCAAAATAAACCAAAGTGTGTGTGTGGCAAGTTCCCAAGCCACCCAGTCTAGGAACAATTCTCAAAATTCAGTTCCATCAGTCACGAAGCAAGCCGATGAGCAAAAGCTGAAACCCATGTGAGAATGTAGAGTGCAGGAGTTTACGAATTCCACAAGTTCCACAATGGAACCAATACAACGCACCAATCGCCGAAGATCTCCGTTGCTTTTAGTCAGAAATATCTGCCACTCCGAGGGCACTTGATACGTGGCCGCCTACCTGATTCCTGGTACAGGTTAACAACAATGTGGACTCCACAGATTGCTCCAAAAATCCATGTACGGATTGCAAAGTGACAGTCACAACGATTGTGCTACACTCATAGAGGCAGAGGCTGGCAGTCAGTGCCATCAACTCTCATGTCTGTCTGTCCGTCTGTCTCTCTTTGTCTCTGTCAGTGTCTGCAGTTGCCAGCACTTCAGTGAATCCGCCTTCAGACACCTGCATCATTCCAGTTATAGAAGCTTTTCGCTCCCACTTGCAGCAGTCAGACAAAGCCACACACACTACCGTTCAGGTGCCTTAAAGGGACACTCACCAAGTAGCAACCTGGCTCGTAACACTATCACCTTCAAGGGCAATTAGGGATGGGCAATGAACGTTGGCCTTCCCAGCTACACCCAGATCCTGAAAATGAATTTAAAAAGCTACTTCTCTCGTCCAATTAAAATCAGAATAGTGAAGTCTTATTTTTCTATGTGTATTATGCCCGTTTCTGAATTTCTATAGCCATATTTTGGTAATCCTTACTCTCTCTGGTTCCTCACAGTACATGATTGCCTCTAGCTCCCTTATTAGAGATATTGTTTACAGATTGCTTAACTCATTTTAATAGGATTTCCTCTCAATTTATGGTTAAACATCTTACACTATTCTATTTTTCTTTACTCCTCAGCCTGTTTATTCTTTCCTATGCTTTTTTTTCTTGTTTTATACTTAGACAGCTGCTTTCTTGTAAATTTACGTCAATTCCATGCCTGAGGTAAAGAAAAATTTAATAAAGGCCATATGCATGTTTATTTACCCTACTGATGTTGAATTTCTTTTACCATGTTCAAAGTATGCTTGAAATGTAAGGCTGTTTACACCTTGTGTCTTCCATCCATTGGCTTTTATGTGGGCTTGACCTGTTAGTCATTTCTCTCCCTCATTGTATTATCTCCAGACTAACAGTCCAGCACTCACTCTTTGGTTAGGCCCTCATCATGTCCACGATGATTACATTTGTCGCATTTCACAGTAGTAACTAAGGGTGAGTGCAGCCTTTTATGGGTTTTAGTTGTCTTGTCTCCATGTACAGAAAATCTGTTACTTTGCAAAATTATCCTCTTCAGCTGCAATGCCAGTATTGAATGCACCTGTACCACTGGTGAACAGGGCCATTTTTGCTGCACTTTTGGAAAGTAAGTAATTTGTTGCCCTCTGGTGGACGCTTATGGTATGTACAGCACTCCCTCATTGCACTACACAAATATATCTGACTTGATCCGAAACTGAATGAGTATTTTAATATTTGCTACTTTTGCTTTCCATTTATTATTAAATGTTATTAAATGCTTGGAAGATTCAGTTGTGAGTTGTCTATTCCTACTAGATCTTGTGTTTCAGCTAAACTTGCCTTCCACATGATTGATGATGTTAAAGCGAGTTGGCCAGATTCCCACCTTTGAAACATTTACAGCAAAGTTAATGTCCATATTAATCTATTCCTCACATTTTTTTTGGTAAAGGTCACCATGGCTGATTACTCTTGCCTAAACAATTGAGAGAAGCTGGCATTATTAATGCTAACAGGGACAAAGAAAGGCTGAATTTCTGACACAAATTGAAGGGTTCCATTCTTATCAATCAACCCTAAAATTACAAAATAGCCTCTGTGCCACCCAAGCTTGGATTTCAAGAGAGCTGAGCTACACTTTATAACATCCCTTCCAGCCTTGTCTTCAACAAAGGACCAGATAAGGATTATGGGCCTGTAGTGGCTGGAGTCACAATCCAAGAATTTAAAATCACACCATAGAATTTTAGACTTTTGTTTGTTTTAAAAATAACATCTGGAAATAAAAAATGGATTTCAGCACAAAATTTTGAGATAGTTATAAAAACCCAACTGATTATCCAGATAGAGTAGGTATTCTGTTGTCCCATTACATGTATAGTCCCCCCATCATTGTGATTCATAGAATCTTAGAATGACATGAGGTGGTCGTCGTTTGACCCATTGGACCTATATCAGGTCCTTTGTCAGCCATGCAATTAGTTTCAGTTTTCCTATTCTTTCTCCGTTGCCTAAATAGGTGGTCTTGGTGATAACGGAGCTGGTTGACTCTCAGCTTATCTTTGGGTCAACTGAAATAATAAGGTAGCAAACAGTTTTGTTCATTTTCATATGCTAGGAAGAGGAATGAACTAAGTAGCTAGGAAAATAATCTTGTGATGGGAACAGCTAAAAGCTTTAGTCATCCCAGTATTGCAAGAAGCTTCTGTTCATCCAGTACTGAATGTCTTTCCTCAATCTGTCAGTTTATCTGACAAAGAGGTAATGGATTTCATTGGAATACAAGTGGAAAATAATCCTATGATCTGAAGGATAGAAATGGAAAGATTCCAAAGATAGATACTTGGGAGATACCAGAGATATCACTGCAGGCTTGTGGGCAATTCTCTTGCAGTCCCATGTGGCTGGTCAACAGTGGAGAGGTTTTGTAGATGTAATGGAGGTCAGTGGTATTAAAGGACACAAGCAGGTTGAAGGATGCAGAGGTTCAGATTACCCTTGCTACTAACTCTTAGGACACCATTTAGTTACTCTAATAGGAGTTTTTGATAGTGTGGCAGGGAGAGGTAACTGACTGGAGGAACTGAAACTTCTCCTGGAAAAATAAGCACATATTTGGGACGCTATAACATGACTAAGGGTTTGAGACAAAAGGGAAATTGAAAATTTGAAAAATTTCAGGGGCCAAGGATCGAATCTTTTTTGGAGGGATAATAGGTTTCAAGGAGAGGATGGCATTTCAAAGGGTTGAGCACTTTGCAGTCAGGAAATATAGGGACCAGGTGGAGAAGTTGGGGAGCAGTTTGGTGGGAAAGATTAAGTTAGCAGGAAGCAGATCCAAGAAACAAGACAAGCTTGAAGGAGAAAAAATATTTCTGGGAAAGGACGAGTGATATTTGGCTGTGGAATGCAAGAGGCAACCGATTAAATAGTTCAAATCTTAAAGAGATCCACGAATTCTTCATACAAGTTGGCCCTAATTACACTGTCAGCTTGGATGGGCAGGCCACATCTTTCACACACTTGACACCTGAAAGAGGCACTATACAGTACTCTGACACAGCAAGATTACACAATAGACAGTGGGGAAAATAAAATTCAAGAATCTTCTCAATGTGAGGAGGTGTAACAACCCCACCAACTTGTGGGAATATCTTGCCATTGAATGCTCAAAACACAGTATTTGGGACCAGAATGTTTCAAATCACGGCTACTCATTAAGGATGGACTTTACCAGAGCAGGGAGGAAGACCCAAATTATACCCAAAGTATTACCCAAATTATACCCAAAGTATTACCCAAATTATAAGGGTAGATCAACTGGGGTTAATTGAAAATATTTGTAGAAAAAGAGAAGCTGACTACAAACTAATGAAAAAAATGATTATTCAATATTTAGCAAATAGAAAAATACTAAGTCACCTGCTGTCAGAAAAAATACTACTGCGAGTTAAAGGAACTCAGATTAAAAGCGAACCATTACATTAACAGTATTGAAGAACAAGTTGTGGGATGAAAATGCAAGAGATTTGCCATCAGTACAGGAGGGGAGATGTTATCAATTGGTTTAAATCTGCAATATGAAAAAGTATATACATACCTGTTTGACCATGGTTAACTATAAAATAGCACCAAAGACAGGTTGTAAATGCTTAAAATGGCAAAAAGTATTTCATGATCTAGATTAAAAACTGGTTACATGGGGAAAGCAGTAGAAATTAAAGCCAACTTTTAGATAGAGGTTGAAAATAGTTAGAAGTGTCCGACATGTTTACTTGACTTGGGATATGAAGATTGTGCTGAAAGCAGGTACAGTTATTTAATGCAAGTCATTCAGATTTTACAAGTTATTAGTGTCATTTATGACTGAAATCTGTGCACACAAGTTCACTGGATAATCAATACAGCAGAGTTGATACATTTGGGTAATAAAATCTAGTAATCTCTATATTTAATAATGAGATAATGAAATCCTGTGGCCTCAAATAATGGGCTGCATGCTGTAGGAGGAATATTGATGCTTTAAAATCAGGTACAAAATTAGCATAACATCTTGTACAAGAAAAAAATGCTTCTAACAACAGAATTGGGGCTATTTTCATTAGAAGAAATTAGACTATGGCAGAGTATAAAATTGAAGAAATGGGAACAAGGCAGATGAAATTTTTCAGTATATGTAGAATGTGGGGCATTAGATACCTGATCAAAAGAAGTTCATCAGTTGTGGGGATTCACGAATTGTTAAGAACATTCAAGGTTAGATTGCCTCCAATTTTTCTGCCATCTAGCCAATGTCATTGGATTTCATCTTGCAGAGAATAAATGATGTGGGATTAACTAAAATGGCCAGTTTTTCATGTTGCACCAGCAATTTCTATCTAACAATAAAAACTGAAATTTGTAACTATGACCATATATTAGAAACTTGCATGAATTGGATTATATAATAAGATGGTTTAGCCATAGCGTCAAGTTCACACAGAAAATTCTTTATTAACATTGCATAACAGGCATTCATAAATAGCAGGATCAATCACTTGTACATAACAGCTTTTAATCATTGGAATACAAAATGCTAACAATTGCAGTTGGACCACACAAAAATAATTGACCACCATTCAGGACTCTGGTATCATAGTTTACACATTCACAAGCTACGAAAATAAAGTTTTGCAGTGCATTCCTGGCCATAACTGGCAAATGTATCCATTACAGTGAAAGTGACAAACCAAATCAAATAGAATGCAATGGCTATTTACAAAGGCAGAAAAACACAGACAATATTTGCACACAAATTTGATTGCAAATTTGAGATGATGGAAATTAAAGACTTTTATCCCATTTAATGATGAAGCAGAAGTTAATCTCTTGGCTCACAACTACAGAATAAAGTGTATTTGAACAGAGTAACTAACTATAAAGGTAAAATTGGACCAGCTCATTAAATGAAGTTGAGAAGATACTGAACTAAATTATGATAAAATCTATGAAAATTGCAGAATCATATGGGTTACATGCCAATTCTTAAATCAGGTTTAGTATGCTGAATTTCAATGTTCTGAATACATTTAGCTGAAATTCCGTGCAACTAATTTTTCTTGGTTACACTGAACATCAGGTGTAATCAACTTCAACCATCTTCTGCAGTAATTCTGGTTCAGTGAAGGCATCCATAATCTAATCTTTCTTAATTTTACTCCCTACCCTTGCATATCTTTTTCTTTCTCCCTCCTTCCCA
Organism: Pristis pectinata; assembly: GCF_009764475.1. Lineage (NCBI taxonomy): Eukaryota > Metazoa > Chordata > Chondrichthyes > Rhinopristiformes > Pristidae > Pristis > Pristis pectinata. Next base: position 87,646,802 of record NC_067408.1, on the reverse strand, counting down.
CTACTCCCAACTTCCATCCCAGTATTTTACTTAAATTATCACAATGCAAAAACAATGAAAATCATTCATGACCATGTGATTTCATCAATTAGAACTGCAAATGACAGACACCATGATAATCAAATGATATTTTAACAAGGTACAAGTATTTTACATATTGCAATTGTTAAAAAAAGAAATCCACCACATTACTCAGTGTGAAGGAATACTCTCCAAGAAAGAACAACCTAATTGTGTTGGCGCTACAAATTTTTCCAGAATTTTAGAAATTTACATTTTCACTCATTGGGCTTTTTGGACTTTGCGAAGCAAACAGCTTATTCCATTTTAATTCGCTGACTAGTCATTCTATAGATAATACTGTCATAACCAGGATCCATGTTCCACAGGTTGTAGGCAATGACGATCACAGATAAAGCAAGGCCTATCATCAACCAGAGGACAATATTGAACACAACAGCATAGTTATAGTTATATTGGTAGGCCAAACCATAGGGACTGCCTGGGTTGCTCTGCAAAGAAAATAAGAGTAGGTTAACAACATGCTATTGCCTTCATTAATCAAAGTCTTAAGCAAAAACTAACATGCATGGTAGTGTAGTGGTTAGCGTAACACTATTACAGCTCCAGGGACCCGGGTTCAATTCCGGCCACTCTGTCTGTAAGCAGTTTGTACGTTCTCCCCGTGTCTGCGTGGGTTTCCTCCAGGTGCTCTGGCTTTCCTCCCACATTCCAAAAGACGTACGGGTTAGGAAGTTGTGGGCATGCTATGTTGGTGCCAGAAGCATGGCAACACTTGCAGGCTGCCCCCAGAGCACTCTATGCAAAAGATGTATTTCACTGTGTTTCAATGTACATGTGACTAATAAAGATCTTATATTTAAGCAAACTGTCACCAGAACCAGTTCAATATTTTTAATTATGTTTAAATACCCATGTTCTATCTCTGTAAAAGTACTGATCATGGCCAGCACTTCCCAAAAACAAATATCGTCAGTATTTCTTTCATATCAGATGCAAACTTAAACCGAGAAGCAAGGTAATTTGACTATGGAAACAATTTGTATACAATACTTACTATGGATGGAGACTCTAGGATAGAGCGAGTTTTTCTTATCAGAGGAGCTTCAAACATCTTCACAGTCAGTAACTCAATCAAAGCATTTTCATTATAAATGGAAAATACATCATCTGCAAACTGAGATAAATAAATTTCTACTTGTAGATTCACAATGTTGATCAAACACAAGTTTCTAAAATTGTATTAGAAGAATATACTGTAGTCACACAAATTGTGTAAAAATACAAAAAGTTTGGGCCACAAATAACAGCATTGACTACCTTTGGAATTTAAAAACAAGGAATTGAAAACATCCACTTTAGTTGTTCTAAGCTCCATTTTTGAAACTACTACTAAAAGACCTGTACAAAGTATTTAATTGTAGAATGAGCAGTTTGTTAATAGTTACTTGCATTTTGAGAGCACTGTTAATGCAGCAAAGTGTCCCAAAGTGCCAAGTGACATTGTCAGGAAACAACGCTTTGCAAATTAATGAAGTGATATTGGAAGGAATCTCCATGAAGCAGGTTAAGGATCAAAGAGGAAACTCCAGAAAACGAAGCAGAGGCAAGCCGATAGGATGGCTGGATGCAAGTGAAATGGTAAAGGGAGGAAAGAGGTTTAAATTGGAAGATATATTTGCAGGGTTAGATAACAATTAAAAGGGGAAGACAATGAATGGTTTTAGAAAATAACTGTTTTAAATTTGAGAATTAGGATCAAGAGAGATAAGGACAAGAGTCTAGCTGGACAGCACTCAGATTAAGTTTGAAGGGAAAATATGCAAGAATGAAGCTTTCTGTAGGAGATTATTTGTGGTAGGGGTAGAGGAGGGTAAGGCAATAGAAATGGAAGTAGTCACTCTTTGCCATAACTAGATTGAACAAAGAGTTGAGAACAGTTTCAGCCCAAAATGGATGTCCGGGTAAGGGAAAATATTAATATGATTAAGGAGTTTGTGAACCTGACTACTTCAGTCAGAAAAGGACCAAATATTGATCCCTGGAAGGATTTGGATGCTCTGGCTACAAATACACCGCTAAAATTAGAAGCATGCAAGAGCAGTCTATGGAACTGGACAGGTGCATTCAAGGATGCTGTGATCAAATACTGCAGCTATCAAGGACATGAGAAGCATAATGATCAAACTGGGGAACCATATTGCAGGCCAAATAATCAGATCAATACTTCCTGATATATTTGCACATTTTTCTGGTGATCAATTCTATTTAAAAAGTGCTGCACTTCTTCCATGGGTATTAAAGAGTCAGACATTTGAGAACAATGACTGAACTACTTTGCAAGATTTCTACTTGTAGGAAATTGCAGAGGAACTGCCAGGTTCTTAACACATCTGCCAGATCCGTTCAGTGTCTGGCCAACAATAACCATTCTTGAAAGGTGTAATGCTGTGTAATTACAATAAGTAATTCTAAGTAATACTATATCCCAACAGTCATTTCTCAGGTTACTGTAAGAAAAGTGGCACAATAATCAAGAACATAAGTCTTTTCTTCAAAGGATGCCACTAGCATTAGTGCTTAGAAAATCAAACAATGTAGGTAGCTATTTCTATTGCCAAGAAAAGTGTACAAAAACAGACTTGCTAGAACTTCAGGTTAGATGGCACTGGTTTTAAGAATTCAATTTGAACAAATACACAAGAGGTTCAGCAGTTAGTGCTGCTGTCTCAGTTCCAGGACCTAGGTTTGTTTCCAACTTTGGCTGCCGTGTGTGTGGAGTATGCACATTCTTCCCACACTTGCGAGGGCTTCCGCTAGATGCTCCAGTTTACTCCATCGCAAAGATTTGCTAATGATTTAATTGATTACTGCAGTGTAGTTAAGTGGCAAAAGAATCAATGGGGAGTTAAAAGACATGAAAGATAGACTATTAAGTTACAGGGCTTCACAGGAAAGGGGCCATAGAATGTTGAGAGTTGACATAGATCCAATGGTCCAAATGGCCTCTTCGTGACCTAAAAATAAAAAGATGAGACGGCAACATACAATTCTTCGATATTTAGAGCTGGGGCCAGAAATTGTCTGGAGATTTATAGAAGATTCTCCTACTTCCCCTCCCCCCCCCCCCCACCAAAAAGGCATGAACTCTCAGGAGGTACAGTAGATAGTGGTTTTAACCAGCACACAAGGTTACCCTTTCAACCATTATATTTGTGTCAACTATCAGATAGCCACCTATCCACTTGACCCATAGCCTTCTATGCTTTAGCAATTCAAGTGCTTGCTTAAATACTTAAATGTTATTAGAGTCTCCATCTCCACCACCACCTTGGTAGCTTGTTCTAGATTCCAATCACAGTCTGAGTGAGAAAAATCTTCCTCAGATTCAGCAGGGGTCTCCACCTTCAACTTTCTGGCTCTACCTTCCTCCCGTCTGTTCACCAATCACCTCTGACTCCTGTCTCACCACGCACCTTCTCCTTATACTGGCCATTTCCCCTCTCCACTCTCAGTCCTGAAGCAGCATTACCACCCTAAAGGTCGACAGTTCCTGCCCTCATGCCCAAGATGCTGCTCAACCCACTGAGTTCCTCCAGCAGGTTGTTTGTTCTTTTTCTGATTCCTTCTAAACTTCCAATACTTCATCTTAAACCTATGGCCTCTGGTTTTATACATCTCTGCTCTAGGAAGGTGTCTCACTCTATACACTCTTCCGAATTTAGTACAACTCAAACAGTTTCTCCTTCAGCCTCCTCCCCTCCAAGGAAATCAAACCCATCCTATCCAGTCCCTCTTCACAACTGAAATGCTCTATCCCAGGCCACACTTTGTACTGGAGAAGGTACAGGGTAGATTCACCAATCATTTAGTGTGGTGACTAGAAATGTACAGTACTCCAGCTGCAGCCTAACCAACGTTTTATAAAGTTGTACCACAACATTTTTCTTCTAATATTCTCTGCTCAGTAATTAGTCTCACTATTTAAAAGTGAAAAATTCTAGATTAAAACATCTGAATTACAATGGCTGGGCGAAGTTTGGAAATTTTTTGCTTCAACATTTCAGTTAGGCTGCATTTAACATGTTAAATTAAATTTTTTGTAGATAATGAATTAAAAATTTATTAAACAGTAGTAATCATTTTGCAGTGCTATATTAAATCCCAATGGGATTACTAAACATGTATTTTACCTTAGGAAAAGGTGCACCAATGACATGCAATGATTTCAAAGACACGTGCAAAATTAAAGTATGCCTACACAAAAGCCATATCGAGTTGCTAATTGTTCCAATAAATGATACCTTGTATCCATTTCATCAGCACAGCTAAGGCCATGAAAAGGTTAAAATAATGTTGAAAGCAACTCTTCCAGAAACAAGTACAATCTATGCTGATAGTGTAGGTGCAACTTGATTATATCAAGTGAAAAGAGAATTAAATCATTCTTAACCCTCAGCTTGCTACAATTTGCTACAAGAAGAAACTGCAGTGCAACAGCACCAATATTTGTATACAGGGCAGATCATCGATTTCTAAACCCAGTGATGTTCTTTTACCTTCTGGATAACTGAAGCCAGGATTTTTGCAGCATCACGAAACTGCTGGGAGTCCTGCCCATAATGTTTTATGATCTCTTCCAGACCTGCCAGCTCCAGTGAATAAAGGTCAGGTGAACGGTCTTTTGCCAAATGTTTGTGAACAGATAGCTGCGGAAATATTTTACGTCCAGGGTTAATATACATATATATATAAAAAAGTATCCATTATTGCAATGCTGTGCACTGCAGCCACAGAATTTGTGGGTATTACTTGTACAATAAAGCAAAGCAGATTAAGTCCACATTTGAATTTCACCAAGTATCAAATCTGAAACACAGCAATATGTATATTTCTTCAAATGTTTCCCAAAATTTCATCCCACCAAACAGCATTTACTTCACCAGAATCATTTGATACAGTGACTCACAAGTTGCCAAGTTCCCATTTGATGAGAAAAAGTCTTGCATTTACATTGAATTTTCTATGATCTCCAAGTTCCAAAGCACTTCACAGCCATTGAACTTCTGAAATGTAGTCACTGTTTAATATAGGAAGTGCAAAAAGTTTGCACATAGCAATCGATTGCATTTCAACAGAACTGACGTGATGCTTTCATGGTGTCCTTAACAGTCACCAACTTCGAGATGGTAGAATAAAGGAACTATTTCTAACATAAATGCAGCCTCTCAGCAGACATTATATGCAACCCATATCATCTTTTCATCAAACTAAGTAGAACAAGTCATTCAGAACAATTATACATTAAACACACCTGTCAGAAAACAAACATGAACATATATGTCTAATCATTAAATAAAGATCAAAGTACTTTCAAAGGGATAAATAACAGGTGGTAAGAGTTAGGAAAATGCATTTAGAATACAAGTAGAAAAACGATGGTATGATAGACTTTCATCCGAGGTCACCATCTCCAAAAGAGATTGTAAAGGGATGCACAGACGCCTGAGTTAGAGGTTGAATGGTATGGTAGTACAATATTAGAAGACTGAAAGCTCATCTGCAGTTCAACATATTAAGATACAATTATTATGAACAAAGGTCCAAGCTCACAAAAAACTTTGAACACAGTTTGAATGCAAGTAATGTGATGAGGATGAATTAACAGCATAAGGAGAAGAAAATTAATTCAATGTGTTGCTTAAGGAACTAGTTTAGATGAGCAAAAGATGATTTGTTGTCAGCTGCTTCGTACGCAAGATATCGGATTCCTCCCTCAAACCTTAGTCATTTATTTTCAAGGCCCAACTAAACTCAGCTCCTGTTTATCCTTGGCTCCTTTAGCTTACTATATTTTGTTTGATAAAACAACTGTACAAAACTTGAGTTTTAGCAAATTATTAGGTGCAATACAGTTGCAAGTTGTTGCTAAAAACAAGTAGAACCGAATGCAGATTTAAAAAAAATATTAATTCAAGGAATGTGGGTTTCAGAGGCTGAGCCAGCTTTTAATTGCCCATCTCTAGTTGCCCTTGAAAAGGTGGTGAGCTGCCTTCTTGAGCCACTGCAGATGTTGAGGTGTGAGTATACCCTTAGTCCTAGTAGGGAGAGGGTTCCAGGACTTTGACCCTCTGAGTGAATGTGAAGGAATGGCAATACATTTCCAAGTCAGGATGGTATATAGCTTGGAGGGCAATTTCAGGTGGTGGTGCTCCCATGCTTTTGCTGCCCTGTCCTTCTAGTTGGTAAAGATCATGGGTTTGGAAGATGCTGTATAAGGAGTCTTGGTGAGCTGCTGTAGTGCAACCTGAAGATGGTACAAATTGCTGCTACTGTGCATCAGTAGTGGAGTGAGTGAAAGGTTGTGGATGGAGTGCCTAATATGTGTCTTATATGGTGTTGAGCTTCTTAAGGACTATTGAAGCTACACTCATCCAGGCAAGTGGAGAGTACCCCCTCACAATTCTGACCTGAGCCTTGTAGATGGTGGACAGGCTTTCTTTAGCCAGAGGGTGGTGAATTGGTGGAATTCATTGCCACAGATGGCTATGGAGGCCAAGTCATTGGGTATATTTAAAGTGGAGGTTGATAGGTTCTTGATTAGTAAGGGCATCAAAGGTTATGGAGAGAAGGCAGGAGAATGGGAGTGAGGGAAAAATAAATCACCCATGCTCGAATGGCAGAGTAGACTCAATGGGCCGAATGGCTTAATTTTGCTCTTATGTCTTTTGGTCTTTGGGGAATTAAGAGGCAAGTTACTAAAGATTTGTAGCCTCTGACTTGCCCTTGTAGCCACATTATGTATTTGGCTACTCCAGTTCAGTTTCTGGTCAATGGTAACCCCCAGGATATTGAAAGTGGGGGATTCAGTGGTGGTAAGGCCATTGAATGTCAGGGCATTTTAGCTGGATTTTCTCTTGTTGGATAGCATCATTACCTGGCATTTTGGTGCCACATTTGCGCCACACATCAGCCCAGACCTGGATATTGTCCAGGTATTGCTGCATTTGGCCAAGGACTGCCTCAAAGTTGCAAATGGTGCTGAACATTGCACAATCATCAGCAAACATCCCTACTTCTGACCTCATGATTAAAAGAAGGATATACTCTGCTTTCAATGATTTGTAAGCAGGAAGGCACTGAAGGGATTGGAGTGGAGGTGAAAATACAGGTGATGGGGTGTAGATTTTGAAACTTGATGCAAGTTCAACAGAATGCACTTTGTTTTAAATATGGCTTGGTGCAGCCTCAGCTGCAGAAGAGGTTTATAACAGAACCTGCAAATCACTGATTTAGTCACTCAGTAAATTACTTTCATCGTTCCACAAGTTGGCATAAGGTCAAGACACCTAGTCACGTTGGGCATCACCCATTTGTTACCATGGCTCTATTCATGAATAAGATCAAATCAGTACACAAGCAAGAACAAGCAGAAGAGGAAAGGATAGATTACTGTAGTGCTAATCAAACACAAACAGGGAAAGAAGTTATTGCTGGAGATCTGTTGGCTGTAAATACTAACTGTCATAGGCAAATTTAAAAATAAATACAATTGCTGAAATTTACAGGAAATAAGGCTAACTTCACAAGCAGATGGCTTTGTGTTCAAGTCAGGAGCTTCCTGTTCCTCAAAAATCAACCATGTTACGATGAAGTTACTAAATATTGTGCTCAGCTAACAATGATTGCTTGGCACAATGCTGACAGTAATATGCCTCATTTGTCAACCACCTGCACATGGTTTAGATTAAATTTAAAAATGCTAATTTATTAATCTTTTAACAGCTGCTGCAAAAGGTTTGAATGAAAATATTATACCCTGTATGGAAAAAAATTTACATGTAAAGTTGTTCTTACTCACCAACGCAGAAATATCATGAAGAACTTGTAGTTCTGAAAGGAACAGAAGATCAACCTAAAAAGAAAACCCAAAAAGCTTTTAGAATATTTATTGGGTAGTGGTGGGCATGATGTATTCTATGGCATGGATAAACACAAAAAAAATCATCCAAAATATTTGTACTAAATCATAGCTCTAAAACAACATGTAAATGAGCAAATAAACTACATAAGATGACTTCTTATAGGCTTAAATTAACCATCTGCAGGTCTACAGCACGAGTTGCATTGCCATATTAACATGGTACAGCACAGAAACAGGCCCTTTGGCCCATCATGCCCTGTACCATTGGGGCAGTTTTCCTATAGTAAAGGACATCTCAAACTACCTTACTGAGTATTGCCCTTAAAAGAGGGAGGGGATTATTTATTTTCAGGTTAAAATTTAATGATTTACATTTTGCCACCATAAATACAGTGAAACAATCAGCATTTCCCATCACAACTTATTGAAACTGACAGGAACTTTACGTTTCTGTCCATGCACAGTTTAAACAAAAAATTCCAAAGTTGCTGTCACTGACTTGATACTCACCCTCATGAGACTGTACTACTTAAACTGAAAATGTTGTGTTGCACAAGATCTGAGCTATTAACTAGAATAGTATGCAGTTTTGGTCTCCTTAACCAAGAAAGGATATACTTGCCATAGAGAGTACAGCAAAGATTCATTAGACTGGTTCCAGGGATTGCAGGTTTGCCACACGAGGAAAAAAGATTAAGTAGAGCAAGACTGCATTCTCTAGAGTTTAGGACGATAGCGAGCAATCTCATTGAAACTGAGCCTAGACCAGGTGTAGTTTCAGAATTAGACATAGGCCATTTAATCCCAAGTAGGAGAAATGTCTTCATTTGGAGGGTCATGAACATTTGCATCTCTATATATGGGGAGGGCCGCAGAGACTCTGTTTTTGCGTTTGTTTAGAACAGAGATCATAGATTAAGGGAAGTGAGGATGTGGAGAGAGCTCAGAGTTAAATGAATGATGGAGCAGGCATAGAGTAGACCAACCACCCCCATGTTTTATTAACGCTTTATCAATAATTACTGCTTAGCAAATTACCTGGCCCTAGTGTGGTGCATTATAATTCCCCAAAATAATTCATAAGAGATCATGTTTATAATACAAGCTGCAATAATAATACAAAAGTTCACATAATGCAAAAGTACTTTTATAGGTTAAAAATGTGCTTTCTGTAACCTAGAATACTGCAAGAACTCTTAATTTTCGATCGATATCATAGATCTAATTGATCTGATGGAAGGAGTGTCAGAAAAGAGCAAAGTCTCACCCTTGATTGTTAGTTCTTTATGGGATGCTTTCTTATAGGTCAATCAGAAGCACTGATGCTTCACCATTTTAGAGTCATAGAGCAATACAGCACGGATACAGGCCCTTCACCCCAATGTGTCTATGCCGACCACGTCGTCCACCCAGCAAGTCCCAATTTCCTGCATTCGGCCCATATCCCTCCAGTCCCCTGCCCTCCATTAATCTTTCCAAGTGCCTCTTAAATTATAGTTATTGTACCTGCCTCAACTACTTCCTCTAGCAGCTCATTCCATATACTCGCCACGCCCTGTGTGAAAAAGTTAGCCCTCACATTCCTTTTAAAACTTTCCCCACTCACCCCAAATCTATGCCCCCTAGTTTTGGACTCCCCTACAATATGTTACAAATAGGATGCTGTTTGAGAGCTACCATTACATGGATCTTTTTCCTGAAAAAAATTAAGGAGCAACTGGATTTGGCAAATATTCTAATGCCAATTTGAAAATTGCTCTTCCTCAAAAGACTGCTCAAGAACTCTTTGATGCATTGTTTTCTTTTTTTTAAACAGAGGAATAGTGAATGAAAGCTCAAGCTGGAGGATGCACATCATTTTTGGATAGGATGCCAAGGAGAGTAGAAAAGCAGAGAAAAAGAAATCTTGCAGGCACTGTCCCATCAATCTACCATGCAAGTAATGAAAGATGCTATCAAGCAGTGATAATTCACCAATAACCTGCTCACTGATTTGTAGTTTGGTCCAAATGTTGACAAGAGCTAACTAAATTCTACAGGGGCAGAGAGAGTTGTATTGACAGCAAAGCACATCAAGGAGCCAAATTAAAATTGACCACAATGGGATTTAAACCAGTAAACACTCCATTGGCATGATTCGCCACAAAAGAGAATACAGCTGGTGGAGGCCAATCAATTCAGCCCCAAGAGACGGCATTCTTGGCTCAGCCACGCTTCAATGACTTTCAGTCTATGATTTCCAAGTCAGGATACTTGATGATTGTGGAGTGTTCAGCTCCATTCACTGCTTCTTACAATGAAACCATCCATGCCTACTTTCAGGAGAACATGGACAATATTCAGGCTTGGCAAGTGTCAAGTAACGTATTCACACCACATGGCTTTCAGGCAATGCCCATCTCCAATAAGAGTTTAACCATCTTTCCTTGGATAATATTACCACCATTGAATCTGATCAACAGTCCATGGGTCCCAAATAATTAAACTTTCCCAGACTAGCCACATAAAAACTGTGGTTACAAGGACTGATTAAAAGCCATATGTGCTATGGCAAAAGTCTTCCTTCCCAACTCCCTAAAGCTTTTCCATCTTCTGCAAGACAAAAAGTAATAGAACTTCCTCCACTTGCCTCGATTTGTGCAATTTCAGCAACACTTGAAGTTCAATATAAAGCTGCTTGCTTGACTGATATCCCATCCATACAAAAACATTCACTCTTCAACACCAGCATAATTTGATTGATTAAAAATGTTCATCAGGAAGCTATTCCATTAGTAATCTGAACCAACTAGGTATTTGGCTATTGGCCTCTGTATCTGATGTGGTCCATTCAGTTTATCCATACAGGACTGGATCCAATTAAAATGCCCAAATATACTAGCTTCCCATTCAGCAAAAGATATCACAGACTCAACAGCACTTCATAAAGAAACACTGATGTCAATAGCCACCACATATCAAAAAACATTCAAGGTCAAAGCTTAGAAAGAATAACTTTATGTTATGCAAAAGGTTGCATTATGTTCCGATTGATGTATCACACAGCTTTTATTATTAATTGGGGAATGTAAACACAGCATCGTGTTCAAGAACTAAACTACTAAAATCGAAGTGCAGCATTTTAGCTTGCTTGACTGAATACACCCCACCTCACATAATGACATGCTTCATTTGTCTGGGTCCAAGCAGCTTTGGGAAGGCTCCCTGCATAGTAAATTAAATAAATTCCTGGTGCTTGTTCAGTTGAAGCTGCACAGAGCCAAGAAGCAAACAGCAAAAACATTAAGGGTTCTACTATGTGACCAGCAGGAAGCATGCGGCACTTGAAGCACTGCCTTGCAAGATTACAGTAAAACTTCAATAATCTCCATTCAAACCATTTGGAAATCCTGATGGTTCAGTATCTTCTATACCAGATGTTTGCTGCTCTCCCATTCTCTTTCTGGGGCCCTGGTTCCCATGCTCCTTTTAAAACTTACTGGGTTCATAAGAAAATATACAATACTGTGTAACATCTTTTTAAAAAAGTGAATTTAAATTGTGTTGCAGTATTATTAGGGAATAATATTCAATAGTATGGAAAATCTGGTAGTCTAGCATGGTAGATTATCAGAGTTGTATTAATGCCAGGTCACAAGGAAAGCGAAATTCCCTACTTCCTCTTACCTCGTTATTTTTATTCAGAGAATTAGAAGGAAGCAAGCTCAAAACAGAGTTATCCTGGTACAAACGGTTTCTCATCTGTCGTAATGTCACAGGAAGATCTTCAAAAATGCTGTTTGCCTTCCCGACCATGTATAGTCTCTAAAACAACAAAAAGCTCCATCAGTATTTTGATTATTCAGTTTCACAAACAAAACTTGAATTGAGAAGCTGGACTTTTAAAGAACTTGTGTACACTACCTGCTCAGACACTGGTGAGGAAGGGAGATGGGGGAAGAAAAATTTTAAATGGTGGAAATTAGAGAATATCATGACTTGCTTGGAAACTGGGTTAAGTGAAGGTAAGTAGCACAGCGTTCCCCCAAATCACTCATCTAGACCATCCATATTCAGTGGATCAACAATGCTAATCTCTAGAGACAAGCCTATTTGGCTATCAATTCCTGCTGCATCGAAAATGACGCTCTGCACTCCACTAAACTCGTCTTTACAGCTGGAGAGATAAGCACATCTGCTGAGCTGCCTGATTTACCAGAAACTAATTTTGAGGGAACCAGCCGTTGGTTAATAGCCACAGACAAATCAACAGTGCCATGTACTATTGTTCACATTAGCAGGGATGGCCTTGCTTGACTGATATCCTGCTAAAGATAGCAGTTAGCTCACAGGGTGCTCATCTGTTATTCAATGAGTCACCATTTGATTTATTTCAGCCGGATTTCTACACACCCTCTTTATCTAGGGCAGTCCAATTTGGGGCAGCATTTCAATTGTCAACATGACCATGAAAAAGGTTGTGCCAATTACAAGGTACCAGCCAGGAGACCAATAATGATCCAACCAGATCCTGTACGGTACCGAAAAAAATAAAAACCTGATCACTCACCTCTTCACTGGGGGTCAGCTGTAGAATCACTGGTGTTTCTTCAGAGAACATTGAGTGGATAGAATTTGAAACACTGTCCAAAGTGAAAGGGACAGGCTACAATAAAACACAGGTTAAATAATTTAAGACATTGCATGAAATTAAATGATATGGAAGAGGTCTTGTAATTATCTTTCCCCTCCTCTTCTCCCGTCTCCACCAAAAGTCATTAAAAATATTTACCCGAACATTGAAAGTAGAAAAATCGATGGACTACAGTAGTCAAAGAATTTATTATATTCTTATTCATACATGGGATACAACATTGCCAGGGCTAGCTTTTATTACCCATTGCTAAATTGCCCTTGGCAAAAGATGAATTGATCTCTACTATTCTCGTTTTTTCTACCCTAATCTAAACTTACCAGACAAGGAAAATGATGAAGATAGTGATTTGTTGCCGCAATCAGTAGCATACAAAACCTAGGCAATGATGGTACATTAAAGAAACTGAAATGAACAGCTGGTAACATCATAAATATCACAAATAATACCTCCCATGTTCACAGTACATGATTGAAAGGCTACTTAGATTATGCAACAATTAGAATTTATAAACAAATGCATTTCTGCAAGCTCCATTCAGAAGAAACTGGTTACATAAAGTTTCCTCCTAAATTTATTAAAGTTGCATCCACCCCTTCAGTCCTAAGGGAATAAATGTTTCACTAATGGAAATTTTAAAAAAAACTGCAGATGCTGAAAATCAGGAAAGAAAACAAAATGCTGGAAAAACTCAGGTCAGGCAGCATCTGTAGAAAATTGGCATAAATTTAATATGACATTTGACATAGTATTGTTACCATTGATCGTAGTCATAATTTTGACAATCGTAAACAAAGCTCAGAACACACACCACTGCCTCTTCAGCTGTTAAGAGAAAGTGACCCTGAATCAGAAAAAGCAAGCTAATCTGCAAAGCTTGTGGTGATATCCTGCCTCAGACCAGACAAAGCCCACTTCTAATGGTGATTCATTTGACATATTAATGGAAGAGTTTTAATGGACATGAAGTGCACAATTAATAATATGAAATCAATGTTGTATGCCAATTTAGGCCTAATCTCCTACTTCATTCACGTGTAACTGAAGTCCAACAATGTGTAAATAAGTAACAATCTAGACGTGCCAAAGGCAAATGTAGGAAAACAGTTGAGACTGGTGAGAGAAATGCAGGTAGGAAAATTTCAGTCTATATTACTAAATTACTAATATGGCTTTCATATTGCCAGACTTGAAGCAAGGCATCTAATTCTGTTGTTATAAAGCTCCTGTAATGCAGTTCAGAATGTTTTTACCTTGTTAAAGTTGCCACACAAATGCAGTGTGTTATTAATTGCAGATTTCAAACTCCATTCAAACAGAGAAGAATGACAAAATGACAACTAGCCTGAAGACACATCCATAGTTGGGATTGGGGAAAGGAGACTACTCACATCAAGATAGACTTCAATAAGATATTTCAACTTTTAGAAATGGTCAAGAAACTGGATTCAGATTGGCTGAGCAACGTACCATGGTAATATCTGAGGTCAATCCAATTGTGCAAAAGGGATGTGGCCAGGAAATATTTCTTCAGTCATCTTTCTATCAAACAGATTCAAATGTATACTATAATTTTATTTGTTGTAGCTTTTAAAAGGCAAGCTGATAAGTAGACATCAATTTCAGTTACAGACTAAATTCCTAGTTACAAATAAAATGAAGTATTAATGCAATGTGATAAGTCAGAATATTTTCCTAAATTATTCCCCCCACCACCAAAATTTATCCAGAGATTATTTTCCCTTTTCTTTAGAAGCATGCAGATGAAACAAATGTTTAGAATAAATTCAAGACTCCAAATAGTTTCAAAGTTTCTGGACAAAATGGGCTTAATCTTTTCCCAAAGCAATTATCATGGGCGATTTTAATCTATATATTGATTGGACTAATCAGACTGGCAAGAGTACCATGGAAAAGGAATTTGTGGAATGCATCAGGGATTGTTTGTTAGAGCAATTTGTAACAGAACCTAACCAGGAATTTTAGATTTGGTCATGTGTAATGAGGTAGGATTAATAGATACCTTGTAGTAAGGATCCTCAAGGGAGTAGCAATTACAACATGGTAGAATACCAGATATAGATTTTAGGATTTGGGTTAACCTTGAGTCCAAAACTGATGTCCTCAACTTAAACAAGAGATATAAACAGAAGAATTATCTAATAATCTGGGAAAATAGGTGAAGATCAGATAAGTAGAAGCAGATATTAAAATTTACTTCATAATGCTCAGCAAAAATTTATCCCAATTAAAAAGGAATCAACAACAAAGAAACAACTGTGGTTAACAAAGATGGTTAAAGAAATTATTAAATTAAGAAGAGCATACAAAGTGGCGGAAGCTGGTGTTAAGACTGGAAGTCTACGAGTTTTTCGGGAATCAGCAGCAGAAAACTGAAAATCTTGTACGGAGGGAGAATATTGACTATGAGAGTTAACTTGCAAGTAATATAAAACAAATAGCAAAACCTTCTTTGGATACATTTAAAGGAAGAAGGTAGCCAAGGTAAACAAGGGGCCCCTTTTGAGCAAGAATGGGGAACTGATAACAGGGAAATGGCAGATAATTTAAATTTAAACCAATATTTTCTATCAGTCTTCACAGTGGTGGATACCACAAATATCCCAAACAGGGCCAGTTTCAAATAGCATGGTATAACCTGAAACAATCCATATCAAGGGATACTTTATTGGACTAAATGATACTAAAGGCAGACAAGTTGCCAGGACATGATGGCTTGTTTAAAGGAAGTGGCTAAAGACATAGTTGAAGTTTTTCAAAACTCTGACTTCCAGGAGTGTACCAGAGGATGTGACCACAAACGTAACTCCCTGCTTCACAGAGAAGCCAAAGGCTAGTTAGTTTACATGCATTTTGGCAAGATGCTGGAGTCCATAATCAAGGAAAAAAAATAGCCAAAATGGTTTTATGAAAGGAAAATAGGCTAAGATGAGCAATGGCAGACTGCTCTAGGCCCTCAATGAATTACTAAATACATTACTGATTTGGGGGGGGGGGGGGGGGGGGGGGGGAGGTGGTGCGTGGCGCAGAATACAAGATACCCAAAGTTGCAATGACACTAAAGCAGGTGGAAAGACGAGACATAAATTGGATAACTCCTTGGCAAATGGAGTTTATTACAGGAAGGAGATTATATTATTGCAATTGTACATGGTGTTAACAAGGCCTCATCTGAAGTAATGTGTACAGTTTTGGTTCTCTTATTTAAAGAGAGGGTGTACCAATGCTGGAGGCTGTCCCAATGGGATTCACTATGCTAATTCTTGAGAATGAGTGGTTTGATTTATCCCAAAATTAGATCATATTCTTTGGAGTTTAGAAGAATGAATGGTGACCTTGAGAAACACAAGATCCCTAGGAGGCATAACATGGTAGACTTTGATATATTTTCACAAGTGGGAGAGTCTTGAATCAGAGGACAGTTACAAGACAAGGGGACATTCATTTAAACTAAACTTCTCACCAAGGGGGATAAATATCTGGAATTCTATACCCCAGAGGGTTGTTAAGGCTGGAAACATTTAAAGGAGGTAGATAAATTTTTGAAAGAAAGTTTGCAGAATTCAGGGTTGGAACTGGCACAGAAGAGGAGTCAGGTCCTTGAATGATCATATTTGGGGGGGGGCGGCGCAGGCTTGAGGTGCTATTTGGACTTTTCTTGCTCCTTTTTTTTTTAAAAATCTCCCCTTGTGTTTGTATTCATTCTTATTCTACAAATCATACGTAGAGCAAAGCCATCTCTGGATCCAGTTTCAAAAACAGTCCCTTGATTTTCCACCTTGTTTCTAAGAATAGTTGGACTGTTAAATATTAATTTTGCTTCAACTTGTTTGTAATATTTTATTACAAAAATGAGCATCAAAGATGGGTCTGCATGAACAAAACATTTAAATCAGGTAACATACAACATTGTGGAGCAGTTTTTTTGTGCAGTTGCTTAAAATTAATACACCTCAAATATAGTAGCACTGGCAGTTAACTTCCTCGATCCTGCTGCACCCCTCAAAATAGTTTGGATGTGGTTAATGTTCTGTTGCCATCTTAACGATTTACATCAACTTCACAGGCAGGGTTCAGCTCTTCAGGAAGTTTCTTTGCAACTGTAGATTGCACACAAAACCACCAACCGTGTTTAAAGCTTTGACTTGGCTTCCATCCTAAGGCTCAATTATCAGTTCTAGGAAAACCAACAGATTTCCATAAAATCTGAATCAAAACATTGAGTTTAAAACTGAAATCACTTGATTAAACTCACTATTTTATAGAGACTATTTGAAATGATTACAGTTGGTAAGATAATACAAATAAATTACAAAATAATGCTCTATACAAAATTGAACATTGTGGGAAAACAATGGAGAAACAAATTAGTTTTGAACTATTTTGGCTTTTAAATGACAGATTATTATACAACTTTATACATTTTGATGCAAGGTAGAATTGGTACACAGTCTTAGTTTTATACAGTATGGCATGAGAAGCTGGAACTAAGGTGTTACTTCAGATGAAGTCTGGCATAATTGGATCAGGATACACAAATTAAAATTTAGTAGCTTATATAGATAGATATTAAACATCATATATTTTTATATGTCCCATCTTCAAAACTACCTTTGATTAACAAATTTGTCCATGTTTCTTTCCTTGTACAATCTGTCACCTGGTAATTACATCACGTCAGTACTGGGGCTGCAGTGTTTATTTTACACTTTCAATCAGTCAGCCAGTAAAGCAAAGTGTACTCCTCTACCCTTCAGTTTTCCCACATTGCTGCAAACTTTTCTATATTACCGTGTTCATAAAATTTCTAAATATGCATAGATGCAGGAGGGTTGGGTGAAGTGTGGGGGAAAAAAATACAGGAACGTGCTCTTAGGTGATATGGAAGAGACTTGGGGGCAATAAACACTAGTGTAAGGTGAACAGGCTAAATTTTCTATGCTACATAGTCTACTTTTATGTAGTATTGGCTTACATTATGTACGATTTAAGAGGGAAAAAATTTTAATCAGCATTCCAAATTCCAATTAACTTACTATAGCTCTGCTTCAAAAGTTATGTATTGTGTATGACTTCCATGTGTAAATGACATTGCGGTAATTATTTTGCCGGTTTACTTCCAATGTTAAATTTGAGATATTACTTCAGATTAATTTGAACCACAGGGACTACAAACAAATAGAAATTGTTGAAAAGCAACTTAGCACAGTTAAAGAATTGTTAAGTCGAATTTTAAAAATTGTTGGAATAAGCTACCAGAGAAATGGCTTGAGATAAAGATTAGTGCATTTAAGAAAAGTTGTTTTATATAGAGTTGTCATACTGGGAGGCATGGATGACATGGCTTTATGTCTCTTCTTCCTTTGGCAGTCTCTTGGGATCAAGGACGTCTTACTTCCATTCCAGTTCCGTGGGTTCGAGTTGATTGATAATGTGGGATTGTGGATTTTTTCCCCCCATAGGTGGAGCAGGCAGATGTTTAGTTTAGGAAGTTCCTACTGCCATTTACACTGGGCTGCATTGTCCAAAACCAAAGAGGGGCTCTCAATGCCATCACAAATATTTCTGCACTAACTTGGCATCAGCTGAAAATCTGTGGGGTTGTTGCACCTTTTCCAGGGAGGATTTGAGGATATCCTTAAATATTTTCCCCTATACACCTGATAATCTCTTCATGAAATTTTTGAATAAAATATCTATTTCTGGAGTCTGGTGTCAGACACACGAACAACGTGGCTTGGTCAATGATGCTGATGGAGAGTAATTAGGGCTTAAATGTTGACATAGCCTGGAGAGGACACTGTTGTTGGTTCACTTATAGGGAAGCAGTGATCCCTACTCACTACAGACCACTACCTTTGTGCCAGGTTTGAGATCTTGATCTTCAAACACTCCTTTTCTTAGACAGCCAAAGGCTGTGCTGGTGCACTGAAGATAATTATGAATTTCAGTGATGTCTGCCTTTACAGAGGTGGTTTCTGAGATATGGGAAGGAGTCCATGTTTTCCAGGATCTTGTTGTGGTCCATAGTTAGAGGGCAGTGTTGTGTGGTGGGGCAGGTTAGTAGAGGTCATTTATTTCATAAATATTGAGTGCAAGGCCCATCCACTTGTAAACATCAGGTGACTTGGAGCACTTCAAATCAAGGTTGGGGTGACCTTGGATATGGGAAGGAGGCGAAGTAGGTTGAACAGTTTCTCATTAATCCTGTAGTTACATTCTAGTTGGACACTTAGAGGCAAGGTGCAAGGAGAAATATTAGGGAAAAAAGTTTTAGAGTGATAATCCAGCCTTGCTCAACTCCACTCTAGACTGAGATTGCATATGTTGTAGATCCATTGATTTCCATCACAAAGCCAATGCAAGATAGGGAGAGCAGGCAGTGAAATTCGAGAACAATCCTCCATAGTCTCTCCAAATGAAAAGTTTAAGGCTTTAGAGAGACCATAAAGGCCATGCATATAGTGGCTGGTATGGTTTCCTGCATTTCTCTGACTTGTTGTGCAATGAAGATCATGTACACTGAGCCTCGAGATGGATAAAATCCATCTGTGATTGGGTAAGCAGCTCATTAACTATTGGGAGGTGGCGGCCAAGGAGGACCCTGGTTATGTTTTTGGCTTGAAGTGGGGTGGTGCTTTGGGTGTTTGACAACTGGCCTTGATGGCACTGAAGGATCTGTGCATGCCATTTGCAGCTTAGTATCTCACAAGAGTACTGGTGGGGAATTTTCAGAAAGCTCTTTAACTACAGGAAGTTATAGAACAGCAACTTGGAATGGGAAAATTAAATTCTCCCAATCCAGATGCATGAAGGCCTTGTACAGCCAATTTACAATAGACAACTTCCTTTGCACAATTCCAGAGCAAACGACATACCCAACCACTAACCAATTAGGGAAAATTACAAGCAGAATTCAAATCAACTTCCCTATTTAAAGTGAGGTACATTTAACACAATGCAAATAATTAGTTAACAATACTCAATGTGCCCATCAGAGAAATAATCCCATATTTACAGTCAATGGAATTAAGTTATAACCCTCATGTTTCTTTCCTTTAGTCATTTGTTACTTTTATAAAAGGTTGTATTTTGAAATCAGGTCATTGTTTTGAGGTCAACAGATTCTGAAGTTAAACATGGATACACTGCTAGCATTCAATTTATAACGAAACAATTTCTATATCCTTTATCTCCAAAATACATTACACAAAATGCTGAAAAATTACTTACATTTTCAACAATGTATGAAATTCCACTCTTAGGAAGAACCAGCTGTTCTATTCCCCTCACAATTACCAGAAAGTTGGCACGTGGTCGGTGAAACAAACTGCCAATAGCAAGTCCAGGCCATGGAAGATCCTTTTCAAAAAAAAAGAATTACTTTTTTTTGGCTCCCCCAGACAAATCTGACGATTTTGTTCCACTTTAAAAGTACAACATTATATGGGAAAAAAAACATACAAGTAAGTTTTCTCCCCACTGTTCATTTGGTGCCTATATTTGCATAAAAGCTAGGACATAATCCAAAAGATGCCTATGCAAATAAAAATTGCAACGAGCCTTCCTTTGACACAAAGTCAAACAACAAGAACTTCACTTTGAATTTGCTCTTCTAGCATTACTGCCAGTGTGCTATTTCACTCTGCACCCCCCCCCCCCCCCCCTTTCCACAGAGTTAACAGATATCATTTGGGATAATGTTAGGATTCCACAATTAGCTTCTGCTGGTTGCCAGTGAAAAGTTTATAGGTGGTTGGGAATAAAGAATGTGATGGTGAGTGGGTGGAGAAAAGCTAGAGGAACAAGTGAATTTGAGCAGTACCCCCACACCAAATCATCAAATGAATTTGTGGATGCCTTCTGCTTCCTCAGATGTTCTGAGCCATGAAGAGAAAAAAATAATAATTTGTTTGGTTCCTCTAAACGTCTCCACCAACAATGGAAATTTGCAATGTGGATCAGTAGATTACTGAATAAAAACAGAAAAGCAGTATCTGCCAAGAGGAAAAAAGTTAATATTTCACGCCAGTTTCCTAGCAGAACCACTTCTCTCTCCTTGAGCTGCATCACCCACTCAGTATTTCCAGCATTTTGTGTCCCAAGTTTGGATTTGCAGTATTTGCATTATTTCACTTTTGTGCAAACCATAAGCACTAAGAGCAAAATTTGGTTAGTTATAAATTTGATTCACTTTTCTTATTGAAAGATTTTCAGCAGAGCACCTTTTTGGCCCAGGTTTTTGTGGATAGCAAAAAGTGAAAGGCACTAGTCATTCATCACATTTACATTTGCTCAAACTTTCCACAGTATGTGGCCTAGAAGCATGTTATTTGAAATACAGTAAAGAAAAACTTATGTGGCAACTTCCCTACTTCATGTCTGATGGGCCATTTACCACCTGAATTTACTCACGTACTAAGGGTTGAATCACAACTTAGAATGTAAATTTTTTGGGGGAGATATTTATAGAGGGCAAAAAAGGTCTTGTTTCATTGCAAGAATTTGAAATACAAAGCACATAGTAAATCCTTAGCATTTTGGCAAAGATAAATCAAATTCTACACAAACATACAACAAAGAAAGTGTAATTTACCTCCTCAACTGAAAACCCCATTGACAAAGACACAACATCTGGAATACGGCCTCCAGGCAGAGGCCCTGCATTTTGGAAGTGGACAGACTGTGATGCCCTCAATATGCTGAATTCATCACCAAAGACTCCTGTAAAATAGATAGATTAGTTTTTTTTTCTTCCCTCACCCCCATTAATAGTTTGCTGCTATTTGTTCCACAGTGGGCACAATAAAAGCTAAATTTGACAAAGTTTAATTTTGTAGGAAATAAATGAAAGGTCTCTGTTGCCAACAACTGTATGCTATAATGAAAGGCTTACACCATATATTGAACAATGGTAGATTGTCAACTGGCTGAACAGGCAATTTGACTGCAGAACAGCAAAGCTGTTGCAGACTTACGTTAAAAAAAATCAACAAACCATGAATGACAAACTGCCTTTGAGCATTTGCAAATAATAAGTTTAACTGGGAAGAGGGAAGGAAAGGAACAGAGCAAGAAATGAGGAAGTTTTTTGGAAGTTCCTTGAAAGCTTTCAAATTAAATTTAAAATACAAAATCATCTTTTAAGAGCCAAAACAAAAAAATATGTTCTACAAAGATAATTTGGCTGCAAAGCAGGCAGAATAAATGCACAAGGTCTTTAAATTCATGAACAACATGCACCAAGAGCTTTGCTGGCAAAAGCCACATGTATTATCGACCAGAAGGCTCCAGTTTCAATTCCCAGTTAGTGCAAAGTTAATTGATCTTAATCTAGAAACCAAATGGGACAACATAATTGTCATCTCTGGCCTTCAGCTACGAAGAATATGTAAAAAAAAACATACAGTAGATCCCTTTCTTCCTTTTATGGCTCCAGCTCGAATGGGTGGATGTCTGGCAAGGCAGAAACAGGTGGGATGACCTCATGATTCTGACCTGATGGCACTTACCTTCCGTTCTTTTGCATGAAAAACAAATCAAAACACCATTTCTAAATCTGTATCCAGAATTAATTAACATTCAAAGAGGCTAACAAGTGGAGGCAGCTCCATGAATAGTTCCAATTTTGACTACCCTTGCGTAACTTCCAAAGTACTTTGCTTCACAGGAAGTGAAGCAAAGTAGCTCATACGGAAGCATCTTGTCTCAAATAATAGGTTTGACTATACATGCAATATTGACAGACAAGAGTGAGGTTTTATGGCATTGTTAGAGATGCTGACTTTTGAATGGGATGTTAAACTGATATCCAGTCTATATCAGTTCATGACTAGCTGGGCACAAAGCACTATTTAAAAATAGGACTTTGCTGGTACTCTGACTAGTATTCAATGCTGAAGCATCATCACAACAAAAAAAATCTGGTCTTGCATTTATTTATCCTTTTTGGTATTTTGTGTGCCAATTGGGAACCATTTTTTAACTAAGCAACAGTTATGGAAAAGAAACCAGATTTGTAAGCAGTAATGTGAAAAACTGATATAAAATATAGATGTACTAGACTGTGACTACTGACACCAGCAAAGTTGCCCCTTACCATTAAATATAGCTGGCATATTGTCAGAGTTTACAACGTTATACCATTTAATCTAATCCATGTTGTAAAACAAAACAACTTTCATCAATTCTGATAAAGCTACATTATCAAGTAAATTTGCTATTTGAATAGAACATTAAACAACACTGGAAGAATACACTTCAGAAAGACTTAAAATCCACAAATATATTGAATTTTAAGAACTGTTTTGAGAAAATGCAGGAAATTTTTGAATCTAACAAATCTGAAGGGAGGTTTACTTAATTCACACTGATCAGATTAGATTGCACTGCAAACAAATCTGCTTGTAATTAGATTCCAAAAGGTAGCATACATCAACACACTTCCTCACCGTCAATTAGTTTTGCAAATACAAGCTTATTTAAATCTTAAACATTTTCTCCATGCTCAAGCGATTTCATAATGCACTAGAATATGACAGGAAAATGTTAAAATGTACAGATACATGTTCATACCTACATATTCTACTACTACTCCCAAAGGAGAAAGTTTTCAAATGTTTTCAACTATACTGTGCAAATCTTTTTTAAAAAAGCATTTTGTCAGCTTGCTACTAATCAAAGGTAATGGGTTAATCCAAACTGAACACGTATTTTAAATTTGTAATATTTCACCCAATTGTTAAAGATGCAAAAATACAAACCGACAAGGTGACTTTTAAAATGGATTATTGCCATAACATACAACACATCCAAGCAAGAAAAATCAGGTTAAAACCTGCAATCTTGCCTGTGAGTAAAATTTTAAACTTCAGTCATGAAATGAAGCTTCATCACAGCCTTACTGCATCTCATGTCCAATTAATTACTTTTGAAATGTAGTCACAAACAGTATGGTAGAATAATGATTACATTCAGAGGCCTGGACTACTGATATTCAAATTCCACTACAGCAGCTACAAAATTGAAATTCACAATTGAATAAATCTGGAATTTAAGCTATCATTATTAATGATGAAACAATACTATTGACACAAATACCCATCTGACTCACCAATGTCCTTCAGGCAAAGATGGCAGATTTTCTCATCTCATGTGCAGAGTAGAAAATATGGCCAACTGTTAATTGTCCTCTTAAATGGCCTAGCGAGCACTAAATGCCAGCCCTACTATTAACATCCAAATCCCTGAACAAAACTTTAAAATATTATCCCCAATCTCATGAACATATGTTAAATAGAGCCTTGTATTTACCAAATGCCTTTTGAAAGTTAGCCACTACCTCTCCAAATTACGGTCTCAAAAAAGAAAGCCACTTGTCAAGGACCATTTCTCTTCCACAAAAATTATGAAGATTCTCTCTGTTCACATTATGACTTCCTAAGTAGTCTCTAAAACCCAATAGTGAATTTCAGCATTAATGGTTCCAGTTTTGTCTCCCCTTCTTAACCAGCATTGTTACATCAGCTACCTACTGATCCACCAGTACCTTGAATCTTGGGAATTTTGAAAGACCAACGCCAATTTTCCCATTTTCTCTGCTTAATCTATGCCATCAGATCCAATGAATGCATCTGCTTTTAGTCCCCTTAATTTCCACCAGTACCTTCATTTACCAATATTGGCTTCTAACGTGAAGACTTGCCATTTTAGACACGTTTTCCCCTTAGAATTCCATTCCTTCTGCCTCAACAAGGGTCCCAAGTTGACTTTTTTTTTTGTCTGGGTGAGTTGTGCAGGTAAATGAGGAAAAAATGGTGCAGGGGGAAAAGTAGTTACACTAATTTTTGTTACCGATTGTCATTAACACTAGTGTTACATACTCAACACCGTTAGCTTAGGCCTGAATGTTGTCCAACCACTGTGGACCAACATTTGAGGCCAATCTACTACGTTGGCCAAGGAAGAAATACTGCAGGCGGGCACACTGATTGTCCACAGGGCAATGGGACCTATTAAATAGGGCCATCAGTTTAATATTTAATTGAACGTATCGTTCAGTAATAAATGGAGTTTGAATATTTAACATTAGTTAGGTATCCGACAAAACGAAAGCCGCAGGAGTTACTTTCCCCCTTCACAATTACTATACGTTTCAGTTGAGTAAATCCACACTGCGTTAAAGAAAAACAAATCTAGTTTAATCTAGCAACTGGGCAGGAACTGAGAGAGAGAGAGAGAGAGAGAGAGAGAGAAATCACATGATTTTTCCATCTCCTTAAGCAATCGTATTCGCGACTGGAATTATGAAACCATGAATATAATCCCCAGATAAATATAATGCTGCAAATCTACAGTTGCACAAGTGTACGAGATTGTTTTTCACATAGTGATCTTTCTTTGGATTATTTAATTGCTGAAAATTTTATCCAGCCAGTTGAAAATAGCTACTTTTAAATTAAAAGATGATTACCAAAGTCTTGGCAGGTAAAGGGATTTGGCCAAAAAAGTGGATTTGCAAAATCCTTACCAGTTGTCAGGGCTGTAGTGATGAGGAACAGCTGACAAACCCCGGCACAACCTCTGAAACCCACAGATCCCAGCGCCATCTTACCACCGCACTGCCTTCTGGATAGGACGCACGATGGAGAAGGAGAGCGGTGGGGGTGGGGTGAGGGGGGGGGAGGGAGGAAAAACCTGCGTCTTCCGCAAACCCATGATCGCACCACTCACTGGCTTGTGATCGGAATTGGCCGTTGATTGACAGAAATTGAACCAATTGAAAGGCAAGGAAATCACATAAAGGGGAGGGGGAAACCCCGCCGGAGAATTTAATTGACGGCGAGAGCAGCCACTCAGAATGGAGGGTCGGAGGGGCTAGCCCCGGTTTGAGCCAATGGGGAACGCTCTGGCTTCCTTCCTTGGCGCGTGGCCAATTGTGGAGCTCAGGATCGTTTGCTCGCGATCAGTGGGAATGGTTCGGGAGCTCGCGACCTGGGCGATGGCGTGTGGAGCAGCCGATGTAATCCTTCACCAACGGCCGAATGAATAAATAAATAAATAGATTCCGGTACGGAATAAACTAAGAACGAAATTAAGAATTTTCTCTCTCTCTCTCTCGCCCCGGCCAACACAGGCTCGCACTTTGAGATATTTCCGTAATTATCACTGGGAGCTTTGTGCCGTTTGATGAGGTGTGACGTCAGGCTCGCTTGGCTCAGTTCCTCTCGGATCGGCGCAGCGAAACTTCCCGGGTGGTGCCCGCCGAACCGGGCCAGCGAAACCAGCTGGTCGGCGGCGGCAGCAAGCAGCAGCAAAGCGCTGCTTCCGTACCTTGTGGAGATTTTTCCTCGTTCATTTTACTGTGGCGTTTTCTTATTTAAACAAAAAGAATCAACTTCAACTTTAAACAAGTAAAAGAAAACGGGAGAAAGAATTGAAAATCCAACTCTAACAGAACCCAAGGGGAAGGGGAAGCCCTGAGTGAGCTGAACACGAACACCAACCCGGATTTGGGCTGAGGGAAAGTGGTGACACAGGTCGGAACCCTCGGTCACAGCCGGTATAAATTTTAATGCTTTGTAACTACTAGATTTCAAAATACTAACAAGCTGGAAAGCTGCAACCTGTTTTATTTTTCTCTCACGGCGCCGTCAATGTGGAATTAAAAGGGCTTTGCAATGAACCTCTGCTGTGTTTAGGCAGAAGGAAGCGGTTGAAGTTGCTGGAAGATTTGTTGTAGGAGCAGCGTCTCATTCCTGGTGCTTTTGGGGGGTGGGGGGCAACCAGCGCTTCAAAACATCCCATCCAACCTCGATCTTATCTCTCCTCAGGAGTGGGAGCCAAGGAGACTCATCATCATCATCATCATTATGCTGTTGCTGTCGTCGCCGTAGGGGCTGGCACAGTTTTGAAACCTTTACCCGGGGAGGAGGGGGAGGGTTATCCCCTCTTTTAAGTTTTAGAGACATGAATCAAAAGAGTCTTTGGGTCGTATGAAGAAAGCTAATGGACTTTTATTTGCGTCTATCCTGTAAAAAATCATGGCGAAAACCAAAGAGAAACGCGTTTGGAAGGAAACGTATGGCGATTTTCGCTCAGTGCCCGGAGAGTGCATCAGCAGCAAGAAGGATCGCGACAAACCCAATACTAAGTGAGTTTAATTTCCGTTCCAACCCTCGCCCCCCACCCCCCCCCCACCCCACCCCCCCCCCCACCCCACCCCACCCCACCCCCCCCCCAAGTTCATCTGCTGGTTCACTTAAGGAACTGTTTCCCAATAGTTTTATCTACAGATGGAATCACGTAAAACAAATGTTGTAAAATAAAAATACGTCACAAAATATTTTTAAAATTCTGCAATTACACGGCAATAAAACATTTATTTTACGTTTGTAAATAAATGAATTTTCCGTTGGATATATGAATTTTTCATGAACTTTATTGAACTATTTTTCATTAACTTTTTGTTCTTATTTTTAAATCCTTGACATCGTCTTTTCCAGGTTAGTGGACTCAGAAACTGGCAGAGGACGATCCGAGAATTTTAATATGACAGAGTCTCAGTCATTAGGAGGTGTGAAGAAGGTGGGTCTTTCTTCTATTTATTTAACCAACTTGCTCCTAAAGCGCAAAATAAGTTATCATAGATGCTGATAAAATATCCAAAGATTGGACTGACTGAAGGTGGTTGTAAAAGAGATCCTTCTGGCTTCGTCATAGTTTGCATTTGCACTGTAACTATGTATCTGAGCGTTCGACATACCTTATTGATCAAGATGACTTACTGGTATGTTTTTCCGAGCTCCTTGTCGACTTTTTAAACACGCAAGACTGTAACCTCGCTATACAATGGTAAAATGCACAGATTTTCAGAGGTTTGGTTGGATTCTTCGTCTTAAAACCGTGCAGTAAAGCAATGTACATGTACATTTGCAGTTCCTTCGCTAGTAATATGACATTTTAAATGTTTATGGTGAAATTAATTTAGATGTTACTTCACCATTACGAGATGATACCGTAAGATATTTACTGCATTTTCCAGTTGTAATGCATCTTCATGTAGAAAAACGTCCCATGGTGTTTTATGGAAGGATGGGAGGGGAGGGGAGGGGGGGGGGGTGCTACTGCGGGGGAGAGCCATATAACAGCGATAGAAAAGGATTCTCAAAATTCTTGGCCTTAGAAGAGAATTTGGAAATGGAGAGGTAGACTATTTGAGGAAGGAAATTCCCAAACGCAGAGCCTTGATAGCTGAAGGCACAGATACTGGCAGCAAAGTGGGAGAGGAGACTGGAGTCAAAGGTACAGAGAGTTTTGCTTGAGGAAGGAGGAGGGGTTCCTGTTGGAGGGGTGGCAGAACTATGGAAGGCCACAAACACAAATATGACATTTTAATTTTTTTGAGATCATAATGAACTGGAGCCCAAGTTGCTCAGCAACAGAAGAGTCTAGTTAAGTTGAAAAATAGAAATGCTATATGAAAGTTTCAATGGTGCATGTAGTGAAGTAGGAGTAAAATGGGTGGTGTCATAGAAGTGGTATTACCAGTCTTTGTGAAAGAAAGAATATGAGCTTGCCAGCTCTGCTCAGGGTCAGTAAGGACATCATAACTGAGAATAGGCTGCCACAATCTGAAGAAAAGTCTGGAAAAAGGGATGGAGTCATTGACAAGTGTATGAAGTTAGTGAAGAATGTCAAAGCTGATGGCATTGATCGCTCCTAATTAGTTAAAGAAATCCTAGTGTATTGAAAACTGAATGTTGGACGACCAGTTTGGCTCTGCAGAGAAAGTGGAGGGATTAAGAGAGGGTGAAGATAAGAAGGCCTTGACAATCATTATGAAAGGCAGAGGATTGGTACATGAGGAAAATGAACTTTTTACAATGTGAACTAACATCGGGAGGAAGAAAAGAAGTTGGATATTCATTTGTTTAGTGCTTGTTGTAAGAAGCATAATTGTATCATTTTTTTCTTTTCATTAATTAGATTATTAAACGGTTTATTTTAAATCATTAAAGCAGAAAAAGAATGTCTATTCCATATTTGAAAAAAATTCATTTCTCAGTTATATAAATAATTGTAATATTGTTAAATGTATGGGACCTGTTATTATTGGTCAGAGCATTGACTATAAAAGTTGGCAAATTGTGTACAGCTGAATAAAACTTTGGTTAGGTCACATTTGGAGTATTGTGTGCCGTTCTGGTTGTCACATTATAGGAAGGCTATGGAAGCTTTGGAGAAGGAGCAGAAGAGGTTCACCAGGATGTTGCCTGGATTGGAGAGTGTTAGCCATAAGGAGAGGTTGGACAGATTGGGTTGTTTTCTCTGGAGTGCCAGAGGCTGAGGGGCGACCTGATAGAAGTAGTTAAAATTATGAGAGGCATAGATAGTCAGAGTCTTTTTTTCCCCAGGGTGGAAATGTTAAATACTAGAGGGCATAGCTTTAAGGTGAGAGGGGGAACATTTAAAAGAGATTTACGAGGCAGGTTTTTTTAAACAGAGTGTGGTAGGTGCCTGGAGTGTGCTGCTAGGGGAGGTGGTGGAAGCAGGTGTAATAGCAACATTTAACAGGCACTTGGACGGCCACAGGAATGGAGGGATATAGACCATGTGCAGGCAGATGGGATTAATTTATTTTGGCATCATGGTCAGCAGAGACACTGTAGCCAAAGGTTTTCTGTTCTGTACAGTTCTATGATGCAAAAAATGTAAATTTTTGGGCAAATTAAGGGAAATTGTGTAAGTAGCTACTACTTGGTGTGAGATACAAACCTTCCAAAGTTAAATTTAGTGAAAACAAATTGAAAGATAATAGACATTTAGTTTATATCTATCAAATATTGAGGGAATATACAAGGTTTTTTTTTACTGAAATTTAAGATCAGAATGCCTTTTAAAAAAAATACAGCCTTTCTGATGGGTCACCATTCTTAATCAAGTCACTGTCTGAACCATGGAGACCTGCATGATCTCACACTGAAGTAATAAATTAGTTAATCTGGCCAAAGTAGTCATTGGACATTATAATTTCTTCCACTACCTAAAATTGAGGTGGTGGAAGAAATTATAATGTCCAGTGACTGCTAATCTTAGGTAAATTTCTTGTTGTCATTTTTAATGAAGACTAAGGGAAATGTTACCAACCACAGAAAAATTCCTCCTGCCAACCATAGAAAAGACATACTGGATGAGAACAGATTGGAGACACAAGAGATTCTGTAGATGCTGGAATCTGGAGCAAAACACAAAATGCTGGAGGAACTCAGCAGGTCAGGCAGCATCTATCGAGAGAAATAAACAGTTGACGTTTCTAGTTGAGACCCTTCATCAGGACTGGAAAGGAAGACGGCAGAAGCCGGAATAAGAAGGTCAGGGGAGGGGGAGGAGTACATGCAGATAGGTGAGTTCAGGTGATAGGCGAGTCCAGGTGAGAGAGGGAAGGTAGGACGGTGAGGTGGGGGGAGGAAGAAGAAAGAAACTGAGAGGTGATAGGTAGAAGAGGCAAAGGGCTGAAGAAGATTGGGCTTGGCTGTGAAGTCACCTTGAATGAATGTCTTGTCAATATTTCCTGTCAGGCTCATCAATAATGGCATCTTGGGTATTATTGTGGGGGACAATTAGTACCCATTGATTTGTACCCCAGGAAGAATACATGGGGGGGGGGAATACATGTAGCAAATTATAAACTCAATAAATAGTTATAAAGGGGAGGCAAGGTAGCTGCAACATTCCAGTTACAAGCTATTCAGTAAAAGTTAATTTGCATAATTATTATTCTGAATAGGCCATTAACCCCTTTGTTAATAACTGTCGTGTGCATTCTTCATAATAGCTGTATTGTCCTTAAATTTTTCCTTTTCATGTGCTAATTAAGACTTGTACCATCCTTGAAAATTTCCAAATATTCTTTATAACTGATCTTCTATTTAAACACATCCTGCTATAGAGGCCAGGATCAGATCCTCCACGATTTTGTTTAATGGTGGAACTGATTCTCAGGGCCAGATGGATTACACCCGCTCCTATGTCTCATGTTTTTATTCCATGAAATAGTCAATTGATTTGTTTTACTCCATCTTTCTAGAGTGTTTGTTTTAGAAAATTCACTCGACAGAACTAAAAATAATGCTATTTCGGGATGCAGTTATTCAAATAACTACAACGAAGAGGTGAAGGGGTCATTCACAGCACTTCATTGACGGTGTTTTTTCAACATTGCTATGTGTAAAATTATTTAGTTATGCTTGAAATATTATGAATCTGAGATTCTGAGAAATGTATGCGGCTACAGAAGAAAATCTTTATTAGGACGATGTGATATTTAAAAAAAATGTAATCATGGATTGTAAAGGGTTAAATCCAGATTCTTTCCTACCAAATATATACATCGGGTGAAACTTTCTGCATGCACTGTTCTAAACTCCCAGATATTGTGCTGCAGAAATGTACATTCTGTGTGTTGTGTTAGGATGATTGCCATTTCTTTGTGACGAGGTGCATATGGTTTAAGTTGTCCATTCACCAGTTGCTGTCAACTTTGCACACACGAAGAAGGCATTCATGAACAACAACGTGTAACAGCAAGGCACATCCTTAAAAACAAACATTTCGCAAGAAAAAAGCTTTTTAAATATATATTTATATGGTTGACACTGAATACATTTCTATATTTTATTGTTCACCAGATATTGTGACGATTGAGGCTGGCATGCTGGTGGCTGCATGAAAAGCAAGCTAAACTTGCTTTAGCTCCCACTTGCCATGTGCCCCACCATTTATATGAATGTTCCTGCCAGTCTCAAACATGGGTCGTCACGGTCATCACATTGGCAATATAAAGCTGTGCTCAGAAATTCTTTGTACTTTATTGATATCTTAAGCCTTTGAAGGTAATTGTCAACCTCCTGCTGAATTAGACCTTTTTAGTTTGAAAATCTAAATTACAGAACATCCAACGTTATTGAACAGAGCATGTTGAGCACCATTATCGAATGGCCAAATAGTGGTTAATTTTTTTTCCTCCCACATAAAAGTGTGTTTGAGCTGTCACTACTGCCCCAGTTTCGACTTGCAGTATCATCTCTCCAGGGCAATTCGGAAAAAAATGCTTTAGGTGCAATTATTGATCCTCTTGGTGAACGCTTCAAAAATGTAGGTGTCACATTTAGTGTACCAAAATGGCATCAAAATTAGCAGATCAATCACAGGATTATGTGGACCGTACTTAACCATTTCAACAGTAATTGTTCTAACAAATCATTCTAAATTGCGATTAATTGCGAGTTTAAATCGCAATTTAGAATTCAAACAATGGTCACAACAATACACATAATTTTGGGGGAAGGGGAAGCACTGTTACCAAATGGTTAATATTTCTTCGGCTTTACATTGTGTTATGCCATCCTTGCTAGCAGTCATGTGAGTCTCACACAGAGGAAGGTCACACAAGAAACATCAGGGAGCTTTAGATCCCTTGTGAATCATACACTTGCGGTATCAAACATTCCAGAGTTTTTTTTTATTAAAAACGCTTTCGAAATAATTCATCACATTATGTAGTACACTGAATATTCATTAACACATTTTAAGTAAGTGTAACTTTAAAAGATGTGTTTTAAAATGATGTAGACTACTTTGGGATTTCTGAAAGATCTGCTCGAGAGTGTTTCATGCTGGCGGAGTAGGTAAAGCTTCAGAAAGTATTGCAAAATATAACTGCAGGATTTACTTTATGCTGCTGCAGCTGGCAGAGTTTTGGAAATTAAAGCTTTTCACATCGGTCTAGTGACAAGTAATATGTTTCTGTGTTGTACGTATAATTACAGCTCAATGGGGATTCTAAATTCTGATTTACAGCAATTTTAACCACGATTCAGAAGATTAACTAAATAGATTAAATTTAAAAGGAGTTTTATTCAACTTTGTCACCCGGATTAATATTAAAATTTTTCCGGTGGACGACATACAGCTCCGCAGTATTGTAGGGGTTGCACCGAACATTTGGGAATAATTGCATTTAAATTAATACAACTGCATTATCAGGTTAAAAATTGTGCGCTTCAATTTGACCCGATGTCCAAATGCTGCGATACTGATTTTCATTATTAGCCACGAATTCTCTAAACGTGTATTTCAGTTGTGTATGTAATTGCGGTATATGGATCGCCAATCTGTACATTTTGAGTTGAATTATTGATTTAATTTAATAAAAAGGCTTTCGTTGTGTATTTACAACGTTAATCATTCACGCATTTAACCCAGAATGCACAGATCTAGTTAGAGCATGGTCGTTGAAGGGGATTGCCGTTCTTATCAACTGAGTGGCTTTCCCATGTCGCCCGATTCCGCCTGTCGAACACAACCATACATACTTAAAAATGGAGTCGAAAAAGTTTGATATCGTATCCTTCATCGCCAGTGATAGTAATGCCTTTCTCCTTATGGTAATCAGTTGCGGAATGTGGATATAGATCACGCGGAGTGCATCTCTGAGGGGGATTGGGATAAGAGGGAAGCTACTGTTGTTAAGACTATTGAATATTTACTTAGCTTTGCCTGCCCACAGACAATGGCTTCGGCTAATGGCTCCGACTCGGGAGCGGGAAAGCAGTCAGCAACAGCAGTGCGTTTATATATTATACACATTTGAACTATAGGTTATGATCACGTGGCAATCATACGTGACAAGTCTGGATTAAATCGTGATATTTACCAATACGAAGGTTATCGTTAAGAACGTGGGATTTGTGTTCCGGCCACATTTTACATTCAAAATGCAACAGCAGCAAAAGCAATAGCACCGCCTTGAAAACGCGTGCCCTCTACATCATTCCAGGGTCGAAAGCAAATACTATCGCGAACCTGCAGCGATACTAAAACAGAAAGGTCATTGCATTTCAACGTCCATGGTGCTGTGTTACCGAAAACCTATACACGAAGATAAATCCACACTAGAATCCTTAGTATCAAATCGACCAAAACAGTCTTTGTAAGGTGCTATGTGGTCTGTCGATCGTTACGGTATGCGTTTCGAGCACACGCAGTGGCAAATCGCATTATTGAACGCAGAGCTTGTTAGTCACGTATACTCCAAGGTGTAGATTCATATGTCCTTGTGAACTGTACATGAGACACATAAACATAGCAATTTTAATAGACGGTCGGTGTCCTATAGGTCTTTAGCAAAGCAAGGGTCAGATGCATGTTGATTGGGCGGGGGGATGTGCAGGCGACGCAAATAGAAAATTAGGATACATAAGTGATCTGTGCTTTCGAAGTTCAATTTGTTGCGCACATCACTTATACCTCTTAAGGTCATCTTTTTTTGCGAAACGTGTACTGGAAACAATGACGAAAGCAAACGATATTCAGGGGTGGGTAGGTTGGTAGATTACAACAGTATCCGAACTACAAGGGCTGCTTCCCTTCACAACACCATCTCCTGTGACTTGTAAGACAGAGGACTGTAAACAGAAAGTTATTTTGAAACAATGTTAAACGCACATTGCAATGTCTTGCATGTGAGATGATTTTGCTCTTTTGCCAGGAATTGTGTCACCGTTAAATCGTATTGTAGCTGCCGATGAAATGGGACAGCTCTCGCAATCTGTTTTGCGCCCCCATCCGTGTTTACATATGAAGAGTGCGGTTATAAAAGTTAATACTTAATCTTAGAAAAGCAAAATAAGCATCTTGCACCCATCTCTATTTGCAATGTAGAGGTACTTATTTTTTTATACTTTGAAACAACCGACACGTGTGTGCCCTTGGGGCACATTATTTCCAGCGATGTTGCTGCGCTAAACTCATTGTAGAATTTTTAGCAACACATCAGTTAAAATCTATACCGTATACTGAAGAATTAATAGATCAGCCATTGACGCCTAACTTCCCACCTATAAGTAAATCTGTTCAGCGTTGTCGTTACTTTAAAAGCAAGCAGAAAAAAACGAAGCTAAAGATGCTGAAAATACAAAATGCAGAGGATATTCCATAGAGAGAGCAAACGAATTAAAGTTTCAAATGTTGACTTTTTGGTCATAATAAAGAAGAATATGCACTTGGAACATTAACTCATCTATTCTTTCCACTGATTCTGCCTGCTCGGATATACTGTATGTACATAATCCAAGAGTGCCTGTTGTCTTGTTATATGGAGGAGAAATTCTCACTACAGGCATCCTTTCAGCCTCACATTAACATTTTTCACTTTTATTACCAGTTAGGAAGCTTATTACAATTGTAAATAGCAGTTTGAGGTCTAAGATGCTTACAGGAGCAAATCATTTTTTCTCCCTTTTTCCTTTAATTTTTCTCCCTTGTTTATCCCTTCATGAAGGTGATTCATCCTGAAATATACATTTATAAGCATAGTTGCACTCTTATACCACATCCAAATAACAATTCATCCAGTGGGAATCATCACTGGCAAGCTTAATTCTATATTCACAAAATACCAATTGGAGGAAACTTCCAACAATGTGCCAGATGGCAAACAGAACAGGAAAGTACAGCTTACTTTTACCCCTCCCTTTTTACTGAGATCATTTGAGGCTAAGTGTGTTGTCTGCTTTAGCATAGCTTAGGTAAGCACTGGCAAACGATTTGATTCTGTAGTTCAGTATTTCACAATGTGGTACATTTACCCAGTGAGATGACAGGAACCTCTACCTATTTAAAATCCTAGTGTGCAGTTCTTGATTAGTTGTTGATATTATGCCATTACATTGACAATTCCTCTTTCCAAAATCTTAATGTAAATCAAAAGTAGATTCTGTACCATCCTAGGAGATTTTCTTTAATCTAAATTTCATGTGGTTCTGGATGTGCATACAGTTGCCTGAACCTTAAGCTCTGGCCTTCCCTTCCTAAACCTCCCTCAAATCTGCCTTCCTCCTCCCTATTCATTCCTAAAAACCTACCATTTTGATAAAAAGTTTTTGTTATCTCTTCTAATGTCTTTTTTAATAAGTTATAGACATTGCATTCCTCATCTAACAACTCTGAAAACAATTTGAGGCAAACAAGATCTTTCATAAAGTGTCGATTCTGGAAACAATAGGAATAAGTAATTATTCAATTTTTTAAATAATTGAAACATATACAGCCAATATATTTTACTTTCATTCATTGCATTATTGAAAAATGAAATGGCATCAGAATCAGATTTATTATCACTGACATATGATGTGAAATTTGTTGTTTGGTGGCAGCAATATAGTGCAAAGACATAAAAATCTATAAATTACAAAAAGAAAGAAATAGTGCAAAAAAGAAGGAATAATGAGGTAGTGTTCATGGGTTCACAAACCTGATGGTGGAAAGGAAGAAGCTGTTCCTGAATCATTGAGTGTGACTCTTCAGGCTCCTTTACCTCCTCTTTGATAGAGGTAACAAGGAGAGGACATGTCCCAGATGGTGAGGGTCATTAATGATGGATGCCACCTTCTTGAGGCACTACCTCTTGAAGATGTCCTCGATGGTGGGGGGGTGGGGGGGGGTTGTGCTCAAGATGGAGCTGGCTGAGTCTAAAACCCTCTGCAGCGTCTTGCAATCCTGTGCATTGGAGGCTCCATTCCAGGCTGTGATGCAACCAGTCAGAATGCTCTCCACTGTACATTATATGAAATCTGTAAGATTTTTTGGTGACATAACAAATCTCCTCAAACTCCTAAATAAGTAGAGCTGCTGGCGTCCTTCTTCATGATTGCATCAATGTGTTGGGCCTAGGATAGATCCTCTGAGATGTTGACCCCCAGGAACGTGAAGCTGCTCACCCTTTCCACTGCTGACCCCACACTTAGGACTGGTGCATCTTCTCCTGACTTCCCCTTCCTGAAGTCCACGATCAGTTCCTTGGTCTTGCTGACATTGAGTGCGAGGTTGTTGTTATGACACCATTCAACCAGCCAATCTACCTCACGCCTGTAAGCCTCCTCATTGCCATCTGAGGTTAAAATAAGCTTCAGGTTAAAATAAATGATGAAGTCTGCTCTGGGTTGGGTTGAAAGAATGAAAGGCCGTAACAGGTAGCTTGGATTGTGCAGTCAGAAAGAATAACAAGTGGTTGAAGCTCTATATCCAGAATCATAGAAAATATGTGGCCCCATTATGGTCATATTGGTTGAAAAAGAGCTATCCAACCCAATCCCATCTTCCAACACTTGTCCTGTATTTTTGGTCTTCTTTGTTATTCCAAGTACTTTTTAATAAATAATGAGGATTTCTAACTCTACCATCCATTTGGGCAGTGAGTTCCAGACCTTGCCAACCCTCTAGGTGGGAAAAAATGTCTTCAGCTTTCCTCTAATCTTTCTACCAATTATTTTAAATATATTTTCCATGGTTTTCAACACTTTGTTTAAGAAAATAGGTCCTTTCTCTTTATCTAGGCCAGTCATATTTTCATACATCTTAATGAAGTTTCCCCTCAGTCTCCTTTGTTTCAGATAGACAATGCAATTTTTCTTCATAACTAACATTTTACAGTCCTCATAACACTCTCATAAATCTCCTTTGCCTTTTCTCCAGAGCAATCACATCTTTTCTTTAATGTGTTGACTGGAACTCAAGTTTTGGTGTAACTGTTGTTGTATACAGTTCAGGAACAAAATACTTCATTTTAAATTTCAGTTAGATCCTTTAAGTAAGTTCTGAATTTCCAAGACCCACTAGTTTATCCTCT
Source organism: Pristis pectinata (assembly GCF_009764475.1). Taxonomy (NCBI): domain Eukaryota; kingdom Metazoa; phylum Chordata; class Chondrichthyes; order Rhinopristiformes; family Pristidae; genus Pristis; species Pristis pectinata. Next base: position 87,609,515 of record NC_067408.1, on the reverse strand, counting down.
TCTCTCAACTGCTTTAAGTTTTGGTCATATGACATGCAGCTATTTTTATATCAGTAACAGTTGCTAAATTGTTGGTTTAGTACAGGAAATGAACTACATATAACTTCTAAAACCAACACATTTCAGCTGGGTTTGTATAAAGAATCAACCTGGTGTGTACCCACCTCTGCATTGATAGTTGTACTTCAGTTACACCACGTTTAATGTCACTGTTTTGCAATAATGTCAAATTTGCTGAATGAATCTGATATTTTTTGTCAGTAATAAGTGACCAGTAAAGGGGATATTGAGAAATGATGATTATTCTCCCAGTAAATTCAAAATTTGCAAGGTTTGTGGCATTGTTCTTAAAATTGTTATTCTATAAAGAAGCAATTTGGATTTTGTGTCCATGATAAACTTTATTTTGCTCTGCTTGTATTAATTAGATTGTTGCAGAATTTTGATTACACTTGCTCCCTGCTATTGACCCATCTGCTATGGGAGAATGGATATACTTGCCATAGAGGGAGCACAATGATGGTTCACAGACTGATTCCTGGAATGCCGGTACCGTTATATGAGGAGAGGTTGGGTCAACTAGACCTGAATTGATTACATTTTAGAATAATCAGACAAGATCTCATTGAAACATCTAAAAGTTTGGCATGGCTGGACAGACTGGATGCAGGGCAGGCTTTTCCCTGGCAGGCAGTTCTAGAACCAGAGGCCACTGTCTTAGGATATGGAGTAAGGCATTTAGGACTGAGATGAGGAGAAATGTGTTCACTCAGAAGTTGGTGAACCTGTGGAATTCTCTAACACAGAAGGTTGTGGAGGTCAAGATTCTGTATGTATTTAGGAAGGAATTAGATGGATTTCTAGACAGATATATTTCTCTCTCAACAGGGTGTGGAGAGAGACCAGAAAAATGGCATTGAGGTAGGAGTTAAGCCATGATTGTATTGATTGGCAGAGCATGCTCAAAGGGTTGAATGCACTAGTCCTGCTTCTATTTTTCTATGTTTCAATTAAAACAAGCTACAAAGCAACTGTGTTGGCTTTAAATGTCAAAATGGAAGGTAGTATTTGTCTTCCCTCATGGTTAAGTGGATAATGCATCATGTGAGTCATAATGTACTGGCCAAGCAGTCAAAAAGCTGTGTCAAGGTTAGCAATCCATTCCATATCTTCAACTAAGTTGGTATCTATAAATGTGGATATGGTAGGCCAAAGGGTCTGTTTCCGTGTTGCATGACTTTGAGTCTATGATAGCATAGAGTCATAAAGTCATGCAACACGGAAACAGACCCTTTGGCCTATCATATCCACGCCAACTGTCAAGTACCCATCTATCCTGATCCCATTTATCGGCACTTGGTCCGTAGCCTTCTACGTGCTGGTGATTCAAGTGCTCGACTAGATCTTTCTTAAATTTTGTGAGAGTATCTGCTTCCACTGCCCACTCAGGCAGTATGTTCCAGATTCCAACCACCATCCAGGTCAACAAGTTCTTCCTCAGATCTCCTCCAAATCTCTTAACCTTTACCCTACACCTGTGCCCTTGAGTTTTAGATACCTCTGCTGTGAGAAAAAAGTTTCCTCTTAATTTACCCTATCTACGCCCCTCATGATTTTGCATATCTCTTTCAGGTCACTCCTTAGCCTCCTCTGGTCCAAGGAAAACAAACGTAGCCTATCCAGTCTTTCCTGATAATCAAAATGTTTCGTCCCAGGCAACATCCTGGCGAATCTCCTCAGCTCCCTCCCCAGTCCAATCCTTTTCTTCCTGTAGTGTAGCAACCAGAACTGTACACAGCTGTGTCCTAACTACTGTTTTCTAAAGTTGTTCCATAATCTTCTTTCTCCTATATTCTATGCCCCTCTGCATCAGAAATAGATTTCTCAGGACAGAAGTTTAGAATATGAGTAATGGGCTTACATGGGTGGGCATAATCACAATTTGAGCTTTTCTTCATATTTCATCTATGGAGGAGGTGGCTGCAGCTTTCTTGATGTGTCCTAGGTGCTTGAAGATTGTCCAGGTTTTCCCTGGAGGATTAAAAACTGAGGCTTCAGTGCTTGGGTCAGTTACCCATTTGTAGTCAGCCAATGGGTGCACCACTGAAGAGTGGGACTGTCATCACTTTGCAAGGTTTGGAAGAGGCTACTAGATTTCAGAGGGAAGCATGTTTTTCAAAGATTTCAGAGGATGCAAGCTTGTTTTTTAAATGTTCTTTGTCAATGTGAGTGCTATATTATCTGTCAGCTGCTGGTGTTCTTTAAATAAGATATTTTCTTTTTGAGCTCCAGGAGTTCAGTGTGGACTAGCACAGGAAGCCACTTGAGCTATACCAGTTTCAGTGCTCCAGAGGTGATTCTGATGGTTTCCCAGAGATGGATGTTTAGAGTCTTTGTGTGGTGTGTGGCTTCTGGGCTAAGTTAAGTAACAGCACTCTGCTCTTGCTAAACCAGGACAAGTGAACCAGTGCATAGTGTGTTAGCTGCCTCAGGTGGTACCTGCTAATTTGCTTATTAGATTCACTCTTTTCTTGAATTTAGCTTTTACTTTGAAGGTATTGCTGGGAAGCCAGCATCACCAGACTTCTGAAGAAGACATTCTCTTTTGAACTCTGTTGTGGGAGGAGATTATCAGGCTAACAGAGAAAAAAGATTCAAGGATGTGCTCAAAGCTTCCTTGAAGAAATGCAACATCCCCACTAACTCCTGGAAGCCTTTGGCCCACAATTGCTCAAAGTGGTGAAGGAGCATTTGGGATAGTATTGAGAACCTTGAGGCCATGTCTCGGGAAAGCCATGTGTAGCAACAGAAGGAACCCACCACTTCAGAAGCGACCCACCAACTTGCCCCAAGAGGCACCTCCAGTCCCATCTGTGAAGGAGCCTGTAGTTCCCACATTGCACTCATTAGAAACTTCAGAACCCACAAAATTGGAGTGGAAACAAGTAATCCTCGATCTTAAGGGACTGCATAGGAAAGGAGGAAGAAAATGGTCAAGTCTGATACAAAAGTATTTTCGTGTTTAATTGTAGTTGAGTGGATGGCTGCAGAACTGGACAGGGAAGTTGTAGAGGCAGATAATCTCATGACACCGAAGACTACGGACCTAACACATGTAAATGGGATTAGTGTAGGCAGGGTGGCATTAACGTGGTGGCTGAAGGGCCTGCTCCTGTGTTTTACAGGTCTATGACTCTAAGTTTTTCCCTTTCTTTCACAATGCTCTAATGGAAAGCCTGAACAACAGTCTTGGGTTCATCAGGTTAAAATCTCCATTTATGAAAATAAATTTCCAGAGAATGTTATTCATCTGTAAGTGTTTTTGCAAATGTCCTGAAGTTCTTCAGCTTGGCAAGCCAAAGCCAAGTCATCATCAGATGTAAAGTTGTGACTTGGTGGTGGGGAAATCATTGGTATGTAAGTTGAAGAGGACCAGTGTCAGGACTGATTCCTGTAGGAACTCATTATTGATTGTGCTTGGGATGCTGGTTGATCTACAAGGTAGACCTGGAACTGTCAATTGCTAATCATCTAATTAATAAGCTGTAGGACTTTCACAAGCAAATCATTTTGGAAAGTTTCAGCAACGTGACTGCGTATCACATTCTGTATAAGCACAGGAAAAGTCAACAAACGTGGCTCCTACCTGCAGCCCATTCTGGAATACAGTCTTAGCTTGAGAGATCATTGGCAGGACCTGCTTAGAGAAGTTGCATCCTGTACGAAAAAAACCTGCCTGCTGAGGGGGTTTTGCTGCTTCTAATGTTTAGTTCAGTCTATTTAGGAGGAGGCATTCTGGGGCCTTATTATGTGCAGAGCAATGGGATGGCAGTGGCATGGATTATCAAGTGGTTTTTCTGGCTTGGTTCTGGCCACTTTCTTGGACTGCTGTTTGGAATGTTCCCTGTGTTATGCACTTCAGCAAATAGCCTTGTTAGCCTCTTCCTTCACTGCAGTCTGGTTCTTAGGAAATTCTGGATAGATTCCATTGATTTTTGCTGTTTCTCTGACTTGGTTGCCAAAAGGGAGCTGTCTTCTTCCTCTTGTGTGTGAGAGCTTGATAGGTTTGTCTGCTGTGAAATGTTTGGCGGGGGTGGGGGGAGGAACAGCAATGGATGGGTTTTATTGTCTATTTAGCTTTCTAGCTAGCTGATGTTGTCCAGTTTATAAGAAATTGTGAAGTGATAGCATCAGTGTTGACTCTAGGTTGCTTTCTGGTTGTTGGCTGGCTGTTCCCAGGAGTGTCCTTGCAAGGCTCTTCATCGTTTCCTTTCTTATGAAATGTACTTCATTGAGGAGTGCTGTTACCACCATTGGCTCTTCATTTCCTTCTGTATTCTTTCAGGACTTGATCACTTTCTGTGTCCAGCAATTGATGACAGTTTTTCTAAATCCCAGGGAAGAAATATGTAAGCTGCTAGTTTGAGAACTTGAGTGAAGTGGTTGTTGTTTTCAGGGAGGGGAGGGATCTGATGAATTGTGATATCTCCTCTTCTGACGTAGGAATCCCAATTGCCCTTGTACTGAATTGAGCATGATTTTGGCTTTAAGCTCAAGGCCAATGTGAATAAGACTTGGGTGTGTTACATCAGGGGGAGAAGACAGCATCATTGAGAGCATATCACATGAGTCACTGAGTCAGAGGAAACAGGAGAATCACAAGCTTGTTCCCTTTTTTGAGTTGGTGAATCAGGTCGGACAGTACTGCGATGTTCTGTCCCCTGACCTGCAAAAGGGGAAAAATGATAAAAGTTATTTTTTTCTTGATTGCTGTAAATCACTGTTTTATTAAAAAGTCATATGTAAATATGTCAAGTGATAACATGATGGACTTAGCTGTGATGTTGTCTCTGGTCAAACTATCCACTATAATGTATGAAAAACAGCAACATAGTGAAGTTTGTTTGGTGTTTTTTAATTTTATTACTCCAGTATGAGTCACCCCTTCTGAAGGAAATAACTTAAAAGAAGTACAGGACTTGGAAGCTAGTGATTTGTGCTCAGTTTTTAGTTTAAGTACCCAAATGTAGCTCTATTTTTCTTAACTTAAACAGTATGAGCAGGCATTGTAACCAAAGTTGCTCAAAATACTACAGGAGTGGTGGTGCATTAACTCTTCAAAGGAATAACAAAAGGCACTGCATTTGAGCATGTATTTCTTGCAGGAATTTGTAGGTTGCCATGCTGGTATCAGCTTAGTATAACCATAGGCCCTGTTTGGCACCTAACTCTCTGCCTTCTGTCCAATGATGGTTATCTGTAAGCAGGAAAATGTGCCCATATGGGTATGTGGTGTTTTGCTGTTTAATCCAATGAATAATTCTATAGTTTAAGGTTGGTCAGTTTATTACTATATTTATTATTTAAACTAACTTTAACTCCCAGAACTAAGAAATTCTTCCTCTTCTATGCACCAACATGACAAACTAAGCTTTTAGCTGCCAGTCTTTAGCAGCGTTCCTTCTGCTTATGTCATTGATAAAACATGGTTTTTGTTTGATACCTAAAGGAAACAAAAGATGTACAGGTAGTATATTTATGTTGTGTCTTTAGCATTGGCTATGTGAAGAAAACAAAACTTCTGTGATGCATTCTAATAAACAAATTCATTATTTAATGATAATTGGGAGAGAGAGGTGGGTGGAAACTTTGGTCAATGATTGGATCTAGATATGTTTTCCACCCCCTCCATATTGACAGTTCTCATTTTATTGCAATATTGAGAACATTGTGTGGGGAAACCCCACTTTTGAGTTTCTCTGGAGAGAGCGGGATGGAATATAATGATAGAGGGAGCACCTTGTATCATTTTACAAAGTGCTGTGTACGTGGAGCGCCTATTGTCATTTTGTAATTCTTTTTGTCTTTCGGGTGTCAGCCATAACTCTATTTCTAGCTATCTTGCTCTGAATGAAAAGACTGAGTTTAATTTCCACTTCAGGGATTTGAGCACAAAATCTACACTGAACTTGTAATGGCACATTAAGGAGCATTTCATCATCAGAAGTGCAGTCCTGTGGCCAATATTTATCTCCTAACCAACACCATTAAAATAAAATCTAAATAACTGGTCATTATTGCACTGCCTTTTGTCTACCCAAGGTATGCACAAATTTTCAGCTGTGCTTCTTGCATCACAATTTCTGACATGTTATTGGCTGTAAACTGCATTGGGACCTCCAGAAGTTGTGAAACCACTATATGCATGCAGGTCTTTTTTAAGGGGGGGGGGGGGCGAGAAGTAAATGTCAAACTGAGCTGGATTTGTCTTCTGATCCACCTAGGTCTGTTGCAACAGACCAAACAAGCTGACTCTTCATCTCTAGGAGTAGGACAGTGGGTCATGGCAAGATCTCAGGCAGTACAGCCCTAATTCTCACAGTACCCTCATATCCTTTCTCAGGAGGCAAGCCTAGAGGTGGAGCTTTTCCTCCTGTGAAAGCTAGGAGGCTGCTTTAATAGTTTCTAAATTTGTTAGATATTCAGACACTTAAAAACTTTAAACATGCAGTAAATAACTAAAAAAATTAAATAGTCAAAAAGAAAAAAGTAATTAAAAGACATTAAAATACTAAAGATTCAAAGCCCCACAAGGCTGCATCCTCAGCCCTCTACTTTACTCCCTATACACTCATGACTGCTTGGCCAGATTCTGCTTTAACTCCATTTACAAGTTTGTAGATGACACCACTGTAGTGGGACATATCTCAAATAACGATGAGTCTGAGTACAGGAAGGAGATAGAGAGCTTAGTGACATGGTGTCATGACAACAACCTTTCCCTCAATGTCAGCAAAACAAAAGAGCTGGTCACTGACTTCAGGAAAGGGGATGGTGTACATGCACCTGACTACATCAACAGTGCTGAGGTCGAGAGGGTTGGGAGCTTCAAGTTCCTAGGAGTGAACATCACCAATAGCCTGTCCTGGTCCAACCACGTGGACACCATGGCCAAGAAGACTCACCAGTGCCTCTACTTCCTCAGGAGGCTAAAGAAATTAGGCATGTCCCTTTTGACACTCACCAATTTTTATTGATGCACCATAGAAAGCATCCTATCTGGATGCATCATGGCTTGGTATGGCAACTGCTTTGCCCAGGACAGAGAGTTGTGGACACAGCCCAGTGCGTCATGGAAACCAGCCTCAGCCACCCCTCCATGGACTATACCACTCACTGCCTTGGTGAAGCAGCCAGCATAATCAAAAACCCCACCTAACCGGGTCATTCTCTCTTCTTTCCTCTCCCATCAGGCAGAAGAAACAGGAGCCTGAGGGCACATACCACCAGGCTTCCATCCCACTGTGATAAGACTATTGACCAGTTCCCTTATACAATGAGATGGATCCTTGACCTCACAATCTACCTTTTTATGACCTTGCACCTTATTGTCTACCTGCAATTGACTTCCCTGTAGCTGTGACACTTTACTCTGTCCTCTGTTATTGTTTTTACCTGTACTATCTCAATGCACTCTGTACTAACTCAATGTATCTGCACTGTATAATGAATTGATCTATACGAACGGTATACAAGTTTTTCACTGTACCTTAGTACAAGTGACAATAATAAACCAATACCAAAAATATTAAAATAAATAATAAATGATTGAACTTGCACATTTTCCTCCTCCTTCTAGCTCGGCTTTTTCGATTCCACATGGAGATCAGTGAAGAAGCAGAGTGAGAAGTGTGCTGGCATCTGTCACTAAGCTCATTCTAGATTTATGGTGTGCCCATGTAAATCTGGGGCATTCCTTTTCTGGAAGCAGAGCCTTTGGAGTTGCAGCATGATTTGGCCCATTTGGGAATGGTGATATTTTAACCTGAGTCTTATCTATCACTTTAATCTGCATATGATGACTCTTATACTTTAACAATTTTTTGTTATCAATTTTATTACTGGTTGGAATTTTGAGAATTTTATGATAAGGTCATAGAGTGTGTTATTTTGAATGCTGGGGAATACTTCCTTTTTCCATTAATATGATAACTGCAAACTAATGGTGGAAGATTGTTGAAGTGTATCAGTATTGTGTAGCCCCTTGTGTTAATTCCAAAAGCTGTGCATTTTTCCCACATATTAAACATTATTTTTAATTTGTCTGTTGTCTTCTTGCAAACAAAAATCATAGATCTGATAAATGGTGTGATTATCAGTAGTACTTTGTAATTAAATAGTGTATATTGAATCTTTAGTGATTTTCTTTTTCCTTTGGGTATGTCCGTAAATATGAGAAGACAAGGTTTTAAATTATGAGCAAGTTCCAGTGCGTGCCATAAACAAGTAGTATCCTGTCGCCGACATAACTTTTCACTTTTTGCTTTTGGAGAGCTCTGGCTCTTTCATAAGTTTCATTACCATTTCTTTAGTATATTCAAAGCATATTCCCCGCAGTTGAGAACATTACCTTTTTAATATTTTGCTCTTGCAGAGTTGCATGGCACACAGGACTAATTTTTTTTTATAAACAATACTAAGAGTTTTCAGATGCAGAACAATTAAAATGTTTACATAATCAGTCCCCACAACTCTATGGCAAAGAGTTCCAAAGACTCAAGAAATTCTTCCTCATTTTATCCTTATTCTGCGACCTGTTGCTCTTGTCCTGGCCTTCCCATGAGAGGAAACAGCCTCTCAATATTTACCCTGTCAAGACCCCAAAGAATATTATATATTTCAATAAGGTCACCTCTGTTTTAAACTGACGCAAGAATTGTCACATATTTGGGTTGTATTTTCCATGTCTACCGCTATTTAGAACTGCTAAAGAATTTTAATTTTCCTACATGAAAGTTGGACATGAAAGATGTTAGGGTATGGATTGTTCATCTTCTGTTCTTAAATTAAGATTTTGGTATGCTTTTGTGCCATTTTGATTTATTAGTTCTGGAAGGAGGTCTTGGACTGCTACAAAGATTGAGATTTTGTTGTTGGTTGTACTTCGATCTTTAAGGTGAGACATGATGACAGCAACTTGCAATTATATAGCTGCCATGTAACTAGGCAATAGTTGATGCTGAACCAAAAATGAGAAAATATTATTAGGAGGAATGACTAAGGCTTTATTTGAGAGGTAGGTTTTAACTCTGGTCTTAATAGAGAAGAAAGAAACTGAAGGATTTTAAGGATAGAATTCCAGAACTTGTAGCCTAAATGTCTGTATGTACAAGTATCAATGGCGCACTGAAGGGAGGATGGGATGCATAGCAGGCTAGAATCAGGTGAACACTAAATTCTATGAAAGTTGTGCATTTAATATCAGCATATTGGATCTCTGCTTTAAAACAAGTTTGTGGTAAATCATTGGGGGCTTCAAAAATTAGTGAAAAGAGAAAATGCCAGACAGGGTTTCTTGTGTTGATTGTACCTCTGATAGAAAATGACTTTGTTTGTGTGTCTGCTGGAACAAAATCGAACCAAGTTGAATATGGTAAACTGAGAAGACAGTTTACCATATTCAATTTGGTTGTAAGACAGGTAATGAGAAAACATGAGAATGGCTGTCAACAAAAAAGTGAACCCAAAACTATCCTATAGACGTATAAGTAAATGAATTGTAAGAGAAGGGAGGGAACTAATTAGGTGAACAACAATGCTGGGCACTCCTTTACTTTGAATAAGTCTTCACCAAGGAAGAGGATGCTATGCTGCTGATATTTTTCCTACTGGATGCAGATGAGGTACTGATAATGGACAAGATGAAGTTTAATAAGGAATATATGTTGGAAAGGCTGACCTTGTTTAAAGAAAATAAGCCACCAGGTCTGGATGATATCCAGAAAGGTCCAGGTCTTTATAGGAAGCAAAGAAGGATCCAATACCCCCTACTACTTTTCAATGGTTTTCTCAAACTATATCATGTTTAAACTTGGAAAAAATTAGGAGTGGTACTCTTGATCCTTCGCTTAAATTTGAAGATATTTGGAGTCCATTTATTCAATATTTTCACATGATGTAGATGCCCTTTCAATAACTTTCCAACTTAGAGGAACAGAGTTGACGACATAATATTGCTCTGTTTCTACTGAGAAATTTTAGCCCAGTTTTTTTTCTTTTTTTTGTTGTTTGTTGTTTTAAAAAAAAATTTTTGTTTAGTTTATATTGTTTACAATTTTTCTTATTGATTTGGGTTTTTTAAATTTATATAATAAATCTTTTTCTTTCCTTTCTTTTATATTATATTCATTTACTAAGAGATCATTGGATCTAAAGATTTTTTTATATTTTTGTTCTTTATGACTATCTATGCTATGATTGTTATCCTGATCTCTTTGTATTACATGTATAAATATTGATGCTATATATCAATCTGTATTAATTTGAAAACTAATAAAAAGATTGAAAAAGAAAGAAAGGAAGCAAGAACAGTGGGAGCGGCTATTGTAGAAGGACAATGATCTTTCATTGCTCCCTAAATACAAAGGAGATGTGAGAGGACTGAAGAATAGAAATATGACACTATTGTCCAAAAAGAGGTGTATTACTGTGGACAACAGACTGAGCAATTTAACATTGGTGGTGGGAAGCTTTTGCAAATAATAATCAGGAAAAAATGTAAATGAGGAAGTATGTGTTAATAAAGTAAGGCCAACATGGATTTATTAAGGGAGAATTGAGTTTGACTAATCCGAGTGAATTTTTATAATGAGGTAACAGAAAAGGTACATGAAGGAAATGCAGTGGATGTCATTCATGTGGCTTTTCAGAAGGCATTTCATAACGTCTGAAACAAAAGGTCAATTAGCAAATTTGAGCCCAGTAGAAGAGGGTTTGATAGCAGCACGCATTTTTTTTAAAAATTGACTCAACGACAACAAGCAGAATGGAGGATGGTAGACAGTGGTGTTCTCCAGGAATCAATGCTGGTTTGATGTATATCAATGATTTGAGTATGGATGTGTTGGATAAAATTTCAAAATTTTCAGGGAATTTCAAAAATAGTGGGGATAATAGTAATAGACTGCAATAGGATGGCAGATTAAAATTAAATACAGAGAAGTGTAAAATGATACAATTTGGCAGAAAGAGCAAGCTGAAGCTACGTAAGCTAAATGGCACAATTCTAAAGGGTGTGCAAAGCATGAGGATTGACATGAATATATCTACAGAAATCTTTAGAAGTGGCAGGATATACTGAGAGCACAGTTGTTGAAGTATTTGAGATCCTGGGCAAGGAATACAAAGGCAAGGAAGTTGTTTTGAATCTTTATAAAACACTGATTAGGGCACAATAGGAGTATTGTATTCATTTTGGGTTACTGTACTTTAGGAAGGTTCTACAGGGTACAGAAAAAAAATCAACATGGTTCTAAGCACCAAGGAGAAAATGCCATTGTTATCATTAGAGGAAGAAGGTTGAGAGATTTGATAAAGGTGTACAAGATTGTGATGTGTTTTGATGAGGTAAGTAGAGGGAAACTTGAAACCAGGGAAGACAAGTTCAAAGTGATGGGTGAAAGATGTTGGGGAAATTCTTCTCATGCAGAAAATGTTTATGATCTGGAACTTGCTTCCATTTAGGTATTGGTTTATTATTGTCACTTGTACTGAGGTACGGTGAAAAACATGTCTTGCATACCGATTGTACAGGTCAATTCATTACACAATGCAGTTACATTGAGTCAGTACGGGGTGCATTGAGGTAGTACAGGTTAAAAACAATAACAGTACATAGTAAAGTGTCACAGCTACAGAGAAAGTGCAGTGCAGGTAGACAATAAGGTGCAAGGTCACAACAAGGTAGATCGTGAGGTCAGAGTCCATCTCATCGTATAAGGGAACCGTTCAATAGTCTTATCACAGTGGGATGGAAGCTGTCCTTAAGACTGGTGGTATGTGCCCTCAGGCTCCTGTCTATTCTACCTGATATAAGAGGAGAGAAGAGAGAATTACCCGGATGGGTGGGGTCTTTGATAATGTTGGCTGCTTCACCAAGGCAGCGAGAGATAAAGACAGAGTCCAAGGACGGGAGGCTGGTTTCTGTGACGTGCTGGGCTGTGTCCATAACTCTCTGCAGTTTTTTGCGGTCCTGGGCAGAGCAGTTGCCGTACCAAGCTTTGATGCATCCAGGCAGGATGCTTTCTATGGTGCATCGATAAAAGTTGGTGAGTGTCACAGGGGACATGCCAAATTTCTTTAGCCTCCTGAGGAAGTAGAGGTGCTGGTAAGCTTTCTTGGCCATGGCATCTATGTGATTTGGACTATTGGTGATGTTCACTCCCAGGATCTTGAAGCTCTCAACCCTCTCGACCTCAGCACTGTTGATGTAGACAGGTGCATGTACACCGCCCCCTTTCCTGAAGTCAATAACCAGCTCTTTGTTTTGTTGACATTGAGGGAAAGGTTGTCATGACACCATGCCACTAAGCTCTCTATCTCCTTCCTGTACCCTGACTCATTGTTGGTTGAGATGCAGCCTTCTACAGTGGTATCATCTGCAAACTTGTAGATGGAGTTAGAGCAGAATCTGGCCACACAGGATGGTGGAAATATAGTCAATCTGGGCTTTCAGAAAAGGAATTGGATAGGCACTTGAGGTAAAATTGTTTTTAGAATGGGTGGAAAGAGGGGGGAATGGGATAAAGTGGATTATTGTCCAAGAAGCTAACATGGATTTGGTTGGCTGATGGCCACCTTCTGTGCCACAACAGTTCTATGAAAATTTGAGAAGAACACAATTGTGGTGATAGTATAATTCAGAGTGTCATTACACAAAATGTTCTTGAAGACTTTTTAAGGCATTTGATTTTTCCCTCAAGCATCTCAAAAATACCAAATCTATCTCTTTGCCTTTACAGTTTCAAGCTGTTCTTAAGAGTCTCGTGTCCTGGACATTCTTTTAAAAGCAATGATTTATCTTGCAAATTTCTTAATCTAAAAGAGTGTGATAAATTTACTGTGGCTTCAGCATTACAATTAAACAAAATGCAGCATTATATTTATTGCAGTATGTAATATTTGTAAGAGGAAACATTCATGACAGCATGATTAGCATTCCTATATGAGTTAGGACAGTGTAAACAAATACTGAGATCCCAAATATGAATGATGATATCAAAGATTTCTGATGTTGTCACTGTTGTTCACAGAGTAAAACAGAATAAAATTCCTATGGACCAAATGGATCATAGGTTGCAAGCGTAAACTAGTTTATTGTTTTTATAGATGGGAACTTTGACAGAGTCATACAGCAGGGAATCAGGCCCTTCGGCCCAACTAGTCCATGCTGACTGTGTTGCCCAGCAAGCTATTGCCATCTGCTTGCATTTGTCCTATAGCCCTCTAAATCCCTCCTATCCAAGACCTAAAGTCTCTGTAATTTGGAGCAACCTCTCACTACAAATAAAAATGCCTCCCTTCAGAGCTGTTACTGCCTGTGCTTACCTTTCCCAAGTACTTGAGTCCAGTTGCTCTGCCACTTCCCATGAGTTGGAGCCCATGAACATAGGCAACATGTGGCATGGTGTGGCACTGGGTGACTGTATCTAGCGGATAGCTGTAAATCTGCACAGAATAAGTTTGACAAAGCCACCAAGGAATTCTTCAAGCAGATTAGTGTGGTGAGTTGCTGCTGCATGTTAACACACAAGTATTTATTCACCCCTTTCAATTCACTGGAGGGAAGATGAAGCACCTCTTATAGTCTCTGGTCAGGTCTTCAGCAGCACCTGTCATGAGTTGGAGTGAGTGCACCTGAAGAGAATACTGAGCCAGGCAGCACAGGAATAGATGTCCTCCCTATGTGCGTATCCCAAAGGAAAGTTTCAATCCTCGTGGCCAATATAGAAACACCACCAAGATAATCCCTTTCTCTGCGTGTGTTAGTTGTAAAAATGGTCATCTTTTATCAATACAATGAAAACAGAAAATACTGGAAAAAGTCAGCAGATCAGGCAACAGTTAATGTTTTAGGTCTGGGATCCTTTGTCAAAACTGAGAAGGAGAAAAACTAAATTAATCTAGGCAGCAGAGAAAAGGGGGGAGGGTGGAAGAACTTCTGATATGGTGAAATAATGGGGCAGTTAAGATAAGATTAAACTCCTTTGTGTAATGTGTTGCTAATGTGTAATCTGAGTTAAAAAATAAAAAAAGGATGGCAGACAGAATGGCCATTTGTCATCCAAACGGGGGCGGGGGGGGGGGGGGTTGGGGTGGAATTCAAGTTATCTAAAATTGGAGAATTCAGTACTGCCATACAGGCTACAATGTGTCCACATGAGATCCTCAAGCTTGTGTTAGGCCTCATTGTAACAGTGCAGGAAGCCACAGACAGAAATGTCAGTGTGTGTTTTTTGAATGAGTGGTAGGCAACTAGAAGTTCAGGGTCACTCCAGTGGGCTGAGCGCATGTGCTCTGCAAAGTGATCACCTGATCTGTGTTTGCTTTCTTCAATGTAGAGGAGGCCTCATTGTGAACACCAAACACAGCACACCAGATTGGGAGAACTTATTAAAGTAATACTTTTTAAAACAGTCTCATAATGAGAAAGCTAATGGGGAAAGAAAATTGATGCGTGTAATTAAGCAAGCAATCTTTCCCCCATCTTCCCTTTCTATGCCTGCATATTCTTATCATTCTTCTCATTCTTAAAACTACGGGCACTGCAACATTCCATTGTTTGTCCAAGTTATGCATCCTTGTTAAATTCCAACTACCACTTTGTCCTGAGTAAATTGGTTTATTTGTGTTACTTCACTAGAAAGATAGCTTGATGGATTGATTTCAAAGCACTTCTTGGTTCAATAATTTGATATAGAGTTACATAGAACAAATAGCACCAAGAAAGGCAATTTAACCCAACAGTTCTCTGCTAATATTTATGCTGCACCTGCACTTACTCCCTCCCCTCTTCCTATAACCCAATCAAATATCCTTCTCTTCCCTTCTCCCTCAAATGGTTATTTAGCTTCCAAAAATGCATATATACTATTCTCAACTTCTCCAAATTCCACATTCCAACCACTCTTTACATCAAGAAATTCCATTGAAATTCCTTTCGGATTTTCTTATTGCATTTTATTGGCACTTACTGTATCTTTGTCTGCAATTATAAATGTGTCATATTGAGTTTTGCAATTAAGCAGGATGTCAGTGCTGGTATAAATGCCATCAACTGCTGTCTGAATTTTGATGCCAATTCCACCACAGTAAGCAGGCTTGGAGGTAAATTACTTCATTTAGAAAACATGGGTAATTGCCAATGCCTGGAGCAGCACCTTTTGGGTACTGGCTGGATGGAATAGGTAAAATTTGCAGTTTTGAGTATGACTTCCTTTCTTTTATCCTCCCCCATCCCACTGCCATCTCTTGAAATAGATGCAAACATTCATTTGCTTTTTTAATTACCTGAACACTGGGTTTGTGTTGTTTGTATGAATGGATGCAGATCTTTCTGAACTCCAGCAATGAATGGTCTCACAGCGTTTAAGTAAAGCTTCTTTTCTAATTCTCCTAACTGAATGCATAACCTCACATTTCCCTTCATTAGATTTCAACCAAACTAGATAACCTGATTTTCCCATTATACTTGCTGATCATCTTCTTGCCATCTTCTTGCTGAGTGAGTTAACCTGTCTACATCCCTTTGCAAACTTATTGTCCTCCCCATAATTTGCATTCCTACCTTTGGTAATCCTGAATTCATTACACTCAGGCTCTGCTGAATTCCCAGCACAGATCCTTGAAGCATTCCACAAATTGCAGCTTGCCAACTTGAAACTGCCTTGTATATCCATGTTCCTGGTTTCCTTTCTGTTAACCAATCCTTTATCTATATGATGTATTAGCTACAATCATGTGAGCCTTTATCTGATTCTATATCAAAGCACTTCTTATAACAGAATCAGAAAATTAAGACACAGTTTCCTAAGTGCCCTTCCACCAGGATGAGTAAACATCTGACTGCTAAATCCCATAATAAGCAAGTCATGTTCTCTCTTGTGCCACTGCCATTATGTGCAACATTGTGCCCATAAGGAAGATTTTTGCAATAAAATACATAAAAGATCTTGCTTTTAGTGTTTCATTGTCACACATCAGAAATCACACTTCAAACTTTCACATTTTTTGACAGATATCTTTCATAAATCAATTTTAAAGCATGACTAAACTGGTAGGAACAAAATAGGCATGACCCCCACCTGGCTCCTGCCCATCATCCTTCACCCCTCTGTGGTCCATCTATCACCAACTCTTCCCCTTCCCGCCCCCCCCCCCCCAACTAGCTATATGTCCTCCTCCACTCTCAATCATGACATAGGGTCTCCACTTAAAACATCGATAATTCCTTTCCTCCCACAAATGCTGTGCAACCCGCTGAGTTCCTCCAGCAGAATTTTTTTTACTACTTCTTGTAGTTAGGCTTTGTAAAAGGACTAATAGCATTAAAAAAGAGAGAAGCCAATTTCAGCACCATTATGATTTTCTTGCATAAATAGAGCAAACTGAGTGAAGCAGGTTCTATTCAATACATATAACTTCTGTAAAAAAAAATATAGATCTAATTATGTGCAAGAGCCTGCATAAAATCATGAACCATCACAGCTATAATACATAAAGAGTGCAGACAAAACTGCATTTCATAATTAATAATGCAGAATTAGTATGCATTATATTTTAAAATTAAGGAGTTGCAGCATCCATTTCAAAATGTATTCCAGCTCCAAAGTCAAGTCCTACCAATGGGAAAATACATATGTCAACATTTGAATGCAGTACCTGTTACACCTACAGATGGCACTGTTATACGTGATTCACATTTCTGAGTGATTAGCATATTCACACCCGAGAAATCTGGTAATCCAGCCTTTAACATCCAATAAATTATATGGTTGAACATGCTTGTCTTTTTGTTCCTGAGATAAGAGTTAATGCAATTCTACCCTTCCTCCAGCTTTACACCAGCAACAGCAACTTAACCTTAAGTTCTCCTTTTTGACTCTGTTCTACCCACACTAGGCAAGTTGAATAGAGTTCTCAATAGTCTGGTGATTTCACAGCAAGGGAAAAGTAGAAAGGAGGAGAAAAAAGATACAAAAAAGTGGGATAGATGAACAACACTAGATCAAGTAACAGGAAGTTTTTAGACAGAACCAAACTAAGAATACAAAAAAAAGTCTAAGATAGATTTACAGTGCCTGTACAAAAACACAAGAGGTGTGTTGAGAAAGGCTAGTAAGTTGCAAACACAATTTACTTCATGGGATCATAATGTTGTAGCAATAATAAAGACCTGGATAAGGAAAGGGTTCTAAATGCTCCTGGATACACAATGTTGATGCAAAATAGGGAAGGAAAGCAAGGAGTGAGGTCATGCCAGTATTAGGTAAGGAGAATATTACAGCCCTGGAGAGAGAGAGAGAACATGTCATGTAACAATAAAGGATAGAATTAAGAAACAATAGAGGTATGGTTGCACTGCTCTCACTAATATATGCACCACCAAGCAGTGGGTAGGATATGAAGGAACACATTGGCAGGGAAATTGCAGCACTGTGCAAATGATATGGAGTGCTGATAATGGGATATAATTGATATGTAAATGTAGATCAGGATAATAATAACATATGGGACAAAGATGGGGAGGAATTTCTGAAATGTGTTCAAGAAAACTTTCTTGATTGATTTGTTTTTGGCCCAATGAAAAAGGTGGCATTTCTGGACGGTGCTTGGAACTGAACTGGGCAAATTGAAGCAAGTGTCAGCTGGGGAACATCTGAGTAAAGACGAATCAAAGTTTACTCGGTAAAGTTGTAATTGAACAAAGGGAGGCCTTTAAAGTAGACATATTTACAGCTCAGATACATTCCCATTAGGGAAAAGGGTAGGGAACATAAAACAGAATTCCCTGGATGACCAAAAAGATAGAGTAGAAAAGCAGAGCAAAGACAGGTTCCAATGAAAACCAAACTGAATACAGAAAGTTCAGAGGGGAAGTAAATAAGGAAATGAGAGCCAAAGAGAGCACGAGAAAAGACTTGTAACAAGTATAAAAGGGAATCCAAAAATATTCTGTAGGCGTGTGAAGAGGAGAGGGGCTGTATGAGGAGAGGCGAGGCTGATCAGAGGCAAAAAAGGGAATTACTCAGGAACTTGGAAGACATGGCAACCAAATGAATACTTTGCTACTTGTCTTCACCAGGAAAGAGGATGATGTCTCAAAGTAAGATGTAACCGAGACTCTGGATTGCCAAAAAATAATAGAGTTGGTGCTAGAAAGGCTAATTACACTTCAAGTAGATATATTAGCTAATTCAGAGGGAATGTATCCTAATTTGCTGGGGGAAGTAAGGGAGGAAATCAAACATCTGTAGATGCAGGGGTGGTGCCTGAATAATGGAAAATTATAAAACCTTTGTTCAAAAGAGGATTTAGGGATAAGCTCAGTAACTACAGACCAATCAATTTAACCTTAGTGGTGAGGAAGTTCTAGAAACAATCAGGGACAGAATTAGCAATCACTTATGCACATGTGGATTAATTTGAGAAAGCAACATGGATTTGTTAAAGATGAATTGCGTCTCACTTACTTGGAGTTTTTTGATGAGGTAACAGGGAGGATCAATGAGGGAACTGTGGTTGTTGTGGTAAATATGGATCTTCCAAAACACATTTAATAAGGTGCCACATACAGCATGCAAACAGACTCTTTGGCTCACCTAGTCTGTCTTGACCATCAAGAACCCATTTACTCTAATCCTATAGTAATCCCATTTTACTTACCATGCATTTCCATCAACTCCCCCGAGATGCTATCACTGATCTATAAATTAAGGGAAATTTACAGTGGCCAATTGCCTGAACAATCCAAAAATCTTTGCAATGTGGGAGGAAAATCGAGCACCTGGGGGAACCCATATGTTTACAGAGAGAACCTGCAAACTTCGTGTGGACACACTGGAGGTCAGGATTAAGCTTGGGTTGCTGAAGCTGTGAAGCAGCAGTTCTGCCAGCTGTGCCACTGTGCTACAAAATGTAAACATTAGTAACAGAATATATATTCCACAGCTGCCATGGTGGGACTTGAAATCCTGTCTCAGGATTATTTGTCCCTTTCTCTTCTGTGGGCAGAGCATACTTGGATAATTTTCCATATTGTTAGTCCAGGCATAATTTAAGCACAGCATCACTACCGTGCTTAAGAAAAGATACCCAAGCCATCACTGGATTGATAAGTGGCAGGTGAAATTTAGTACTGAGAAATGAAGAATGAGATGAGACAATATAAATTAGAGGATATGGTTCAAAAGAACAGAAAGATTTGGGTGGTATATGTGCACAGTTGGTTGGAAGTGGCAAAACAGGTTGAGAAAGTATTTTAAGTAGCATTCAGGAACCTGAGCTTTTTAAATAAAGACATAAAATATATAAAACACTGTTTCGCCACAATTGAAGTTGAGTTCAGTTCTGGTCTCCACGCATTAGGGAAAGTGTAAAACCTTTAGAGGGGAGCCACAAGGGATTCCAGGGATGAGGAACTTTAGTGATGTGGATTGACTGGAGAAGCTGGAGTTGTTCTCTTTGGAATAGAGGAAGTGGCTAGGGGATCTGGTAGAGGTATTTAACATGATGAAGGCTATAGACTGATAGAAACTGTTCTCATTGGCAGTGAGTTTAAGACCTAGAGGACATAGAATGTAGGTGATTGGCAAAAGAACAAAAAATACATGAGGAAATCATTCTTTATCCAGCAAATGAGTAGGTTCTGAAATTCCTTGCGGGGGTAGTAAAGGATGCAAAATTAATTGCAGCATTCACAAGGGAGTTGAACAAATATCCATAGGGAAAGAATTTCCAGAGGTTTGGAGAGTGTACAGGGGAGTGGGATGAGCTGGTATGGAGTTGATGGACCATATGACCTTATTCTGTGCTATAGCTGTTCTGTGTTCCTTATAAATTTTTTCTCCAAGCCTGTTACCTGCTGATCTCCTTCTTCACCTTCCTTCCTGTTTGACTCTCTTTTCCTTCTCACCATTCCCACCTAGCATCTCTCTTCCATACCTGATCTTGTTCTTCTTTTCTCCATTCTTTACTTCACTTGCTTCCCTTTTTTCCTCTTGACCTCTGTGTTTCACTCAGTGTTTCAATTAGCATGCCTGTTTCTAAATACCACCGTATGGGTAAGTTTAATTTTAGAAAAAATATTTTGACACAAAATTGAATTGTGAAATCCCAATCTTAACACAATTGCTGATCTGATTCTAATTTTATGAGTGACTCACAAGCATAACTTTACATAATTAGATAGTTAATTTGTACATGCATTGATGTCAGAAATATGGAGAATAGGTAATTGATATCAATTGTGCAACTTTGATTTCCTGCATTCCCCACTAAACTGGACCTTGGGACTCCAGCTTAACCATAGAAAGGTCTGATATGGGGAAAGATGAAGAACCTCTGTCAGCACCATCAGCATTATTTTGCTCAACATAGAGCTTTAATTGAACCTGCAGCAGTTTCATCAAGGTTATGAGAGATTTTGGAGGCTGAAACTGCCTTGCCAGTGCTAGAGTTTCTGTTGAACTAACAGCTATGCTGAATTCAACAAGTCAAGCAATATCTGTGGAAAGAGAAAGGGCCAACTTTTCAAGTCTGTGACCCTTTGTTGGAACTGACCTGAAAAGTTGATTGTTTCTCTTTCCACAGATGCTGCCCAATTTTTCCAGCATTTTCTGTTTTTGTTTCAGATTTCTAGCATCTGCAGTTTTTTTTTGATTTTCACTTGTGCTGAATTTCTGTGCCTCCAATTCTTTCCAAGCTGGTTCCAGAGGCATGTTGCATCTTCCAATTTGGAATGCATAGTTATATGAAGGACATTACAGAGGAAATTTATTCAAGGAGAGCCAAATTCATCTTATTGTTCTTTCGTATATAGTCGAAGATAAAATAAATATGTGGGACTTCCAGTATAGCAAAATCTCTTGTGATGCATGCGTCATTGACTGCACCTAAAGAGCAATGACAACATTGGACCATAACACAATGATGTCAAGAACCAAAATGAATACCAATTTGACAATGGTTAATATCCAGTACCCAGGGAGCTGCCATGAATTCTTCATAATGTGATACTCTGTTGTACCCAATCTTTTTCAGCAAACACCTCAAACCAAAGGGTCCCTATGCACAAAAGAGAAATGTGGTTAAAGTGAGAAACATGCTGGTACCCACAAGGTAATTTGGCATCCTTAAGACTTAAGGACTTCTATTTGCTGGGCTGGTCAGGAAGTCACTTGCATTTCAGTGCATGACAGAATAGGTGTCCCTCCTTGTTGTTCCACTGCATCATCCTCAGCCTGGCAATATTATCTGATTCAGCCCTTGCAAATTCATGGTGGGTAGGGTTTGCTCAAGAAGATGTGTGAAGCAGGAAGAGGAGATGATACTGAGAGTCTATTTCTGATTACATTATTGGGCACAGACCAATACATTATACTTTCAGTATGGAATAGCCTTAATGGAATTGCTCTCCCTCAGGAATGAAGTGCTATGTGGTTTCATGCACAAAAACCTGAACATTGTTAAGAAATGGACAGATGTGGCAAGTGGCAATTTCACTATGAAGTGTGAGAAAATGACCATCTCCAAAAGTTCAAACTTAATCACACTCCATTGAAATTTATTGTCATTAACAACTAAATCCCTCATCATTAACACTGTGAGAGTCAAAAAAATTAACTAATCAGAGATTGACCAAAATTTAACTGGAACAGCCACATAATAACTGAAATTGTAAGAGGCTGAATGTTCATTACTGGCTCCCCTAAGTGTTTCCACCATCCACAAAACGGATTATTCTTTTAATTCCCTGCATAGGTGCAGCTCGAACAACATTCAGGAAGCTTGACATCATCCCATCATCCAGGATAAAGCAGCTCAACTTTAAGAACTGACAGTATGGCTAACTTCAGCTGATGTGAGCCATTGACAAAATTGTACCCTATTGCAATGAACAGGCTGATTAGTGCTAGATAGATTCCACAATCACATTAGTGAGATGGGAGCATGAATTTTGTGTTCATCTTGATCTGAATCACATTGGGTTAGGTAACTATATATCACAGGTCCAGCACAGGTTATTCAACGTTATCCCGTTTCATCTCCTTTTCATCTGCTTTCTTGGACAAATGCATATAATGACATTTAGAAGGTAATTGGTGTAGGCAACTCAAATGGACCTTTGTTTCTCAAGGATTACTGCTCCACAGCAAAGTCTCTTCAAGGATGCCCACTTTGAAGTTGTGTTCTTCCTCTCTTCAATGGGAGTTTCGTGAGTCCCTCTCTCATTGCTGCCCCTCTGTGATCTCCCCTGTGCTCTCCAGCTCCTTGACCATGTGCTCACTCTCCTTTGTTTCTCTGGACCAGTCAGAATGTGTTTTTATTGTCCAGATCAAGTGCTTATTTAAACCATTAAATGAATCAAAACATTAAGGAGAAATTAGGAAAAATCCTGGCAGCCAAGTACCATATGGTCATTTGGAAGGATGTTAGCTCAGCAGGACATGAGACTGGGCAGAGCTAAGAAGCAGCAGGTGCAGAAAATATTGGTGGAAATTGTTTTAGAGCTCTCCTGAATGGTAGTAGTGATGTAGGGCATGGTACAAGTGAGGAAATTAGAGGTGCATGTTACAAGGATCTCTAATCTATGTATAGATTGGGCAAATCAAATTACTGCTAACAGTGTAAAGATGAATTTTTGAAATGCATATAAGATGGATTTCTAGATTAGTTTGTTGAGGAATCAACAAAGGAACAGACTATTTTAGGTAGGGAACTGTGCAACAAGAAACATTTAAGTAATAATCTCAGTGTTTAAAGGGTCCCGAGGAAAGAGTGACCTTAATATGTATAATTTCATATTAAGTTTGAAAAGGATGTAGTTTAATTTGAAACCAGGGTTTTCAACCAAAACAACTATGAAGGTATAAGGAGCAGGTTGGCTGGGTAGATTAGGAAACTACTTTTAGGGGTATAACAGTGGCTAGCCTTTAAAGAAATAATACGTAATTTACAACAGATATACATTACTTTCAGGAAACATGATCCAACCATGGATTACAAAAGAAATTGATGATGATATTAAATCTAAGGAAAAAGCTTATAATGTTGCTAAATAAAGAAGTTAATCTGAGGGGTGGGAGTGTTTTAGAACCCAGCAATAGATGATAAAAAAAATTGATTAAAAGTGAGAAAATAGAATGGTGAGAAATAAACTAGCACAAAGCATAAAAACAGATTGTGAGAGCTTGTAGCAACACACAAAGTAGCTGGAGGACCTCAGCAGGTCAGGCAGCATCTATGGAGGGAAATAGACAGTCAACGTTTCGAGTTGAGACCCTTGATTAGCACTGGAAAGTAAGAGGGGAGATAGCCAGTATAAAAAGGTGGGGGGAAGGGGTGGAGCAAGAGTTGGCAGCTGATAGGCAGTTCCAGGTGAGGGGGATGATAGGCAGGTGAGGGAGGGAGGAGAGTGGGAATGACGTAAGAAGTTGGGAGGTGATGGGTGGAAGTAATAAAGGGCTGAAGAAGATGGAATCTGATAGGAGAGGACAGTGGAACATGGAATAAAGGGAAGGAGGTGAGGAGGGGAACTGGTGGGAGGAATGTGTGGATGATGGGCAGATCGAGGAGGTGGGGGAGGGGAAAAAGATAGGGTGATAGGGGCTGGTGGGATAAGGAAACAAAAAGGGACAGAGGGGAGTGGTTACCGGAAGTTAGAGAAATTGATGCTCATGCCATTAGGTTGGAGACTACCAAGGCGGAATATGAGGTGCTGTTCTTCTAATCTGTGTCTTGCCTCAATTTGGCAGTAAAGGAGGCTGTGGATAGACATGTCGGTGTGGGAATGGGAAGTGGAATTAAAAAAGTGGAATTAAAATGGCTGGCCACTGGGAGATCTCATCTGGTACTGGGGACGGAGCAAAGATGCTCGACGAAGCGAGCGTTCAGGTCTCACTGATATAGAGGAGGTCACACAAGATGCAATAAATGACACCGATGGATTCACGTGAAGAACTGCCTCACCTGAAAGGACTGTTTATGGCCCTGAATGGCTGTGAGGAAGGAGGTGTTGGGGCAGGTCTAACACTTAGCATGGGTTACAGGGATGAGTGCCTGTGGGGGGAATTGGTGGGGAGAACGAGTGGACAAGGGAGTCATGGAGAGAGCGATCCCTGTGAAGAGCAGAGGAGAAGGTGTGCCTGGTGGTGGGATCCTGTTGGTTATGTCAGAAGTTGCAGAGAATAATATATCAGATGCGTAGGCTCGTGGAATGGAAGGTGAGGACAAGGGGAACTCTATCCCTGTTATGTCTTGGGAGAGAGTGGGGCCAGAGTAGACGTACAGGAAATAGAATAGATGCAGGTGAGGGCTCCATCAATAACTGCAGGAGGGAAACCCCAATTTCTGAAAAAGGATGACATCTTGGATGCCCCGGAGTGGAAAGCCTCCTGATGAGAATAGATGTGGTGGAGCTGGAGGAACTGAGGGAAAGGAATTGCATCCTTGCAAGCGACAGGGTGGGAAGAGGTATATTCGAGGTAACAGTGGTAGTCAGTGGGTTTGCAGAAGAGTGTAAGAGCTTATATCTGTAAAATGGGAAAGATGAGTGAGGGCCAACTAAGGTATCTTACAGACTGAGATGGGAGATATAATATAAGAAATAAGGAAATAACACAGGAAATAAACAAATGCTTTCTATCTGTCTTCATGGAAGAAAACACAAAAAAAAATTTCCTGTAATACTGGAAAACCAAGGATCTGGTGCAAACAAAGAAATAAAGAAAATTAACGTTACTAAATAAATATTTCTATGAGAAGTTGCTAAACCTGAAAATTGATGAATCCCAAAGATCTGATTACATGAATACCAGAATTTTGAAGGAGGTGTCTATGGAGATTGTGGATGTTCTAGTTTTTACCTTCCAGGATTCTATAGATTTACAATTTGGAGGATAGCAAATGTAACCCCCTTTATTTAAGAAAGAAAGGAGGGAGAAAACAGGAAACCACCAACCTGATATTACTAGTTGGCAAAATGCTGGGATCTTTAGTAAAGGATGTGATATAAAGGCACTTTGAGCAGAGTAAATGTGGAGTTATGAAAGAGACATCAGGTTTGGTTGATCTATTGGAATTGTTTGAAGATGGATCTTGTGGAGTAGATGAGGAGGAATGAGTAGATTTTTGGATTTTTGGAAGACTTTTGAGAAGGCACCACACAGGAGGATGGTGAACAAAGTTACAGCACGTAGAATTGGGTATAATATACCAGCATAGATTGAGAGTTAACAGATAGAAAAGAGAAGAAATAAAGATGTGCTTCTTTGGTTGGCAATTTGGCTAGTCAGGTATCACTAAGATTGGTGGTTGGGTCCGACTCTTCACAATTTATATCAATGATTTGGGTAAGGATCAAAACTAAGTGGGAATGTGAGTAGTGATGAGGATGCAAAGAAGCTTAAAGAGAATATGGACAAGCCAAGTGACTGGGTAA
Organism: Pristis pectinata; assembly: GCF_009764475.1. NCBI lineage: Eukaryota > Metazoa > Chordata > Chondrichthyes > Rhinopristiformes > Pristidae > Pristis > Pristis pectinata. The sequence continues at coordinate 87,584,017 of NC_067408.1, read as the reverse complement.
TAAGTTACTGGATGGAGTACAATATGGGAAAAATGTGAGACTATTCACTTTGGTAGAAAAACACAGAAATACTGAGTACTGTATATTTAAATGGTGAGAGATTGGGAAATGTTGATGTTCAAGGGAACCTGAATGTTTTTGTACACAAGTCACTGAAAGCTAATGTGTAGGTCTGGCAGACAGCTGAGAAGGCACATGGAATATTAGCCTTTATTGCAAGGATATATGAATACAAGAGTAGAGACTTGCCATAGAGAGAAGGCAGTGAAGATTCAGTTTCCTGGGATGGTGTGTCTGTGACATGAGGAGAAACTGAGCAGGCTAGGCTTCTTCTGCAGAGTTTAGAAGGATGAAAGGTGACCTTATTAGGGCACAGAAAATAGTTGGAGGACGCAACAGGGTGGATGTGGCGAGGGTGATTCCACCTGCTGCCACTGTTGTTCAGGGAGTAGTGCTGATGCCTCATATCTCTGGAAAACCAGTTCAAACATGACCTCTGGCTGCTGCTTGTGTAGATTTTGCACATCTTTCTGTAACTTTTCCCCTTGGTGTTTTGGTTTCCTCCCACATCTCAAAGACATGCTTGTTGACAGGTTAGTTGGCTATTGTGAATTATTATTAATGTAGGTGGATGGAAACAGAAACAGAAATTGATAGATTTCTGGATATCGCAGGAATAAGTCAGGAAAATGGTCTTGAAGTAGAAGATCAACCATGATCCTAATAGTGAAGCAGGCTTGAGAGGCAAATGGTCTATTCCTGCTCCTATGACTTTTTATTAAGCATGGAGTCCATATTTTGGATGCAGTATATAAATACTTTTTCAAAGAATTTATAGATGTTGGAGATTGATTGACAATCAAATTTTGCTTCTAAATGTTGATCTACTGCATGCATGTGTATGCTCTTTGAACTGCATTTGAAACTAATGTTGTGAGTAGCTGCTAGAATCCTCAAATGTTGGGAGGAATTTCATTTAGTGGCACATGATGCATTGTGTACATGATATTCTATCCAACATCATAGAATGCTGGGTAACTTGATCAGTTCTCTGTGAGAGAAACTAAAGTTGAGTAATGGTTCGTTGTGTAGCACAAAAAAATTGGTAAATTGGTTTATTATTGTCACATGTAGCGAGGTACAGTGAAAAACTTGTCTTGCATACCATCCATACAGATCAATTCATTACACAGTGCATTGAGGTAGTAAAAGGTAAAACAATACAGACTGCAGAATAAAGTGTTACAGATACAGAGAAAGTGCAGTGCAGGTAGACAGTAAAGTGCTAGGTCATAATGAGGTAGATTGTGAGGTTAAGAGTCCATCTTACCGTACTAGGAAACCGTTCAATAGTCTTATAACATTGGAATGGAAGCTGTCCTCGAGCCTGGTGGTACATGCATTCGGGCTTTTGTATCTTCTGCCTAATGGGAGGGTGGAGAAGAAAGAATGTCTGGGATGGAAGGGGTCTTTGATTATGTTGGCTGCTTTACCGAGGCAGCGAGAAGTGTAGTCCATTGCAGGGGAGTCTCGTTCCGTGATATGCTGAGCTGTATCCACAACTCTCTGCAGTTTCTTGCAGTCACGGGCAGAACAGTTGCCACACCAAGCCATGATGCATTTGGATATGATGCATTCTATGGTGCATCAATAAAAATTGGTGAGTGTCAAAGAGGATATGCCAAATTTCTTTAGTCTCCTGAGAAATTAGAGGCACTGGTGAGCTTTCCTGGCTGTGGCACCTATGTCGTTGGACCAGGACAAGCTATTGGTAATGTTTACACCTAGGAACTTGAAGCTCTCAACTCTCTTGACCTCAGCACCCTTGTATTTGTAATGGTATTGCTTTATTATTGTCACTTGTACTGAGGTATAGTGAAAAACTTGTCTTGCATACCGTTCGTACAGATCAATTCATTACACAGTGCATTGAAGTAGTACAGGGTAAAAACAATAACAGAATACAGAGTAAAGTGTCACAGTTACAGGGAAGTGCATTGCAGGTAGACAATAAGGTGCAAGGTCATAACAAGGTAGATCGTGAGGTCAAGAGTCCATCTCATCATATAAGGGAACCGTTCAATCGTCTTATCACAGTGGGATAGAAGCTGTCCTTGAGCCTGGTGGTATGTGCCCTCAGGCTCCTGTATCTTCTGCCTGATGGGAGAGGAGAGAAGAGAGAATGACCTGGGTGGGTGGGATCTTTGATTATGCTGGCCCTTTCACAGAGGCAACGAAAGGTATAGACAGAATCCATGGAGGGCAAGCTGGTTTCAGTGATGTGCTGGGCTGTGTCCACAACTCTCCGCAGTTTCTTGCGGTCCCAGGCAGAGCAGTTGCCATACCAAGCTGTGATGCATCCAGATAGGATGCTTTCTATGATGCATCGATAAAAGTTGGTGAGTGTCAAAGGGGACATGCCAAATATCTTTTGCCTCCTGAGGAAGTAGAGGCGCTGGTGAGCTTTCTTGGCCATGGTGTCTATGTGGTTGGACCAGGACAGGCTATTGGTGATGTTCTCTCCTCGGAACTTGAAGCTCTCAACCCTCTCTACCTCAGCAGCATTGATGTAGACAGGTGCATGTACACCACCCCCTTTCCTGAAGTCAATGACCAGCTCTTCTGTTTTTTTTTTGACACTGAGGGAAAGGTTGTTGTCATGACACCATGTCACTAAGCTCTCTAGCTCCTTCCTGTACTCCACCTCATCATTATTTGAGATATGACCTACTACAGTAGTATCATCTGCAAACTTGTAGATGGAGTTAGAGCAGAATCTGGCCATGCAGTCATCAGTATATAGGGAGTAGAGTAGAGGGTTGAGGACGCAGCCTTGTGGGGCACCAGTTTTGAGAATAATCGTGCTGGAGGTGTTGCTGCCTATCCTCACTGATTGCAGTCTGTTGGTCAGAAAGTCAAGGATCCAGTTGCAGAGGGAAGTGTTGAGTCCCAGGTCTCGGAGATTGGTGATGTAAACAGGAGCATGTGCACCGCCCCCTTTCCTAAAGTCAATGACCAGCTCTTTTGTTTTGCTGATATTGAGGGAAAGGTTGCTGTCATGACACCATGTCACTTGGCTTTCTATATCATTCCTGTATTCCGACATCGTTATTTGAGGTATGGCCCCCTACAGTGGTATCATCTGCAAACTTGTAGATGGGCCAAAGGGCCTGTATAGTGCTTTATTGTTCTATGGTTCTATGGAGTTAGAGCAGAATCAGGCCACATGATCGTGAGTGTGTAGGAAGTAGGGGGCTGAGGATGCAGCGTTGTGGGGCACCAGTGTTGCGAATAATCATGGCGGAGGTGTTGCTGCCCATCCTTACTGATTGCAGTCTGTTGGCCAGGAAGTCAAGGATCCAGTTGCAGAGGCAGGTGTTGAATCGCAGGTCTCAGAGTTTGGAGATGAGTTTGCTTGGAATTATAGCATTGAAGGCGGAGCTGTAGTCAATAAACAATAGTCGAATGTAGGTGTCTTTACTGTCCAGATGCTCCAGAGAAGAGTGTAGGGCCAGAGAGATGGCGTGAATTGCAATGGGTTGAAGTTTCTGGAAGGCTGGAGTTAATGCATGCCATGACCAGCCTCTTGAAATCAGGGATTATTCAGGTAAATACATACTTTTAAGTTATTAGTTAGCAAGTCTAACAGATGACAAGTCCATTGGCTGTTTGCCTTTGCTTGTGAGTGCACATGCTTTACAAAGGTTTATATGCTTGTACTACACAGAAGAAATTACAAGCTTTAGGATCTGAAATTGTGATTTTCATAATCATGATTGAGCTTTCTTTTCTAGGAATGTCTCAGTCAAGTTGTAATTATCAGGAGTCAAAGCTGTCCCCCCAGCTACTAGCCACCCCCTGCTGCAGCGTGTCGCCAGACAGTCTAAAGGTTCTAAAAATAAATTGGACTACTTATTTATTATAGTTTTCTTCTTAAAAATAAAAAGAAAATCATAAAAACAGTCTGGAGCCTTTCATTTGAACATTAAAGCTGAAGAAGACCTGTTTTTTTTCCAGATCAGGATAAAGTCACACCTTATTTCCAACTCATCATTTGAATGTTGAAAACTTTTATTGGTTATATCTTCTTACATTTTGTATATTTATATTTCTAATACTGAACTTTAATAAAATTTAACAATTGTGAATAGTGTTTGGCTAGACTTTGACTAGTGGTTGAAAGTTAGACATTTTACAATTTTGTTTGCATATTGAGGAGAAGCTTTTAATAACAATAACTTCTCCATTGCCTGGGCATAAATTTTGTGAAATTATTTATATAACAGTCACAATTTTTAAAATTGTCATCTTCATTATACTTTGAATCATGGGAACACAAATGGTATTGTATTAATTATTTTGTACTAATGGGTACTGTACAAATTAAATGTATATTTACATACAACAAAGGAGGCCACATGAAAATATACTTCCTGGTGTATGGCTGCAACAGTACCTTTAGACAAATGGTCTTTCTCCTAAAGAGGTAAATTGCAATTGAATCCAATTCAGTTGTCAAGTCCACACAGATACATTATCTTACAAGACTCATGTTATAGTGAAGGCTTGTGAACTCAAATTGTGGTGGGCTGTTAGACAACGCCTTTGGCCTTCCCCTTGTTTATCTGGATGTAATCGGAATTTATCCTAAACTGGATGACAGATAACCAGTTTGATGGCACAGAGGCAAAGGAGAGGTTTTAGATGTTGAAGAAGGGAAGCTAGGTGTCATCAATGTACACAGGGAATGTGGTGTTCTTTAAATGATGTATTTAAGGGGCAGCATGTAGATTATAAAGATAAAGGCACTAGAGAATAGATATTTGTTGGAAAGCTAAGACTGGAAATAGTCTGCCTGTGATTAGCTTTACAAGACTGAAGCAAAATGGGCTATCCCACAGCTGCACAACAGAGGAGTGTTAGCTTTTTAGAGGGAGATGATATGGCCATCTATGTCAAAAGTTTCAGAGAGGGTGAAGAGGGAGATTACACCATATTATTTGTGACTTTGATTAGTGAAGTTTTGGCACTATGGCAGCGGTAAGAGCTTGATGAGACAGATTCATACTTGATGTTGCAGGTAGAGTGGGCGTGGATTTGGGAGCAATGGCAATATTGAAAAATAATGGAGAGAGAAAGGAGGTTAGGGAAAGGATGGCAGTTTACAAAGACAGAAGGTTTATTTCAGCCATAAGGCTAAACTAGAGAAATTTGGTTGTTCTCCTCAGAGCAAAGAAGGATGATGGGAGATTTGATATGGATGCACAAGATCATTTCTTGTTTAGATGTTGCAAAGAGAGGGAAGCTATTCCTATTTTAGAAAATTAAAAATTAGCAGATCTTTCTAGAATTAGGGCCACAAAAGATACACGGGGAATATGAAGATAAACTTACTTATGCAGAAAATAGTTATGAACTGGAACTCTGCTTAAAGGGGTGATGGCAATAAACAAAAAACAGACAGGACTTTCTAATTGGATAGGCACTTGAAAGAGAATAACTTCCAGGGACCTGGGGAAAGAGTGGGTGAATGGGTCTGACTGGATTGCTGTCGTTGGAGCTGGCATATATTTGATGGGCTGAATAGCTCCCTCTTGTGCAGTAACAATTCTATGAAGTTATTTCTTTTTTAAATGTTTAGAGAGGGAGATGAATGGTAAAGAAAATGGGAACAGTTATGTTTTCAGCCAGCAAGTAAACCAGGAAACAAAAAGCAAAACACTGCACATGTTGAAAATCTGAAATAAAAATGATAAATGCTGGAAATACTTAGCAGGTCAGGAAGCATCTGTGGAGAGAAAAACAGAATTAATGTTTCAGTATGATAACGTATCATCAGATCAGGAAAAGAAGTTTTCTTGTCAATGGTTTTGATATTTGGAGTCAAGAGAGAATGAGTGCATCTTTGCCATTGATCAGCTTTGAGATAGCTAGAGAAAGATGAGGGGTCAGGGTTTATTCAGAAGGGAATTTTGGAGGACGTTTGGCTTGGTAGGCATGAATAACAGAAGGAATGTGGTTAAGTCAGTGAAGTAATGATCCCAGTTTTAGCAACAAAGAAATCTGTGTGCTCCCTGCAGATTGGAAAGAAGGGTGTAAAGAGGTATTTGGAAGTGATGCACTGCATGATTGAATAATGAAGCAAGAACCTCGCTCCTATTTAGGAGGTGATTAGAGGTATTTAATCCCAGTCAGAATGACTATTGGATAATGGTTTTCTTTGTTTAAGTTGCACTTAAAAATCAGAATGTAATGTCAGAACCTAACATTTGATATAAAAAAAAATCATAAATTTTGAATTGATCATAATTGTCTGAAATAGTGGCCAAGAATTTGTATAGCTGTTCAATGTGATGACTCAGAAAAAGTCCCCACAATAATCTTGCAATATCTGGGGTGAACACTTCCCCTTTTCTGATACCTACTGTAGTTAGTTATCAGATGAGGGAGATTCCTTGCAGCCATCAGCCAATCACATCAAATAATTCTTAGCCAGAAAATCAGGAAGGATTTTTTGATTACATTTTTAAACATTAAACAGAGTGTGAAGTTAAAATTGGAATATGCAAATATGAGAAAGTAGCAGCTGAGATATCAAAGAAACTTTGTTTGGCAATAACAAAAACAAGCTATTGAAAATTCATGGATAAAATGTAAAAAAAAGCAAAATATAGTTTATTCAGCAGTAATTAATTAAGGGTTAATGCTCCATTAGAATTTCACTTTGACATTGTATCACTAATCAAAGGGCTTTCAGGGTACTGGATAGTTGGGCTGGTATATTAACCACCTAAATTCACATCAGCTCAAGAAATTTTAGCTTGATTGCACCAAAGAAGCCTTCAGAGAGAACAGCCTATGAAGATGGAGACACAAGAGAGTTTGCAGATGCTGGAATCTAGAGCACTACACACAAAATGCTGGAAGAACTCATCAAGTCAGGCAGCGTCTATGGAGGGAAATAAACAGTCAATGTTTCAGGTTGAGACCCTTCATCAGGATTAGAAAGGAAGAGGGCAGAAGCCAGAATAAAAGGGGAGGGGTAGGAGCACAAGCAGGCAGGTGATAGGCGAGTCCAGGTGAGAGGGGGAAGATAGGGGTGGGTGGGGGAGGTGGGATGAAAGGGAGTGATGTGAGAAGCTAGGAGGTGATAGGTGAAAGAGCCAAAGGGCTATAGAAGAAGGAATCCGATAGGAGAGGACAGTAGGCCATGGAATGAAGGGAAGGAGGTTGGGAACCAGAGGGAGGTTGTGGGCAGATCATGAGGGTGGGGGAGGGGAAAGAGAAGGGGTGAGGGGGGGCACAGGAATGAGGGAAAACAAAAGGGGGGAGGAAGATAAAAAAACAGAGGGAATGGGTTACCGGAAGTTAGAGAAATTGATGTTGATGCTATCAAGTTGGAGACTACCAAGACGGGATATGAGGTGATGCTCCTCCAGCCTGCATCTGGTGCCAAAGTGGCAATAGAGGAGGCCATGGATAGACATGCCACTATGGGAATGGGAAGAGGAATTGAGGTGGCTGGCCACCGGGATATCCTGGCTGTTGCAGCAGATGGAGCAAAGGTGCTCAACGAAGTGGACACCCAATCTGTGTCGGGTCTCACAGATGTAGAGGAGGCCACACGAGGAGCACTGGATGCAATAAATGACACCTTCAGATTCACTGGTGAAGCACTGCCTCACCTGGAAGGACTGTCTAGGGCTCTGAATGGTGGTGAGGGAAGAGGTGTAGGGGCAGGTGTAACACTTTGCACAGTTGTAGGATAAGTGCCAGGAGGGTGATCGATAGGGAGGGACGAGAGGACAAGGGAGTCGCGGAGAGAGCAATCCCTGCAGAAAGTGGAGAGGTGGGGGGGTAGGGGAAGATGTGCCTGGTGGTGGGATCCTGTTGGACATGATGGAAGTTGCTGAGAATGACATGTTGGATGTGGAGGCTCGTGGGGTGGTAGGTGAGGACAAGGGGACCCCTATCCCTATTATGTCAGAGAGGGAAAGGGTGAGGGCAGACGTGCAGGAAGTGGAGGAGATGCCACTGAGGGCTGCATTGATGGTGGTGGAAGGGAAACCCTGTTTACTGGGAAAAAAAAAGGACACCTCAGATGTCCTGGAATGGAAAGCCTCATCATGAGAACAGATGAGGCGGAAGAACTGAGAGAAGGGGATGGCATCCTCACAAGTGACAGGGTGGGAAGAGGTGTAGTCAAGGTAACTGTGGGAGTTGGTGGGTTTGTAAAAGATGTCGGTGGATAATCTGTCTCTGGAGATGGAGGCAGGGAGATCAAGAAAGGGGAGAGAGATGTCGGAGATGGACTAAGTGAATTTGAGGGCAGGGTGGAAGTTGGAAAGCCCATGAAAGTGGATTGTTTTACTGTCAAGAAAGTCCTGAAGATGCTGTCAGCTACATGGAGTGACAATAGTGAATCCAATAGGTTTGCTTTTATTACCACTTTAAGTCAGATTACTGGACTGTTTCAAGATGGAGAAAAAATTAAGTTCAAATCCTGGTTTGGAAAAAGATCAAGAATTACAGTCAATGTTTACAGTAAAAAAAAAGTCTGAGTTGCACATGGAACTTAATAGCACTTACCTTCCTATCAGTGAATAGATTTCAGACTCCTGAGCAAGCATCTATAAATGCCAAAATTCCAAACAGTTGATTGCCACCAATTGGACTGTGGTGCTCTGACACTTGATTCCTCATGGAGTCCAGCAGCACAGCGCAAAACATATGAAATTTCCAAGCATTTATGCTGGTTAGACCTGGTGCAGGAACAGGAATCTCATTAAGTTGAATGGAGAGTAATAACTGCAACAGAGAAGGATAAATAAAAGGTAATTAACAGTTTTTCTTTAATAGAATTAATTTTTAAAATTGCAAAATTCATTTGTATTTTGATTGCTTTATTTTTAAGTTAATATTTTTAATAGCATGTTTTAAATTTTTTGAGCACTTTTGAATGCTTGTGAATATCAAAGGCATTCATAAACATTCAAATTCTGACAGCTCTGTCAACTCATTCAACCTTGGAGGATGGATTAATCAACTGACAAACCAATTCTGTAGATAAGGCTAGCTTGCTATGTGTTGAGCAGGCAGGTGATCGACAATTATGAGCAGTGAGGCAGCCTGTGGAAAATTAAGGCCAATAAATTACCTTGGTTGTAGTTATGTTATAATCTGTGCCAGTTTAAGTAGTTTTATTTGATCCACCTATTTGTTTTCTCCTCTACACTCATAATCCTGCTCTAAATTTAGTCTTGACACTGAGAGGCATTTCTGTGAGTTGAATTAGTTTGAATTGCGTGAAGTTGATTCATACAATAAGTTACCAAAGGAGGACATTGGAGCTGCGTTTTGTATGTAACAAATTCCTATTGTCATTTCCCATTTTGCATGTTAAATTTGCAACGTTGATATTTCAGTAATTTAAATGTTCTGCACTTAAATTTCTAATTATTTTGTTGGTTTTTTCAGTCATACTTTGGAGTTTAAAAATCTCCTATGATGTAGTTCTTGTTGAATATATGTGGCTGTTATATATAAAATTATTGACCATCATTTTGTAATCAACAGATATTCACTAGGAGAGACAGACACACATGAATTTTTGATATATATTTTGCATTATTTTTGTAAGTTTTAAGATTTGTTTGTTTTGCTCTCAGCTCTTTAAGCTTGCAGTTCTTCAAAGTAGGCATCAGCATCATCAGCAAAGAACCAGAGTGATAGCTCACTGGCTTTATCTAGTCATGGCAGATGTTATCCATCTTTTGTTTGTTAGGACTCCACAGGTTGTCGTAGTGTCCTCTATTAGAAGAAAATATTAAAAATTAAAATTACTGGACATGTATTGGTCAGAGAGCAAGGCATTGTTTTATACTATGTGACAATCTAGGAATATAATTTGATGAATAAGTAAAGTATTTCAAAAATTGAAACTTACAAAATGAAATTATGATAAGATTTTGTGACTCAGTCAAACAATTTGGCTGCAGTTCATATTTTCCTCCTTTATGGATGAAAGAAAGTAAAAAAAAACAAGATTGACCTAAGGTAACATACAAAACTGATGAAGGGTTACTGACTTGAAAAGGTCATTCAATTTCTCTTTCCACAGATACTGCCTGACCTGCTAAGTATCCTCAACATTTTCTGCTTTTATTTATGGCTGATCTTTTACCTCTGTGCCAAGGTCTGATTATGAGCCAGACTTCAGTGTACTCATATCTAGAATAAAATATGACCAGTCATTTAAGGACTAAAACTTTATTTTGTTCCCCCCTCTGCACTTTTTCCACAGCACTTCCCCCCTTCACTGAATGGGAAAATCTAGACTAAGAGAATTTTCCATGGCCATTGCCGACCAAAGATAGTGTTCGGTGATTACCATTTTAAAATGCTGAGCAATCATCAGAAGTGGTATCGAGAAAAGCAACAAGAATGATTCAAGGTATAAAAGAGAACTGCTGGATGAAGATTAACAAAAACATAACAGGGAAAGAAGATAATTAAAGGGGAATGGGGTGGTGTTTCTATTGCTTGAACGACATAAAATATTATGTTGTTTACATAATGTGTGTCTAAAATATGACATGAACGTAAGGCAGATTGTAGGACCAGAGTTCCTAAGCAGAACTAGCAAAAAGAAAATTTCCCACAGAATGGGAAAGAAACTTCATTTTGTGAAGTGCAACAAATGCTTTTAAGTAACAGCCAGGCAGGATGAAATAGCTACAGATTTTAGGGAAACTCAAAGTACAATTGGGTGCAAAAGCTGGAAGAATTAGGACATCAGAGGGTGGAGCTTTGACAACTGAACCACCATAGTAATCCTGCCCTCAATTTCTGTCAAACAAATCTGATGATGAACCAGACTTCAGTATGCACAAATTTAGAGCAAAATATGACTGATAATGTAAGGACGAACACTTTCTCTGTTTCCCACTCTTGACTGATCCCACAGTATCCCTTCCTTTCACTGAATGGGAAAATATGGTCTGAGGACTTTTACATCATCAGCTGTTAGTCCTATTAAATGTCAACTGACCAAAGGAATTTGTGCATAATGATTCTTCCCCATAGTGATTTCTTCTGATGCAGATTGTTCCAGTGACTGATAACTACCCAAATTCACCCTTTGAAAGGGGGAATACTAGATAAAAGTTGCTCTCTAGGTGAAAAAGGTCTCCCCTTAGGTCTCCTCAAATCCATTATCCCTTACCCTAAATCTATGTCCTCTAGTTTTATTTACCTCTGATAAGGGGAAATTCAGAAGAATGAGAGGGTATCTTATAGAAACATATAAAATTATGAAAGGGATAGATAAGATAGAGGCAGGAAGGTTGTTTCTACTGGTAGGCGAGACTAGAAATAGGGGACATAGCTTCAAGGTTTGGGGGAATAGACTTAGGATGGAGCTGAGGAGAAACTGCTTTTCCCAGAGAGTAGTGAATCTGCGGAATTCTCTGCCCAGGGAAGCAGTGGAGGCTACCTCATTAAATATATTTAAGGCAGAAAGATTTTTGCTTAGTAAGGGAATTGGGTGTTATGGGGAAAAGGCAGAGAAGTGGATCTGAGTCCAAGGCCAGATCAGCCATGATCTTATTGAATGGCAGAGCAGGCTTGACAGGCCAGATGGCCTATTCCTGCTCCTATTTCTTATGTTCTTATGAAAGGTTTGCTGCAGTCTACCCTATCTATACCCCTCATCACTTTACATACCAGCATCGTGTCCCTTTTAACCTCCTCATCTCCAGGGAAACAGCCTTAACTTCTCCAGTCTCTCCTCATAACTGAAATGTTCCCTCCCAGAGAACATCCTGGTTAATCTCCTCTGCACCCTCTCCAGAACTATCACATCTTTCCTATAGTGTGGTGACCACAGTTGCACATGGTACTCCAGCTGAGATCTGTCCAATGTTTTATAAAGTTGGAGCATAACCTCACTATTTTTGTATCAGTGCCCTGACTAATGAAGACCAGTATCGCATATACCTTCTTAACTATGTTATCTAACTGTCCTGTTGCCTTCAAGAATCTTTGGACTTGCACACCAAGGTCCCTCTGTTCTTCAATATTCCCTGGGACCTTACCATTCATGGTATATGTCCTAGCCTCATTAGTGCTCCCAAAATGCATCACTTCACATTTATCAGGATTAAACTCCATCTGCCATTTCTCTGCCCATTTCACCAACACACATCACCCTGTAGCCTAAGCTACCTGCCATACTATCAAAAACTCCACCAATCTTTTGTCATCTGCAAACTTACTGATCATACCTCCTACATCCACATCCAAATCATTACCATATATTACAAACAGCAAGGGTCCCAGCACCAATCCTTATGGAACATGACCAGTTACAGCCATCCAATCCAATACCAACCCTCTGCTATCACCCTCTGTCTCCTGTTGCCAAGCCAATTTTGGATCCAATTTGCTAACTTGCCATGGATCCCATAGACCCTAACCTTTTGGACCAGTCTCCCATGTAGGACCTTGTTGAAGGCCTTACTGAAGTCCATGTAAACTACATCTACTACACTTCCCTTATCAATATACTTTGTGACCTTCTCAAAAATTCCAGATTGGTCAGACAAGATCTTCCCTTGATAAAGCCATACTGGCTATCTATGATCAGTTGCTGCTTTTCCAAATGATCATTAATCCTGTCCCTCAGAATTTTTTCCAATAACTTCCAACTACTGATGTTAGGCTCACAGATCTGTAACTACCAGGCTTTTCCCTGCTATCCTTCTTGTAAAGGGGGACCACATTTGCCATCCTCCAGTCATCTGGTACCTCATTTATGGCCAGCGAAGATTTAAAAATCTCAGCCAGAGACCTAGTGATCTCTTCCCTTGCCTTCCATAGCAGCTTGGGATAAATATCATCTGGTCCTGGGTGTTTATCCACTATAAAGCCCACTAAGGCATCAGGTACCTCCTTTATTTGTGGAGATGCACTAGAGTTTCACCATCCTCTTCGCTGCCTTCTCCAAATGCAAAGTCCATTTCCTTTGTCCACTCCCTCCACCTGATTGGCTACATTCCCCAAAACAAGGTCCAGTAATGCTCCTTCCCTCATTGCTCGATCCACATGCTTGGACACATCTCACACATTTTTCTCACTCTGAGCCTTTTAACTCGAACAATCTCAGTTTTTTATTTGAGAAACAGAAATCCCCAAATACTATTACCCTATTTTATCACATCTCGCTGCTGTTTGCCTACATATCTGTTCCACTATCTCCTGTTGACTGTTAGGTGGTATGTAATATACCCCCAGAAAAGTGACAATGCCCTTTTTGTTCCTAATCTCTATTCTTATCCCCTTATTTGAGGAACCTTCTAGAATATCCTCCCTCAATACTGAAGTAATGCATTTTTTTGACTGACAGTCCAACAACACCTCCTCTCTTGCATCCCCCTCTGTTTTGCCTGAGAATTTTATGCCCTGGGATACTGAGTTATCAGTCCTGCCTGTCTTTCAACCGTGTCTCAGTTTTGACAACAATGTCATAGTCACATGTGTTTATTAAAGCTTTGAGTTCATCTATCTTAATAGTTAGCTGCTTGCATTAAAATAACTGCAATTTAGCTTTGTATTCATTTACTCATCTGCCCTGCCTATTGGACTTACTAACTTTTTCTCCTCTAGATGACTGTACCTCCCCATCCGAACATGTACTCTGAGCCCATGTGATCTTAGAAATATAGATATCCTTCTTGACTTTTATATCCTATATATCTAATATTTTCTTCAACCATTCTTCTGCAGAAAATTTATGCCCAATTCCTACTGCTTCAAACTCATGTTTATTTTTTGTGGAATTATCAAACGATTTTTGCAAGTCCAGAGTTGTCTTCATGGTATGTCATCGTAGAAATGTATTTAACCTTCTCGCTCATTATTAAGCCCTGGAGTTTTCATTTCATGTTTAGCCATAAAATGCATAGAATGCATTGGCCTCTACACCAATATTGCCATGGTGGTGTTAGATCCAAATTTCTGTTCAAACTCTGCAATACAGGATTTTTTAGTTCTGAAAATGGATCAGGATTTCTGCTGCATCTGGACTGACGTAGGGAGGAGATATCTGATGTTACAAAGGAAGAGCTAAGTAATCTTTATCATGGAGTGAATATGGATTCAAAGGCACCTCACTGGATGAAATTGGACAGTGATTTTTGCAAACAGATAAGTAAAGGAATATAGTTTATGCAAGATTGGATGTATCTGTGTTTGACAGTGGAGAAGAGATGGTGAGAGGTAGAGCTGGGTGCATTGATTCCTATGGGGAATCATCTCTCCTATCTTTGATACCAACAGGCCCATATAGAACAGAGAGAGTAGAGTCATACAGCATGGCTGACCAAGATTCCCATCTAAGCTAGTCCTATTTGCCTACGTTTGGCCCATATCCCTCTAAACCTTTCTTATCCACCTACCTGTCCAAGTACCTTTTAAAGGTTGTTAACGTACCTGTCTCAGCCACTTCCTCTGGCAGTTCATTCCATATACTGATCACCCTCTGGGTGAAAAAGTTTCCCCTCAGGTTCCTATTAAATCTCTCCCCTCTCACCTTAAACCTATACCCTCTAGTTCTTGATTTCCCAACCCTGGGAAAAAGACTATGCCCATTGATCCTATCTATGCCCCTCATGATTTTATACACCTCTATAAGATCACCCCTCATTCTCCTATCCGCCAATGAAAAAAGTCCCAACCTGATAGATCTCTCTCCATAACTCAGTCCCTCAAGTCCCAGCAACATCGTCATAACTCCCCTCTGCACTCTTTCCAACATCTTTCCCATAGCAGGGTGACCAAAATTGAACACAATGTTCCAAATGTCACCTCACCAACATCTTGCACAAGTAGGAGTTATAGAAGATGGATAGATACAAGTGGAACTAAATTAGGACAGGGACACTAAAGTGAAGTATGCAGGAGCATCACTGGTGGAGGGTGGTATGGTTATCTGTGTAAAAGGCTGTAGAGATGTTGAACAAGGAAAAGCTGGGATTGTCTGTCACAGAAAAACCAACTAGGGTTATTTCAGTGTGGCAGGGCTGAATGTTTATGAGTGAAGTTCAAACATGATGTTGAGGGGAAAAAATCAATACTAATCTCAGAAGTAACATGCACAAAGGTGTAGGCAGGGAGAATAGATTAGGAATAAAGTAGTTTGCAAGAACGGCAAGATTGTGGATGAGCTCATTAAGGAGAGGATGATCGTAGTTTTGAAAGAGAGGGAGAGGTGTACCTGAGGAAAGGAATCTAAGTCTGCTGGAATGGGGAGCAGGAAAGGAAGCTGGGAAGCCACCTACTATGTGGAAATGAGGTTGAGAGAGGAGATGATGGAATGGGTGGCTCTTAAAGAAGGTGCATGAATGCACAAGGGAAATTGGGGAGTTTCCAGGGGAGTGGTTCAACCCATTCTCATCCATGAGGGAAAATAAGTTAGAACCAATGACAGTTGGTAAGAAGGGCAACATTAAATGTTATAGAATAGATCAAGAGAAGTGAAAAGGAAAATAAGTAACAATGAAGGTAAACAAGGTAAAACAGATAAACAGGAAACCTGTCAGATTCAGGAGATTACAGGAAAAGAATTGAACAATATGAAAATAAGCTAAAATCCAACCCAACAGCTCAAATATCATTCTAAAAACTGGTGAAAAAACATGCATGAACTCCCAACTATATCTCTGAATTTGACATTAAACAGCATAAAAGACCGAAAGGGGAAAAAGAGCAGGAAGTGTTGAAGAAACAGGAAGGTTGCAGAGAGACTTGGACAGTTTAGGAGAGTGGGCAAAGAGATGGCAGATGAGATACAATATTGAGAAATGTGCAGTTGTACATTTTGGAAGAAGAAATAAACGGGCAGATTATTATCTAGATGGGGAGAAAATTCAAAATTCAGAAGTGCAAAGGGACTTGGGGGTCCTCGTGCAGGATACTCTGAAGGTTAACCACCTGGTTGGATCGGCAGTAAGGAAAACGAATGCTATGTTGGCATTCATTTCAAGAGGAATAGCTTATAAAAATAAGGAAGTGTTGATGAGGCTCTATGGGGCACTGGTGAGACCTCATTTTGGGCCTCTTATCTTAGAAGGGATGTACTGATGTTGGAGAGGGTTCAGGGAAGATTTACGAGGATGATTCCCGGAATGCAAGGGCTTACATACGAGGAGTGTTTGTCGGCTCTTGGACTGTATTCATTGGAGTATAGAAGAATGAGAGGGGACCTCATAGAAACACTTCGAATGTTGAAAGGATTAGACAGAGTAGATGTGGCTAAGTTGTTTCCCTTGGTGGGTGAGTCCAGGACAAGGGGGCACAGTTTTAGAATTAGAGGGTACTGATTTAAAACAGAGATGAGGAGAAATTTCTTTAGCCAGAGGGTCATGGATTTATGGAATTCTTTGCCACATACAGCTATGGAGGCCCGATCATTGGGGGTGTTTAAGGAAGAGATTGATAGGTATCTAATTAGTCAGGGTATCAAGGGATATGGGGAAAAGGCTGGGAATTGGGGCTAGATGGGAGAATAGTTTAGCTCATGGTGAAGTGGTGGAGCAAACTCGATGGGCCGAATGGCCTACTTCTGCTCCTTTGTCTTGTGATCTTCTGAAATTGAATGAGCACGTTTTGTAACATGCAGTGGATTTGTTGTTGCACTACTGACAGAAAGTCTGAGAAAATACTCAGTTGATCAGGCAATATTTGTGAAGAGAGGAACAGGAGTAAAATATTAATGTGGAATTATATCTCCTGCTTCCACATGCAGGCTACCTTTTCGATCTTTGAAAAACCTTGCCCTTTCCTTTGTTATACTGTTAGTTCTGAGATTTTCTGTGTATCATTGACACAGAGCATCCTTGCAAGGAAAAAACGTCTCCAAGGCAAATAAGCCTGAATGTTGCTAACTCCCATTTTAAAAGTGTTCCCGGGATATGAACGACGTTGATAGAGGTGTATTTATTGTTCACCTAAGGCTGTTCTAACAAACCGATTATTTACTAGATTACTTAAATGATTATCGAGGATCAGCATTGTGATGTAGAGATTTAAATCAAGTGAACAAATCAGGTCCAGGGTATCTTTCCAGCCTGAAGTGATCTGGTATTAGCCAACTGAATGGCCTTGGTGTATTTTTTTTCTCTCAAGAATCAATCTACAAATGACCAGATTTATTGATTTCGTGTTATCCATTAGGCACACTCCAGGCAGCGCTATTCCTCTTATCATGGTTTTCATGCTTACACTACCAGATTTAACTTGCTTTCGGTGGTGCATCGAATTCCATAAATTGGCACATTCGTGCATTCGGAACTACTTTTTATTTTACAGATTATTTGTTCCTAGTTTATAGGAGGAAATCGCTGCTACGTCTTGTGAGTGTTTGTCACATCAATGAGCGCTGCGTTCTTTCTCTCTCCAGTTGCAACTGAAGCATTTTAAATCTGCTGAATTTAAACAGTGAAAACGAAGAGGTAGAAGGACCATTGCTCCTTACAGCAAAGAACGTCCTTTGTGGTGAATCTGGGTTGGACAGTTTACATTGCCTGAATACCCATCAAGGTACTTCCAGTCAAATGTACAATTCCACTCGTCTTTCACTCGGATTAAATGAAGGAAATTGATTCCGGTGGACGGCCGCATGCCACGTTGACTATAGCGCCAAAATAACAACTTTTACCGAAAAGTACTTTAGGACAACTGACCCAGTGCTTGCTTAATGTCCCCTACCATAAAAATCAATACGTATTGATGACGGCCTATGACATTTAAAGATGCTGCGCTCAATCTTGGTACCTCTGTGCTATATTGATGGAGGACCGATTCTACTTTTGGCGAGAAGATTGTTTCGCTCAACGTGGGTCCAGAAACTAGACGATTATTTACTGATTTCGCCTGAAGACTTTGTGTCTGGTCAGCTGGGCGCAAAAGTCAAAATGTCTGTTTCCCAAAGTTCCGGTGTTTTCATTCGTTGCCTGTCTTTTCGCTATCTTGTTGTATGACGCCGCTATGTTTCAGTACTGGTTAAGCTATCGGTGGTTCTTTCATACGTGTCCAAGTGGCCCATTTGCAAGCCTTAACGAAACAAAACACCATGACAGAGTGTGTAACTGTCGAAGGTCCTTTCAACGTTGATTTCAGCTGTGAGACCTTTCATGAAAAATGATAACAAATAAACCAGTGGCAACACCGCCCCACAGCACAAACTAAATCCACTGAAACATAAAAAGACATAAATTCACAGTGAGCGTCCGGAGCACAAGTGAGGGAAAGTAGAGCAGGAGGAGTTTGGGGGCTGGCGGTGGCGTGGGGGGATGGTGAGTGGAGGTTGTCTGATCAACTATAAGCGCATAGTATCGTAAAATATGTACTAAAAAAGGATTGTGTGAAAACACATCTACAAAGTACAAGCGCGGATAAGTGTCCGGGCAAAATCTGTAAACAGAGACGACACAAAAACAAGTTCGCCGCGGGGGTTTGCTTGGACCAAGTCGCACACGACCTGAATAACACTGGAGAATTTAGTGAATGCAGTGCAACAACTTCCTATTGTATGGTGTCTTTAAGTAGCAAAACGTCTGGATGACATCAGACAAAGACGAGCACTCAATCACACAGGTAGACATTAGAGACAATCGAAGTTTGGTAGGTTTTAACTAACGATTTAAAAGTAGAAAGATGAGAAGAGGAGATATTTATAGTGTGATTTTTCAAAACTTAAGAGCTTGGCAGCTGAAGATACAGTGGCCAGTGGTGGAGCAACTAAATCTGGAGATGGTCAGAGTAAAAGCAGCACAGTTACCTTGCACAGACCCAGAGGAGCTTACATGTAGGAAGAAAAGCACCATCCTGGAGACGTGTAAACAATGGAGAGAATTTTAACATCGAGGCATTGATTAACCAGGAGTCAGTCGAGGTCAGCAAGTGCAGGGTTGATGAGTGAATAGACAGTGTGAAATTGGACAGAAACAACAATTTTTAAAATTGGCCTCAAGTTTCCAAAGAGCAGAATGAGGAAATTTTGCAGTGAAATGGCTAAGTCAAGTGGTAACAATGGCATGATTGAGGGTTTCAGGAGCAGTGGACTGAGGCAGATTCAGAGTTGGACAACAGGGTTATGCAGTCCAATGCTTATCCGGACATGACACCAAGGTTATAAAGCTCATCTCGAGGTCAGATGCTGCAATTATCACAGGAGATTTTAACCTACATATTGATTGGACAAACCAAGTTGGAAGGATATTGTAAAAAAAAGAATTTGTACAATGCATCAAGGATTGCTTTTGAGAACAATACATTGTGGAATCTACCTTGGAACAGGTTGTTTGTGATTTGGCTTTATTATCGAAGAAGGATTAACGAGCGATCTTGTCGTTAAAGATCCCCTCAGTGGTAGTGACCACAATATGATAGAATTCCAAATGCAGTTTCAGGATGAACACCATGGATCCAGAACCAGTGTCTTCAATTTATGTAAGAGCAATTGTAATGCTATGAGGGAGGAGCTGTCTAAGGTGGACTGGGAAAACAAATTAAAAGGCAGGTCAGTAGATGAACAGTGGCAGATATTCAAACAGTTGGTCTATAATGCTCAGCAAGAGTTTATCCCAATCAAAAGGAGGAATTCCATGAGAAAGAGGCACAAAGGAGGTAAAGGATAATGTTAAATTGAGAAGTAGCGTATACAAAATGGCAAGGATAGTGGTAGATCAGATTCAGGATCCAGCAACAGAAGACTAAAAATCTCATAAGAAGGGAGAAAGTAAATTTTGAAAGAAAACTTGCATGCAGTATAAAAACAAACAGTAAAAATTTCTATCGATATATGAACAGGAAGAGGGCAGCTAAGGTATATATGGGGCCTTTAGAGAACAAGGCTGATGATTTAGTAACAGCAAATAAAGAGATGGCAGATATGTTGACTAAATATTTAGCACTAGTCTTCACCATGGAAGACATTGCTAATACCCCTGTGATGTTGGATGGGCAATTTTCAAATAATGAGGTAGAACTGACAAAAATACCAATGACATGTGATAAAGTATTCGAGAAGGTCAGGGGGCTAAAGGCAAACAAGTAGCCAAGACACGACGGAATGCACACTCGTGTTTAGAAGGAAGTGGCTACAGAGATAGTGGACCCATTGGTTGAAATTTTTCATAATTTGCTAAACTCCGAGTGGTAAGATTGGAAAACAGCTAATGCGACTCCCTTGTTCAATAAAAGAGAAAGGCAGAAGGAAGGGAACTATAGGCCAGTTAGTTTAACAGCTGGTATTGACAAGATGCTAGAGTCAATAATCAAAGAAGAAGTAGTGAATCATTTAGGAAAACTGAATTTAATTAAACCTAGTCAACATCGTTTAATGAAAGGTAAATCATATTTGACAACTTAGCTTGAATTCTTTGAGGATGTAACAGGGAATCCTGATAGAGGGGAACCTGTAGATGTAGTGTATTTAGATTTCCAAAAGGCATTTGACAAGGTGCCTCATAGGAGGCTGTTGCATAAATTAAAAGGCCCTGGTATCGGAGGAACTTGTGTTAGAATGGATTGAAAACTGGTTGTCTCACAGAAAGCAGAGATTTGGAATAAATGTGTCCTTTTCAGACTGAAAGAAAATAACTTGTTGAGTACAGCAGGGATCAGTTTTTGGCCCACAGTTGTTCACCATTTAGATTAATGACCTGGAGGAAGGAACAGTATGCAAGGCTTCCAGATTTGCCAATGATACAAAATTAGTTGGAAGGACACCTTATGATAAGAATACTCTGATTCTGCAATAGGATATATAAATTTTGGTCTCTTTGCTTAAGGAAGGATATTAAAGACAAGACTGCAGATGCTGGTATCTGAAGCAAAAAACAAACTGCTGGATGAACTTAGCAGGCCAAGCAATATCTGTGATGGCAAAGGCATGGTCGATGTTTTGGGTTGAGACCCTGCATCAGGATGTGAATGTGTTGGAAACCATTCAGATAATGTTCCCTCAATCAAAACCTGGAATGGGCAGGTTGTCTTGTGAGGAAATGTGTAGAAGAGAGGAAGAACTTGATTGAACATAAGAAATTCTTAGCGGTTTTGATACAGTGAATGTGGAGTGGATATTATATAGGGTGTTGTTGTTTTGCAGAGAATAAGCACAATTAGACACATTATCCACATAATATTTTGTATTAACTGGAATCTGGAAAATCAACATACAAACAAATAGTTTAGGAGCAAGAGAAGACCACTTGGCATCTTGAGCCTGCTCTGCCATTCAATAAAATAATGGCTGATCTGATTATAACCTCAATTGTGCATTCCCATCTACCCTCAGTAACCTTTAATCCCTATGCTTTCAAGTATCTGGCCATCTCTGCCTTAAAAATGTTTAGACTCCACTTCCACAATCCTTTAAGGAAGAAAGTTGCAAATGCTTGCAAATTCCTGAGAGAAAAATGTGCAAATCATCTTTGTCTTCAATGGGTGATCCTTTATTTTTAAACAGTGCTTCCTAGTTTTAGATTCTTCCCAAAGAAGAAACATCTTTTCCACATAAATTTCCTGCAGCTTGATTATGTCCTACATGAAATGAATATTGTATATTTTTCTAGGAGAGGAAACCAGTTGTATTAGTAATCAACCCATTTACAATAATCTTGCAGAATTTAACAAAATTTCATACAAAGTCTTTAAGATAGTAGGCATTACTATGAAAACAAAATATTTACAGACATAAAAACCAGTGTATTACCTAGTGTTATGAAACATAAAATTGGCATTCTAATTAAACAAAGAATATAAAAATCTCCACAGGGTTTCTTTTTATTGACTTAGTTTTCAGGGTTAGGGCATTGTTGTCAAGGCCTACATTTATTGCCCATTCCTAATTACTCATGCGAAGATCATCGTGAGCCATCATCGTGAACTGCAGCAGGCCTTCTGATAAAAGTATTCCCATTGTGCCGTTGAGTAAGGAATTCCAGGATTTTGACCCAATAATGATGAAGGAATGACAATATTTTCCCAAGTCAGTATGGACTGATTGATTCGATCAGTAATTAGACTGATTGATAGACCAGTAATTAGCGTGATTGTATGTATCCTGCTTTTTGTTATCCAGACAATTCCTAGATGGTTTTCCACATTATCTGGTAGATGCTAGTTTTGTAACTGTACTGGGAAAACTTGAATCATGATGCAGCTAGTTCTGTGTGACAAATCTTCAGTATTAAAGTCAGGATTGTTGTCTGGTCCCATAGCCTTTTCTGCATCCAGCTTTTTTTTTATCACATGGAGTGAGTCAAATTGGCAGAAGACTGGCTTCTGCAATGGTGGACGTATTGGCAGGAAGGCAATTTGTAACATCCTTTTGATACTTTTGGCTGAATGTGGTTGGAAAAGCTGAATCCTTGTCTTTAGCACTCACTCAAATAATAGCCCAGCTATCATGTGAATGGGCATGTCTTGGAGCTACTTCCTCCCATTCACCACTGAGCTCTGATCCATTCTGGTCCACTCTACTCTTGAATGCATCTCTACTATTTGCTTTAACCCCTCCCTGTGGTGCAAATTCCATAGTCTCATCACACTTTGAGTAAAGATGTTTCTTTGAGTAAAGACATTGAAACATATGAAACATGCATGATTGCAAAAATATAATGTTTGGGAAGGCATTGAATTAAAAGCCAGCTGCAGAAAATGAATAAACCCAAAGGCACATGTCATGGACAGACCTTATTGGACAGATTTCAACAAAGCATTAAACTTTGTGTATATGCTTGTCATTTTTTATGTACTATTTAATAATTTTACAAAATCACAACCTGAGCTCATACTTTGTCCACTGGGAAGGAGAGCAATTGAAGAACTTGAGTGTGTGCTCCTATGAATTTGACAGCCATTATAAATGTCCAAAGATAAAATAGATGGTGAATGACCAAGATCCTGGTGCACACAAAAGACCTTTTTTTGGTCAAGGATCCCCAGAAGGAGTTATACCCAAAAATTGTGGGGAAGGAGAGGGATTGGAGCCTATGCCTTGAGTTGGTGGGGTGGGACGGATTAGTACTATGCTATGATTGTGGTGGGGGGAGAGGGAAGGTGAGGGGTTAGAAGAATGGAATCTGAACCTACGTCGTGGGTCGGGGGTGGGGGAGATGAATCAGGTTTATGATCAACCGAGGAACGTGGATGGGGAAAACTGGTTTGCATATGTGGACTGAGGGTGGCAATGATGGGGGAGGGTTTGTTGGAGATCAGAACCTTTCTCCACCCTTCCCTCTCCCACCTGAATCGATCTGCCAATCAATTGCTTCTTTCCTGGATCCACCCATCACTTGCAAGCTCTTGCCTTACCTCTCCCCCTCACCCCTCTGTACTGGCTATCTCTCCTTTACTCTGTCAGTCCAGATGAAGAATCTTGACCCGGAACATCAACTGTCTATTTCCCTCCACAGAGAAGCCTGATCCACTGCGTTCCCCCAGCAGCTTGTTTTTTGGTTCAGACTCCAGCACCTGCTGTCTCTTAAATCACCATCCGAACATTATTATCCAACTTCCCACCCAATGCAGCAAAAAGGCATTAGGAAGGAATGAGCTGATTATTGGCCTGATACTTCTGTCCCACCCCTGATGCAAGACACTGACTCATAGTTCTCTCTCCAACCACCCCACCCCCACCTGCCCAACTTGAACCCTTTGACATGGAATTCGCATCAAGCCATAAGGGTGACTTATACCCGGAAGTACCCAGCTGAATTTCTAGAGTGATGTCAAATGACCTGGAAATGGTTGTTACTTCACTCCAGGGGAAAAAATCAATTTTCAATTGCATTTTACTGAAAAAAACAGTGTTATGTGATTAAATTTATTCTCATGACAGGGAAAGTTCAATGTCTGTAATGTCTATAATGGTTGTAATTTTGTAAAATTGCCTCTTATTTCCTTAGGTACTGAGATAGCGACATGGAACAAGAAACATTTTCAGTTGTTCTTTGGTTCCTCTTCTTGCTAATTATTTACTCGTGTCTGTACTTAATTAACTTTCCTGTGTGCTGATTTTTTTCATTGGCAATTTTCTTACATATTGAATGATATTTTTGGCAATTAGCATGTGATTTGTTGTACTTAGCTTTTTGATATAAATATGACAAATTTGGTACTTCCTATTGCCCCAAATCTCTTTTTCAGTCCGAGTTTTATATTACCAACCTTCTATTTACTTAATAAAACTGTTGACATCAAGCTGGTATTGGTTTATTATTGTCACCTATACCGAGGTACAGTGAAAAACTTGTCTTGCATACCGATTGTACAGGTCAATTCATTACACAGTGCAGTTACATTGAGTTAGTACAGAGTGCATTGAGGTAGTACAGGTAAAAACAATAACAGTACAGAGTAAAGTGTCACAGCTACAGAGAAAGTGCAGTGCAATAAGGTGCAAGGTCACAACAAGGTAGATCGTGAGGTCATAGTACGTCTCATTGTATAAGGGAACCGTTCAATAGTTTTATCACAGTGGGGTAGAAGCTGTCCTTAAGTCTGGTGGTACATGCCCTCAGGCTCCTGTATCTTCTAAACGATGGAAGAGGAGAGAAGATAGAATGTCCCAGGTGGTAGGGTCTTTGATTATGTTGGCTGCTTCACCAAGACAACAAAAGGTAAAGATAGAGTCCAAGGAGGGGAGGCTTGTTTCTGTGATGCACTGGGCTGTGTCCACAACTCTCTGCAGTTTCTTGTGGTCCTGGGCAGATAGGACGCTTTCTATGGTGCATCGGTAAAAGTGGTGAAAGTCAAAGGGGACAAACCAAATTTCTTCAGCCTCCTGAGGAAGTAGAGGCACTGGTGAGCTTTCTTGGCTGTGGCACCTACGTGATTTGACTAGGACAGGCTGTTGGTGATGTTCACTCCCAGGAACTTAAAGCTCTCAACCCTCTCGACCTCAGCAACATTGATGTAGACAGGTGCAGGTACACTGCTGCCTTTCCTGAAGTCAATGACCAGCTCTTTTGTTTTGTTGACATTGAGGGAAAGGTTGTTGTCATGACACCATGTCACTAAGCTCTCTATCTCCTTCTTGTACTCCGACTCATCACTGTTTGAGATACGGCCTACAATGGTGGTATCGTCTGCAAACTTGTAGATGGAGTTAGAGCAGAATAAATCTCATTGTGTAGTACCCCTTTTGTATTGTAATGCATCTTCTAACTGGGGTATTTCTGTAATAATAACTCCTGTCAATCCACAGATGCTGAATTCAATCTATAAACTGAGATTGATGCATTAGCAATGAAATAATTACGAGTACATCATTTTCATTAAAAAGTTTCAATCTGATCTTGCAGGAGACTATCACATACCAACCAGCATTTTTAGTCATGAGTCATATAGCAAGAATGAAATGGTGTACTTGATAGGAAGTCATGCCAAAGACAATTATTAACTTTGGTTTCTTAGAGTATTTATGCATTTGCAGATAGGGAATGTAATAGTCCATAAGATACTGCTCACTATCTTTGCATCTGAAGGCAAGGTTTAGTGTAATCACTCAATTATAATATGAACTAACTCGTGATTATTGTGGTATGCTTATTGATAAATGCAAACTATGTATCAGTAGTAACTTTCAGATCAGCTTTTTAAAGTTTTGCACTCACATGAAGGAAGGGTAAATTAATTGTTATTTAACTGCTTTCATACTTCTTAGATGTTATGATTTCACAAAAGCAAAACTAGCTTCCTTAGCCCCAAATCCTCATTTAGTAGAGTCTGAATGGCATTTTTCAAAAATATCCTGTTAATAATTTCTCCTTTATTAATCTTCACTTCATTGTCATTACTCATTGTACTTGTACATTTGAACCATCTGAGCTTTTTTTCAGAGGTTCAATTTACTGCCATTTATCTCCATTCCTATTTTCTCTGTATTAAGTTTCAGAGCATGTGTATCAAGCCATTTCTGCCACTAATAGCTTTTGTCCAGTACAGGTAATGTATTGCACAAAGTCCTTTAAAATCCATGTTTATTTGTCAAAATGAAAAGCTGTTTTTAACAAACCTCTGTAGGTGCTTCACTGCAACAGAATATTAAATTCTTATATTGATCTTAAATTTTTTTTCAATTGGTGCTCTTCTATGCATCCCAGGCTATCACTTTCCATCTTGTAAAATGAATGGACAGAAATATTGTAGGCTAACAAGCAGAAGAGCAGAAAACCTTAGGCATTTTTCTACTCTGTGATGTTAAATTATTTATTATAGGCAATGCCATGGGCTATTTCAAAATTACTTAATTTTGCTATTACATTGAGGTTTGCAGTCCATTACTTCCAAGCATATGAGAAATTATTCAAGTTGGAAGCTGGAGTTATGTTGCTTGTGGTTCTTCATATGTGTGCCCAAATGCTTGATGTGTTGATCTCTAACTGCAGTGAAATTTCTGCCAATTCCTTGTCAGTTCTATTCAGTAAGCTTAATGATATCAGAGGCCAGTGCAGTGGGAAATGATATTGGCCAGCAGTTGCGTTTTGGGGGGGGAATGAGGGCTAAGGAATGGATCTCATCCTATTTTAAGCCCAGAGAGATTAACTTTAACATCAATGAGGGCACAAAACATTAACCATAATGCACCTTTCCAGCTGATAATGTCAAGTGTGACTGAATTAGTAGTATACTTGTCTTTTTGTTGGAAAGTTGTAGGTTAGGTCCCAATCCAGGGTATTGACCAGAAAAATCTAAAATGAATTATTGTGCTGCACTGTCAGAGGCACTTTCTTCAGGATGAGTCGAAAAACCAAGACTCTCTGCACTCTTTCACATGGACATAAAAAATAAGTCCATGGCACTATTTTGAAGAGTTGCAGGGGAGCTATTCCCAGTATATTACCAGTTTACAGATGACACAAAAAGTGCTGATGTTGTGGATAATGAGGACAATAGTCTCAGGCTATATGAAGTTAGCAAGTTGATGGAGCAATGGCAAATGGAATTTTATCCTAATAAGTGTGAAGGGATGCATTTTAGGAGGTCAAATAAGAGTAGGATATACACAATGAATGATAGGGCCCTAAGTTTTTTGAGGAACAGTGGGATCTTGGTGTACAAGTCCAAAGATCCCTGAGGGTGGTAGCATAGATAGATAAGGTGGTAAAGAAGGCAGATGGGATGTGAGCTTTCATTAGCTAGGGCATAGAATATAAGAGCAGGGAAGTTATGGTACAACTTTATAAAATATTGGTGAGGCCACATCTGGAACTTTGTGTGCCGTTTTGGTATCCATAGTATAGAAAGGATGTGATTGCTCTGGAGAGGGTGCACAGGAGATTCGCCAAGATGTTGCCTGGGATGGAGTAGCTCACTTACGAGGAGAAACTGGATATGCTGAGTTTGTCTTCCTTGAAGTGGAGAAGGCTGAGAGGAAACCTAATGGAACTACACAAAATTGTGAAGGGCATAGATAAGGATAGATAGCAGAGGTGTTGTAATTAGTGGGTATACAGTAGGTCTAAGGTAAGGAATAATTAGTTGAGAGGGAATAGAAGGAATTTTTTTTTCATCCAGGTGGTGGTTATACTTCAGAATTCAGTGCTTGAGAGGATGGTGGAGTCAGAGCCTTTCACATTCCAGAAGTATTCAGATGAACACTTGAATTGCCAATGAATAGAAGGCTATGGACCATGTGCTGGTAAATGGGATTAGTACGATGGGTACTTGATGGTTGGCATGGACAGGGTGGGCGGAAGGGCCTGTTTTCTGTGCCATATGACTTTAAGTATTTATTTCTCCCTCAATATTGCTAAAGCAAATAATCTAATGTCATCAGGTTTCTATTGTGGGAGCCAGCTGAGCACAACTTGGCTGCCATGTTTTCCTGCCTTGCAACAGTGATTTCAAAACTACTCATTGGGCTCCAAAAGTACTCAATGGGCTCCAAAGTGAAATAGACAAGTCTGCTGCTAAAGAAATGCAAGTCTTTTTCCTGACTATTTTTAGTTTCCTTTCAAGTGATGAAATTGGAAAGGAGCATATAATGAATGGCCAAATCACTACTGTATGTTTTTCATCCAAACCAAGATTTAATTTCATCTCACTCGTTGTCAGTCTCAGATGGTTAAAGTCTGGTAGAGATAGCCAAATCCTAAACTCCTTCTATATGCTCCCAACTTCAGAATAACAGACCCAACCTTCTCAGAGTGACACTTCTTTCATTATCCAGATCAGCTAATTTGTGATTGTTCCACAGTGACATTGCCAGTCAACAATTCTGCCATTCAGATTCCCTCTATAGCATTTTTTGATGTTAAAATGTCAGAAGTCACCATTTAGGGCTGAACAAAAGTTGCATGTAATGACACCAAATCATTTTTAGTTGTAGAATCATGGAAAATTTATGACACAGAAGGAGGCCACTCAGCCCGTTCTGTCCCTGCCGGTTAAGAACTGATGGTATATGTTATTTTCTTTCATCAATCTCCATGTCAACAGTTACTTATTCATGAGATGCCTTTCAGTCACAGTCAGATATCTAGTTCAAGTGGCCATTTTTCAACCAGCTACTCAGGTATGCCAAGAATATTGCTGCCAACACTAGTCCTGAGAAAATGGGACGATGAAAGTTCATAAGAAATAAAAGCAGAGGTCAAATGGCTTCTTGAGCATATCTTCCATTGAATAAGATTATAGATGAGCCTCTATTTTATCCACTTTTTCCAAATGATTCCTTTAATGTTGAAAAATGTTGTGCTTATGCTCAACAACTGAACAACCACGGCTCTCTGGGGCAAAAAGTCCAGACATTTAAAGTAAGAGTAAAGAAATTTCTCCTCATATCAATCCTAAATGGCTGCCACCTTGTCTTGAGACGACAGATACAGATAAGATCTTTATTAGTCACATGTATATTGAAACACACAGTGAAATACATCTTTTGTGTAGAGTGTTCTGGAGGCAGCCCACAAGTGTCACCACACTTCTGGTGCCAACGTAGCATGCCCACAACTTCCTAACCCGTACATCTTTGGAATGTGGGAGGAACCTACTTCCAAATTCTCAGCCTGAGGAAATAGTGCCTCATCATCTATTCTGTCCTCAGTGTGGGGATCCATTTGCTATTTGGGATAGTATTCGGGAGTTGAAACCATAGCCTTTGCTGATGATAGTGCAATTAGCTGTTAAACTCTCCACCCCCCCCACCAAAAGAAACTGTGCATTTATGTAGTGTCTTTAATGTGGTAAAATATCCCTGGCATTTCACAGAAGTGTAATAAAAACAAGATAGACTACAGTTGTTCACCTTGGCTACTCCGACAACACCTCTCAATCCTGTAACCTCTACCACCAAGAACAAAGTTAGCAGGTACATGGGAACACCATCACCTGTAGGTTCCTAAAGTTGCTCACCATCCTTTCTCGGAAATGTTGCTGGCTGTAAATCCAGGATCTCTCTACCCAATAGCACT
This sequence comes from Pristis pectinata, assembly GCF_009764475.1. Taxonomy (NCBI): domain Eukaryota; kingdom Metazoa; phylum Chordata; class Chondrichthyes; order Rhinopristiformes; family Pristidae; genus Pristis; species Pristis pectinata. Next base: position 87,554,534 of record NC_067408.1, on the reverse strand, counting down.
GTGAGAGCATCTTGGCCAGAACTGCAACAGTTCAAGAAGATGGTTCAAGAACAGTTAGGGATGGGCAATAAATGCCAGCCTTGCCAGTGACACCCTTGTCTGAAAAAATAATTGGTACAAATCCATAAGGAGATAACTGGGACAGATGACCAAAAGATTAGTGCAAAGGAGTGTATTGGGAGAAAGAGTAAAGGATGTCAGTGGATGGCCAACAGTAGTTCTTCAAAGAAGCTCCCTTGGAAGCTTCCACCCAGGAACCATCTGCATTTTGGCTGTTGTCAGCCAACTTAGCATTGACTTCCTTGATAGATTCTAAGCAACTAACTGGATAATTTCTGAGTAGTCAGAGAAATAAAGCTTTTAAAGATTTAAAACAAAATCAGCTGACGAAGCAGGATTTTGCTGGAATGCCTTTTGCCATGCGTTAACCTATTTCCATGTCAATATTACAAAGTATGATCTTATCTCAGCAGCAGCCATGCATTTCACAATACAAAGAAGCTTCTCCTTAATTTATGGCTTCTTCTGAGAAATGTTTTTGTCGTTGATCATAAGAATAACAAATCAGAGGAGATTTTATTTAATTTGGTTTACTCCTTTGTTGGCTAAATCACCCAACAGTTGGAATATGATATGAGTGACCACTAGGAAAAGTCCTGCTTATTACACATCCATATTTGGTAATCATGATCATGAGGTAGCCACCATTTTAACTCAGTTTTGACTATGGCATTTTGTAGTACCCAATGTTGGTTTTAGTTCGCTAATTTCCTTATTTCCTTTTATTAGTTTTATTTTCCTTTATTTGTATACATACTGGAGTTGGGGTGGGGATGGGAGAGTACTCTGAACTTAGAGACAATTAGTGTCAAGCTACTCAGGGACTCTGGGCTTTAAAGTTACTCTTCAGGCACTAAAAGCAGTTCTTTTAAAAAAAGTTTTGCAGACCTATTTTAAAAAAGGAGCAGAGATGCAGTAGAAACTAAAGTACAACAATGGCTCTGTAAACTTAGGTGATCATACCTTCGAGCTTTTACAAGTTTCACATCATTAAATAAATTCATTGTTTTTCAGTTGGCTATCCCCAAAATTTTGTTTTTACTGGAAATTTAGACATTATCGAATACCAAAAGTAGTTTAAGTGTTGATTGCTGTAGAGCACCCATAAACATTTTAACAGCTCATATAATTATTTGTTGTCCTCTGTTTCCTATTGTCTATTCAGATCTTCTCTTCCTGCTGGCCTCATATGCACTCATGATAGCGAAATTACTTGTAAAGATGACTTGCAATCAGGATATTTTACTTTCATATCCATCTTATGAAAAGGCTAGCGCACTACAAAAAAATTGACTGGGCAATTCCACCAATTTTAAATAGCAATGATTCACTACATGAGTATATTTGTTCTGGTGATGTCAGTTTTAGAGGTGCAACCATCGGTGGCGTGCTGCATGTTCTTTAACGTCAATATGGCCAAAGCAATCAATACGTTGGTGTGTGTGCATAGATCATGTCATGGAGTCATACAGTGCAGAAACAGTCCCTTTTGGCCCACCGAGTCCATACCAACCACCTACTTACATAACTCTACATTGATAACCCCATTTTTTCTTCTCCCACATTCTCACCAACTCCACCCCCCCCCAGTTTCTCACCTATACACCTGGGGAAATTTACAGTGACCAATTAACCTACCAATCTGCATGTCTTTAGGGTCTTTAGGATGTGAATGGAAACCAGTACATCCAAAGGAAATCCCACAGTGACAAGGAGAACGTGTGAATTCCACCCAAGGTGAGGATTGAATCTGGGTCTCTGGCACTGTGAGGCAGCAGCTGTCCAAGCTATGTCACTGTGCCATTCACTTGAACATTCAATATAAAACTGCACTGATAAATTGTTGGAAGAAAAGCATTTCACTTAAACAGTCACCTATCACATATAAGCAGACATCCATTCAACCATACCAGTGCACTTACACTCAAATACACACTTGCCTTTATCAGACACAGGTACTCCATGCATATTTGCTTTATTAAAAAGTAAAAATAACTAACATTTGCCTTTCACGGGTAATTCTTTCTAGGCAGTCCTGTAGGAATGAGGTTGGCTTACTTCCATTTCTGTTCTGGGGTGGCCATTGAAGCCAGTACAGGATCCATGGATTTTGCCGCAGGTGCGGCTGGGGGTTCTTGATGGGATGAGAAGGTGAGTAGTTTGGGAGGTGATACACCCCTTCCACTGTTTCCACTTAGCTTCTATCTGCTCCTGATGAATAGACTTGAGGTCCTCAATGCTGTCTCAAATGCTCCTTCTGCAACTTGAGCGATCATGGGCCAGGATTCCCACAAATTGGTGGGGATATTACTTTTTTTCAAGGAGACCTTGAGGACATCCTTGAATTTCTTCTTCTGTTTATCTCTTGCCATGACAGAACAGATAGTCTATTGTGAGAGTCTGATGTTGGGCATTTGACTGAGATGGCCAATTCATTGGAGCCAACTTAGTAAGGCCTCGGTGCAGGAGATGCAGGCCTAGGGGATGTCACTGATGTTGGCTTGCTTTTTCTGCCAGTGCATTTGGAGGATTTTATGGAGACAACATTGATGGTATCTCCTAGTGCTTTGGAGCTACGTGCTGTAGTTAGTTGATGTCACAGAAGCATCTAAGATAGCAGGGATCACAGGTTTGAGTCTTGATCTTCTAATCTTATTGTTCCTTAGACCACCAAGGCTGTACTGGTGTACTGAAGGTGATGTTGAATTTCATTATTTAGATGTCTTCATTGAGAGGTGGCTCCTGAAATTTGGGAAGCAGATCATGTTTTCGAAGATCTCATACTGGATCTTTATTTTCAGAGGACAGTTTTGAACAATGGGCAGGTTGATAGAGGACCTTGTTTCGTGGATGTTAAGTGTATGCTTCAGTGAATACGTTGAGGATGGTTTGGAGCTCAGCTTCCAAATGTGTGCAAATGACCTTAGTTCTGGAATGGAAGTTGAACAGTTTCCCATTTGTCCTGCAGATTAATGAAACTTGAGCCCTTAAAGCTCTGAGTCAGAAGCAAGTGGCCTGCTTATTGAGCCACAGCTGAAACTTTTCCTCTCCTTTCCAAATCAACATCTTGAGTTACTCAAGGCAAAATGCACTCTCATCTTCCGACTATCTGGAAAGTTATGTGCAGTAAAAATGTTCATTGCTCATTGAATTAAAAGAAAGTTCTGTGTAGGTGATGGGATAGATTAGTGGTTCGTTCAAAGTTGATCAGCTTTAATTGCTGAGAGAAGAACAATTGTTGGTAAAAAGGAAGGCCTGGGATTAAAGTTTTCAAAGCACATTGTAAATCTATTGGCCTGGTTTTTTCCACATTGACCTTTTCTGTTAAGGATTTATTCACATTTTAGATGCAAGTGTGAGCAGTTTTATGTCATAATGATACCACAATTAATATTGTATAAAGAGCTGGAATCTAGTGTTGCAGACTGCCCCTAGATTAAATGATTCTTGAAGTTGGAGTCGTACTTCAGAATTAGTTGAGGCCTTGATACTATATACAGTATATGATCCACAAGTTTCGCGTGAAGCAATTTTGACTTTGTATCAACATTGCAGTGTTTATATATATTCCAAACCCTTTGAAGTGCTAGAGAGTGGAAGATTTGGGGTTTGATTTCTTGAACTTTGAAGAGATTTACTCTTAATGCAAATCATACAGAGGCATAGACAGTTACCCAAAAGAAATGAAGATGTATTCATGACATGTTACTTAAGTTACCACAGTACATTTTACAGTAGAAATCTTGAGTGATGATATCACCGTTGCTGAGTTTACAATTTTTGCTGCTGCATGAAGGGAAGAACCCCGTAGAAACCCCGATTTTTCTGATAACAGGATTTAACTGGTGAAGAGCACTGACTTTCCTGCAGCTGTGGCAAGTGGTCTCATCTGATCAAGTTTTCAACCTTCCTGTATTCTGAATGAGCTGTGGGAAAAGGTGAAGTTTTGTCTGTAGCACAGTTGGCCACGAATCAACAAATAAATAACTTTTAAAGACTGCAGTTAGCATTTGGAAAAAAGAAGGGGTGCAGAAAAATGTGGCCAATGATTGAAATACCACATCAGAGACATGTGAACAGGATGACTGAGTTGGAAACTATGACATGGTTTGGGAGACAATATTTAAAGCATTGTACACAACTATTACCTCTGAATGTATTTGTGCAAAACCTGCAAGACATACTTCTCTTTTCTTTGGTGGAAGTAACATACATGGAACAAAAATCAAGTACTCAGGCTTTCAGCTCAAAACGTCCTTCTGCTTTTTGAGGGTTTCTCAGCAGAGTCAGCAATCATATAGAGGCACTGGTGTCTGAAGAGCTGCACCTTTCACCTCCATTCCGAGTACTGCTTGCATGCACCACCATCACTGTTTGGTTTCCTTTTAAAAGAGGAACTTATTTTCCTAGTTTTGAATTCAGCAAGTAAAGAACCTGGTAGAATGTAACTGCTCATGTCTTTGCATAGTACTGTTAAAATGTCTGCAGGAAACAAAAAAAAACAGGAAGAATGCACTGACAGCCAAAGAAAGCAATGTTATCAACAAGTACCACTAAAGCATGGGACAAAATGAACTAGAAATGCCAGCCATATCAATCTTATTTAATAAACACCATGTTTGGCTTGAGCAACCAGCCCCCAATATCCTATTGCACCCATGTTTAAGAAAAAAAGAGTCTGTGGTAACTATCAGGAGACCATATTTACTTAATGGATTGATTTAAATAATTCACACTGATAGCACAGCTTTATTTTTGCAATTAGAAACTATTGTCCCAGTGTATGAATTTGGTACATGAGGGCACAAGGCCAGTTTTCTAAGGGAAGAGTCATTACTATTCCAAGACTGTCTACTGCTTGCAGTACCTTAGAAGATATGGCTTCTTGGAGATTGGAAATGTGGGTTGAGGCCAGCTTGATTCAATTTAATGTATTTTCCATTCAAAAGGTTCTGTTGTAACTTAAGATGTCTTCCATAATTTGGCACGTAATTAGCACTACAGTACAGAGTGTCTGCAATCATGAAGAAGGCACGCCAGTGCCTCTACTTCATTAGGAGTTTGAGGAGATTTGGTATGTCACCAAAGACTCTTGCAAATCTCTATAGATGTATGGTGGAGAGCATTCTGACTGGTTGCATCACAACCTGGTATGGAGGCTCTAATGCACAGGACCGCAAGAGGCTGCAGAGGGTTGTAGACTCAGCCATCTCCATCCCAGGCACAACCCTCCCCACCATCAAGGACATCTTCAAGAGGCGATGCCTCAAGAAGGTGGCATCCATCACTAAGGACACTCACCATCTGGGACATACCCTCTTCTCATTACTACCATCAGGGAGGAGGTGCAGGAGCCTGAAGACCCACACTCAACAATTTAGGAACAGCTTCTTCCCCTCCACCATCAGATTTCTGAATGGTCCATGAACCCATGAACACTACCTCATTATTCCTTTTTTTGCTCTATTGATTTATTTTTAAATTTATAGTAATTTTTATGTCTTTGCACTGTACTGCTGCTGCAAAACAACAAATTTCATGTCATATAAGTCAGTGATAATAAACCTGATTCTAATTCTGCCTTATTGGTGATGGTCAGCATCAGGTAAGATATTAGAGATGTGACTTTGGCTCTCCGTTCATTTCAGGGATTTGGACAGGCATAAATCTTGTGGTGCAACTGATGGATGGGTTTGAAGCTTTTGTGTTGGCTTAAGCAATATTCCTCCCATAAACTACAACATCAAGAACAGATTGACAACTTAGCATATTTCAAAGTAAGGTAGAGTGCTTTGAGGACCTCTGGGGAAACTAATAAGCATGGTAAAATACATTTATTTTTACAGTTCACAGTGCAACATCAAAAACATGTGTTTAGCTGTTCTCACAAACTCACATCAACAAATACTTCCCAGGAATGACTGCCAATTAGTTTGACACTAACAGTGAAAGGGTCTATAGGCAATTCATCAACAGATCATTGGTATAGTATCATCAGCACAATGTCATCAGATGTCAATTTTTGGATATTTGTAAAAAGCAGTGTTCAAAAACTGTGGCGAAGATGATGTAAACATGCTTTTGCTCTTTCAGATGATCTACTACTAGACACAAACAAGAACATTATAAATGTAGGTGTGTTGATACACCATTCCTTAGCGAAACAAATTCTACAAGCACTATCTGCCAGTCTGCGCAATACCTTTATTATATACTGCAGTGTAATTTACTGGACCTCAGATAGCATTTGGATCTTTTGTTAATGAAATGAAAGAGTGTGGAGCACACAGAGTCCTTTGTACGTACTACTAGCATCCTACAAATTACATGGTAATTATAGAGCCTGTAAGAATCACACGACATCTGCTCTAAACGTTTAATAGATCTGCGATTTGGAGGATCTGACGGAGAGTTTTGAAATAGTAGATTATAGTAGTCTCCCATGATGGAAGAATCGCCCAACGACTCACAATATGTCACTGTTTTATGTATACTCCCCATGGCTTTCTCTGTCATTTACGAAGGTTTCAAGGGTTTAAAACAAAAACTGAAGGGATCCTGGACAAAGAAAATTAACGCTTTTATTTATTATTTGAGAAGCTAGATATATTGTTGATTTTTTAATATAAAAAGGAGGGAAGTTTGAACAGATTCCTGCTGCGATGCGGTGCCGCCAGCTGTGTTCTGTGTTGGGGGTCAGGCGGTGAAATTTGAGCACACGTCACGTGCTTTTCAGCAGCTCCCTTGAGGCATGACCCGGCTCCCCTGCTTTCCAGCACAGAGTGTGCTAAACGTAAATAACCCGCACTTGTATTCTGCTATATATTGCAGAGAGTAAACCAGAAACTGAAGACAACTGTGTGATTTATAATCGCGCACGTTAATTTTAAAAGCTATAAGGGAGGGCAAGCATGAAAATGACCATTGCATTTTAAATTGTATTTAATCCTCACTCTCCCCAAGTTGTAGTTTTATAACCGAAATATGTTGTCGTGACTTTGAGCCTCAAACGTCGTTGTAGAAGTTAATTCACCTGTGGGATGCAATTACACGTGTTCAGATTGCAGTGAATAGACGTGTCAACTACTCACTATACTTAATTGTAACAGAGTCTGAGCACATTGCTAATAATTAATGCCTAGACAATACAATTATTTTCTGATGTTGTAGGGTATAGTGTGCACAATGTGATTAAACTTTTGGCTTAGTTCACTTTTTATAATGGAGTACAACAGCACGCAAACATGCTGCATTTTTAGTCAGATGTGGTTTTCTTCATGGTGGTCAGTTTTATCTAACATCAATTGTTATTGAGTTAGTCGAACGTGCAGGATGTTTCTTCAACTCAGCGAGAACCGTATCTCTCAAAAATATATAAACACCAAATCAAATATAGATTGATAGGCTTTACTTCCCCGTTGAGTTTGGACGCTTCAGCCAATGTACTTTATTCCATAACGTAATGGGTATCGTGTTAGCTGGCACTTATACACAAAAACATCGCATTGCCTTGTGTGTGTGTGTGTTCCGCCTTCCGGAGGAGAAGCACTTTGTAATATTACGAAACGTCACGCGTGGTTCAGTAAATGCAATATAAATGCATGTTAATTAACTAAACGCATACCCACATTTGCGGTTTTGTGTGCACGAAATCTTTTAAACGGCTAGGACCAGACTAACATGGATATATATTTGTGACAGGGAAGGGGAGCAGATAAATGAACTAACATAAAATGTGAATCTACTTGCATATTCTTTCTATAAACCGCTTTGTGGTGTTGGGTCTCATACAAAGCGGCTCTGATTCCGTGTAAAGAGCAAACAGGTTCGAACATTCCGGGGATTATGCGTCCTTGTCATGTTTAAGATAAAAATAGCGGAAATTAATGCAGAATACGGTACATCAATTGACCGTTGACTAGAGTTAGTGCAACAGACTTGATGGGAACCGCATGTTCCACTGTATTTAAATGAAGCGTGCTCTGTAAATTTATCACAGGTCATAAAAGACAGCTTGCCTCTGTAATCAGCAGGAAGCATGTCGGACTTATGACGGAGGTTGGGTGGCAGTGCTGATCTTTATCCAGTGCTTAAGGGACTCTTGTCTGGCCGCGCTGCAAACTGAAGCCTGGAACCAAAATGATACAAGGAACCAAGTGATACTATCTCCTGTTCTGTTTTAATCGTAACGGATATCTATAGGTCGCAGTGTTGTGGTGATGCACAACAGCGATATGTATGTTCAACAATGCAAATAGAACTAGTTTCTAGTGAAGCTTATTGGTCATTTAGATACAGCATTTTGTTATGCAGCAGTTGTGGCTGTCGCTTGATCGTTTATGGACCACACTAAGGTCACTTATTTGATTCGTGAATAATTACTTCAATTTCAGGTGCAGTAAACATGCCTGTGGTTTGTGTGAAACAAAGGCACTTTCTGTCACTCTCACTCCCATTCTTAGACACGGAGGACTATCCGGGAACTCACTGAAAATCATCTGTGTGTCATGCGGGGAGGTCTGTTATCTGGAGTGACTCCAGACGTTAAAACATTCTGTTTGGACATTGAGTGTCACGTAAAATCACATTGGCTTGAAACTGTGCGTCTCTCACGACATATTTAAAATGTTTTTTTTGCAGTACTGTAGATTTTAAGTGTTAACTTGGCAGTAATGCTGATTCTGGCCGTCATGATGTATGTTCGAACTCGGCAATTTTCCAGAATGAATGAACTCGTGTTGCCTGGTTGCACGCTGTATTGTGCAGCATCTGCGCAGCAGACGAAGTAAAGGTTTTAACGGAGGTTTGCGCTAAGGCCGTGTCAGGGTGTGGTGGAAGATGATTTAGCAGGGGAGGGTTGAATTGCTGCTGTGGAGATCGATCTTGTATGAAGTAGTGTGTGTTGTAAGTGGTGATTAGATACGCGCATTTGTCTGGAAGGAGTATCTGTGGGGGCGCTTCGTGCAGAAATTGCACTCACGCTGAAGTCAGAAATCGCAAAGTCGAAATCTTTTCTACCATCGGATGATAAGAAAATTAATTGACAGATTTTGAAATACTTTTGGGAGCTTCTTCGACATAGCTGCCCTTATTTGGATAGGTTTCCAAGAGGAATGTCAATATAGTTTAAATGGTTGAATCAAAGTGTAACAATTTCAATTGAAAATCAAATTAAACTGCAGATGCTGGAAATTGAAATGAAAACAAAGTGCCGGAAACACTCAGTATGTCAGGTAGCAATGATTTGGGCATAAATCCTTTCTTATTATTCTGGACAGGGTGAAAGTAACTTGAACTTCTTACTGGTAGGGTGTATCGCTAACATTATCTAGTTAGCTCATTTGTAGTAATTTGCGTCGGTCATTTTCTTAGAGGTACGTTGTGTCGGCCCCTACCGGCTTACTGTCACCTTTTATTCCGGATGAACGGATCAAGATATGGGTGGTGGGGGAGGGGGGGAAAGAGGAAGGGGAGTCATGTGACTTGATAAGGTGATGTTTCGTGTGAAGTTAGGCGTAGATCTGGAAATTGAACAAGTTGTGTAAATACATATAGGAGATTCTGAGAATGTTAACAGAAATAAAATGGGATGAAGTAAGCAGTTGGCAAACTAGAAAATCCGCCTCAGTGGAACGGGTTTATGAATGAAATGGGCTCGGAAGTGAATGGGTCAGGCAGCGTCAATGGAGAGGCAAACAGTTAACGTTTCCGATCAATGACCCTTCATCACAACTGGTAGAAGTTCAGATGAAGGGACATTGATCTGAGGTTAACTCTGTTTCTCTCTCCACAGATGCTGTCTGACCTACAGTATTTCCAGCATTTCGTTTTTATTTTAGATTACCAGCATCTGTAGTTTTTTGTTTTTCAGAAATGAGGGGGCTGCTTATCAATCAAAGGCATTCCAGGGTAGCTACTGCTTTGAGAAACTGCCAGTGAAAAGAGGAGACATTATCTGTACAGAACGTCGAGAAAGTGAGGACAAGATCAATTGATAGTTTGATCCACGGCTGATACGAATAAGTCTGAGAATTCTTGTTTCGTTCTGGAAGCTCCCATGAATTAGTATTGCTTTCTGCGGTTGTAATTAGGTTTGACTAATCTTGTTGTTGCAGCTATTGTGATGCATGAATGGGAGGTGATAGGCATAGTACATTTGGAATATCAAAGAATATTCATTAAGGTTATTTTGCAAAATTTGGAATCAATGTGTTGAGGATTTTTTTTAAAAATTACACAGTGGTAAAGAAACCTTATTGCAATCATATAGAACGTTATGAGATCTACACTTGGAGAGGTGAATACAGTCTTGCTCTTACCTGAAGAAAGAAATGGGAGTGAAACAAAAGTTTACTGGATTGATTTCTAGGATGAAGTTATTGCTCATGGGGAGAGATTGAGTGGATTTTCTCTTTATTATTGAGTGTAGACGCAATCTTAATTAAAACATATCAAGTCTTGAAGGGATTTGAAAGGCTTGATGCCTGGAGGATATTTACACAGCTGGGGAATCCAGAAGTTGTGCAGCGATCAGAATTGGCCATTTAGAATTAAAATGTGGAGAAATTTCTTCACAGGCATTGAATCTGCCCTTTCCTCCCCTACCCCATTCTACTCATTTGGAATATTGTCATTCCATTTGAAGCCTCTGGGACTCCTTCAGAATCTAGGGGTGGTACACTGCAACTAATACATCCTTAATATCTACAGCAACTTATTTTAAGACTCTAGAGTGCATCTCACTGGGGTCTTGGGGACTTGTTAGCCTTTAGCCCCATTAGTTTGCTGAGCAGCTTTTTTTCTAGTGATTGCTTGAAGTTGCTCCCTCCCATTAATCATGAATTATTATTAGGATGATTTTGGCATCTTGTATTTTGAACACTGATCCAAAATAATTATTCAGACTTTTGCCATTTTCCTGTTTCCTATTATTAATTCCACAATCTCATTCTCTGAGCAGCAATATGTACTTCCACTACTATATTCCTGTTTATTTACCTGTAGAATCTTTCATTGTCTACTTGTACATTATTTGCTAGTTTTCTTTCTTACTGATTTTTCTCACTTTTTATAATTTTCTTGGTATTTCTGGCCTATCGTTAATCTCTGCAACATTGTTTGCCTTTTCTTTTAAATTGATACCACCCTTAACTTCCTTAGTTAGCCATAAACAATGCATCTTTCTCATAGGTCCTTTCTTTCACACTGAAATATACCTTTGCTGAGATTTAGTAACTATTTCCTTAAATGTCTGCCATTGCTGATCTGCATCTTACCCTTTTAGTCTATTTTCCCAGTTCACTTCAGTGAGCTTTGTTTTTGCACCATTGCAATTGCCTTAATTTAGACACAGACCTTCACTTTTGACCCTCAAACTGCATTTGACAGTTGACCAGACAATGATCGCTCTTTCCTAGGGGATTCTTTCCTATGAGATCTATGAGACTACCAGATCTAAAATAATCTGCTTCCTAGTAGGTTCCTCAACAAGTGTTCAAAGAACTCATCCTGAATACACACTATGAACCTGTCCTTAAGGCTACTCTTGCCAATTTCATTTCTCCAATCTATATGATCATTAAAATCACCCTTGATTATTCCGCTACGTTTTTTACAATACCACATTGTTTCTTTATTTATACAACAGTATTTTAGGGGTTTTTTATATTACTCCCACCAGTGACTTCTTACCCTTATTTCTTACCTTCACCCAAACTGATTCCTGAAGTTTTGAGCTTCTGAACCTCAATATCATTCCTCACCATTGTGGGATTTCATCATTTATTAACAGAGCCATTACAACTCCTTTTTCTTTCAGCCTATCCTTCCAAAATGTCAAATATCCCCGAATATACAAATCCCAACTTGGTTACCTTGCAACCATCTCTCTGTAATAGTTATCAGATCATTCCCATTTATTTATATTTGAGCTGTCAATTTGTCTATCTTGTTGTGAAGGGTGCAATCAGAAAAACAGAGTTTCATTGTGTTTTTCCTTACTCTGACTCTCTGCTGGTGTATGCTCTTCTTTCTTGATGAACTCTGCTTATCATTACAGGTACAATTGCCTCCTTTCTTTTCACCTTCCAAAATACCACTTCACTGAACCGTTACCTTCTATTTCCAGCTTAGTTTTCCTCCTCCTGATTCTAAACTGTTTCCCAACCCCTTGCCAAGCTAGTTTAAACCCTCCACAACAGGAATAACAAACCCCCCTGTGAGGATATTGTTTACATTCCTGTTGGAGTGCAACCTGTCTGACTTGTAGAGGTCTGTCTTCCCCAAGAAATTATCACTGTTCCACAGGAATCTTACATCATCTCTCCAGTCATGCTCCAATCTGCTCTGTACACCCACTTTTGCACACAGTAGCACTTAGCATTGGTAATACTTTAGAAATTACTACTTTGAGTTCACTAGCATATGGTACTGGTAATAATTCAGAGATCACTATCTTTTGAGGTCCTGATTTTTAATTCCCTAGCTCCCCAAGCTCTGCCTGCAAGACCTCATCCCTTTCTACCAATACTGTTGGTACCAATATGGACCATGGCACCTCCCCTTTCAATGGCATGAAATAGTCAGAATCCATGCATGTGCTGGCAGAATTCAGCTCAACCTCACCACCAGCTCTCCACTAACTATAGGTTGTTGGTTGGAATATAATTGCTATTGACTGCCTTTGGGCCACCATCTCAAACTTTAGTACCTGGCCATTAATTTCTTCCACAACCTTGCTTTTTAACCACCATGTCCCCCCCAACTCCTTCTCCCCCCCCCCCCATCCCATGCCCTTTCCATTGATAAGATCGCCTTTTCTACCTCTAATATCATCCACTTTTGTTTATATTTCTCTTAAAACCCTCATCCATTATTTCTTTATCTCCAGTGCTCTAAATCTGAAGTTGTCCTGACTTGCCCTTCATTTATCTTTAATAAACTCAGCCACATCACATTTCTACTCTTTGTGCTTCAACTTTCCAAGACCAATTCATCCATAATTCCTTCACAGACTGATCAATACTGATGCCAGTATACTGATCTTTTATGAAGTATTTATCCATGTTTTCAAATCCCTCTGTCCTCATATCTCCTTTCCTTGCAAACTATCCCTTTTCAACACTTCTCAGAAACCTCTATTTATTCAGCTCTGCCTCTCTTGCATCCTTAGTTACTTTGTTGCACATTTGGTGACTACCTTTTGATACTTTATTGGAGGCCAATCATTCAGCCACCTTGCCCCTAAATTGTATAATTTTGCCCTGTAATCTCTACCTTTCTACCTATTTCAGTTGCTCACTAAAATCTACATTTTTGACCAAGCTTCTGGTCAACTGTCCTTTTTTATTCTTTATCTATTTTTGCCTAATTAAAAACCTGGTAAGTGTCTTTTGTTTTTTTTAAGAGTTCAAATCGTTATTGTTGATGCTGGATTGAATTGACCTGTGCTGTGCTCCCAGGTTAAGATACTAATATTGTGAGTGGTGCGTAGGATCGTGGAGCCTCTAGAAGGGAAGCCCAGCGTTGGACATGCATAGGTGATGTCGAGACAGAAAATGAATAAAGGGAGCTGATGCGATCGTGTCAAGACCGCGGTTGGTGGTGGTGGTGTGTGCTGTGTGAATATGTCAGAGTGGGAGTTGACGCGTGTATTAAGCCATTGTTGAAGTGTGTCAGGTGGGAGGTGAAGCACTGCGTAGGGGCTGTGCGTGGAATCTGAATGTATCAAGAATAGGCTTTTTGTGCCTGCGTGAAATGTACATTTTATCTTTCCTTTGTTATGTGCACTCGCAGCGTTCACTAAACTTGGTGCAACGCCGTGCACAATCTAGTTCATTCGCTGCTAGTCAACATCGTGCTGATACCTTGCTAGAACTAAGAGTTTTGCGGGCTGGAGTAAAGATATCTTAGCAAGTCTCTTTCATTCTCGTGTGTCACGCGGTCAGCGCCTGTCGGTTGGAAAGATCTTTAACTCTTAAGCACCGATGACAGATATGATATAATTATTGGTTCGAAGCTGAGGAAAGCCATCGATCACCAAGCCGCAGAGAGCGTCTGAATTTCTGGACGGATTCCAAATTGTTTCGCAATACTCGGGAATAATAAATAGGCACTTCCAGGTTGCCTTGAAATCCCAGAGCATTCAATGACTAAGGAGCTTGTGAAAGCTCCACTCAGTTGATGCAATTGCATTCAACGGCGAATGTTTTCCATTTAAACCATGTGGTGGAGGAGGGGAGGGGTGGGTTGGGGCAGGTGGAGTAAATTACTACTACCCACCATGGATTCCAAATATGAAACATGTTGCATCTGAATGCTTCTGTATCTCACTATCAGTTTGGCTTTGAAACATTCTCCGGAATTGCCCGATTAAGTTAAAGTATTGAACGGTAATGTGTTTGGAGTTGAGTTCAGTATATTTCAGTAAATCTGATCAGCTAATTGAAGGAGGGATTTTGTTTCGTTTGTAAAGGAATAAGAGAACACGATGCACAATGGAAATAAATGCTGCCATGTGAAGCGGGGGATTGGGTTTGGTGAGTACCGCGGAATGCGGCAGCGTGAGGGACTGCCACAGTGGTTACCGAGGCCAAATCACGCACGAATCGCGGAAGCGGAAGTCCGAGCGCTCTTCTGCTCCTTTTCTGAAGGAGAGTCACCATGTCGGCTCTGTTGCCAATACAAAACAATTTTATAAAGAATGATTTGCATACTGCTGCCACACGTAGGAAGCCTGCTACCGACTTTATTTCCGTCGGGATAGTGCCTCAGGTGACAGGGAGGCCGAGAAAGCCAGTACTGTAACTTATGAAGCGTTAGGAAGGAGCTGCCGTACGCGTGAAGAGGGCGGAAAGCTGGATAGCTCCGCTTTGGCCGAGTCAATCACACACATAGGGTCACTGATGGTGAACAAGATTTAGGGACCATTGACGATGAATTGGAATAAACTCGGCCTTCTGCAGTACAGAACTGTCAGATGGATGGCCATTTCCTTTGTATTGCCATCATGTCAGTTTTTGATAAAATGAACTGCTTAAGCCTTCCCTTCCGTTCCACCCCATATCCACCGCCCCCCTCCCCGCACCCTACACACACCCACAAACATACACACACCGGTTGAGTACTGACTGCCTTGTATGTTAGCAAGAGACTATTTCCCTTACTAAGCGCTGATATTACAAGCACGCTCAGAGGTGTCGGACTAGCGGAGCAACACTGAACCTTCCGAGTGCCCATCGAATTAAAGAGTATGTGGACACCAAATATACTGAATGACTGACACAAGTGTGTTGCAAAGCCTATAGGTGTACTATTTTAGTAAAACATCGTAAAATGTCCTCAGAGTTATTAACTTAACAATTTGATCGCTCAAGATTGACACCTTCCGAAAAAAAATAGCAATTTAAGTTAGCTCTATCTCAGATTCTGCTCGACGATCACAACATGCAAAAATAGCTGAGCTGGAACAGCAGCCTATTAACCGTGAATAGTACACAGCGCTGGCATTCAGATGTTGTTATCAAAGAATAGTTGATTTGCAAATGATGAATCCCTGCACATAACATATCTCAAGGAGATGTGCAGCGGAGGATACTAAGTTCTTTTGCGAAGAATGGAACATAATATTTTGGAGGCCTACTGCGTTTTTTTCTCCCTGTGCGATTTCTTTTTCCACCCAGTTTTGCTGAAAAGGTGATAGCTATTTTGATACAGTTTCACAGTCGTTTTCCTGGAATTCATTTTTTTTCAGTTACATGACAAAGTCACGGACTGTCATCATCTTCTTTGATTACAGTTGCTATTCCTCGGGGCGTTTTACCATGTTTAAGGTGCTAGAAAAATGCAAGTTGCTGTTGTTTTGTTTAATCACTAAATTTCAGGGGAGTATGAAGATCCTCGCCTAAACACCTAATCAGATCATTGGATAGTTATGATGAAGAAGAAGCCATGCATAATAATTCTGAAATAAAAATAGAAAATGTTGGAAATTCTCATCAGCAGGTCAGCCAGCATCTGGGGAAAGGGG